>NC_031990.1:93246090-93290831 GCF_001879085.1 Nicotiana attenuata | reverse complement strand
TTCGACAGTTGAGATCGAAGAGTTTTCCTTCAGTGCATGTCCAGTAGAGAGGTCAGCCTCCTGAGGCATCGACCTGGGAGTCCGAGTCTGATATGCGGAGCCGTTATCCTCATCTATTTCCCGACTCAGGTACTTCATTCTTTTGTCCGTTCGAGGACGAACGATGTTTTAGAGGTGGAGAATGTGATGACGTCATCACCTGTTTTCTCTTTCATTCCATGCTTCCGAGGCCTTGAAAACCTTATTTTTACTTGCCTCGATTTGCGTGCGCAGTCCGGGCGCGTAGCCGGAAAGCTTAAATATGAATTCTGTGTAAAAATTTATGAATTTTGATATTATTCTAATTAAAGTTGACTTTGGTCAACATTTTGGGTAAATGGACCCGGACCCGTGATTTGACGGTCCCGGAGGGTCCGTAGAAAAATATGAGACTCGGGCATATGCCCGGAGTCGAATTCCGAGGTCGAGAGCCCGAGAAATGAATTTTTTCTGTGAAATTGTTTTTCTGAAATTTATATGGAAATTTGAAATGAAAATTGATTAAAAGGCTGTGGTATCGGGTTCGTATTTTGGCTCCGACGCCCGGTACAAGTCTTATATATGGTTTAAGCGAATTTAGTCGAAATCTGACATCATTTGACGTGTTTCGGACCTAAATATCTAAAATTTGAAGTTTATGAAGTTAGAATGTAAAATGATGATTTTGAGGGTTGATTCATTGATTTTGATGTTGTTTTGGCGATTTGATCGCTCGGTTACGTTTGGATGAGGTTGTTGAGTTAGTGTGTGTGTTTGGTTAGGAGTCCCAAGGGCTCGGGAGTGATTCAGAGGTGGTTCGGGATGTTTTTTGCCTTAGAGAAAGTTGCAGAAAATCTGCAGTTTTTGCACAGTTGTTCCCTCCTTCGCGATCGCAATCTTCAGCCCGCGTTTGCGTTCCTTTGGCTTTTTCCTCTTCCGCGTTCGCGTACTCGGTCACGCGATCGCATAGCTTCAGCATCTCCTTCAATGCGTTCGCACCAGTAGACTCGCGTTCGCATAGACCAAACTTTTGGACCCCCAGTATTTCTTCTACGCGTTCGCGTTACCATCCACGCGATCGCGATGACCAGTCAGTGGGACCTTTCGCGATCACATCCCTATTTCCGTCGATCGCGTAGGTAAAATTACGCCACGTTATTTTAAACCTTAAAACAATACCAGTAACGGAGTTTTCTACCAAACACANCTCGGTACCGAGTGACTTATAGCCAGGATTGACGTATATTTCCCAGGGATGGATTTCCCTGGGCCAGATGGCCATATGCGGTACCGAGTGATTGCCTCAGGGTTGGATTACCCTTTTTCCTCGGTAGTGGTTGACCTGCACTCAGTGTTGTATATGTTCAGGGATGGATTTCCCTAGGCCGGATGGCCATATGCAGTACCGAGTGGCTGAGCACTTGAGAGTGGGAGCACATGGTGCATTTCAGACATTCTGTGCATTGGCATGTAAAATTTAGCTGAGCTTTATATCTCACATTGTGTAGATCTATATTTATTTTACTGTTTCAGCTGTATACTTGAATTGACAGCATGCCTACTTTTCCTGCACAGTTTATTTTTTTACCTGTTGAGGTTAAGTTTGTCACTACCTATCAGTCCATAGTTTGGACTTGTTACTTACTGAGTTGGCGTACTCACGTTACCCCTTGCACCTTGTATGCAGATCCAGGTACCTCTGGCCACGGTAGCGGTTGTGGATTTACTCAGTAGCGGATCGTCGGAGATAGCGAGTTAGCTGCCTGGCGATCGCAATCCTGCTTTTCTCCTTCTTTATCTTCCCTTTAGTGTATTTGGTTATTCTCGGACTATGTTGGTCTTGCTATTTTCAGAACAGTTTGTAGTAGTTTCTCATGACTCAGTGACACCCCGATGTTTGGGGCTTTATTTTCGGCATTTCAAATTTTATGTTCAACACTTGTTTTCTTTTATGAAATTATGTTAAACATGATGTCTTTTGGCATAGTTTTTAATGAATTATGGTAGTATTGTAGGAGTCGGCTGGCCTAGTTTTCTTGATATGCGCCATCACGATAGGTTTGAGTTTAGGATCGTGACATAGTTCTTGTAGGCTCTAAACGAGAAGTAAAAGGCACTTTACATCAAACTAAAACTCGCTATTTGAATAAAATACACGGAAAAAAGGTCCAATTATGCCTAGCACTTATGCATTGAGTTTCAATGATAGTGACCACGTATTAGATTTCTCCACTTGAAGCTTAGGTCAACAATTAGCCATAGTATTTATTTCAATTGGAAATGAAAGTAGGTCCAAAATAATGTCAGCGTAAAAAATCAGTAACAAGGAAACATATCACAAAACTGATGAGGTAGAAGATTCATAGTACTTTCATCAATGTCATTCAAGCAGCTTTGGTCATTTGCTTTACCCACTTCAACTAAAAATTTCCCTTACTAAAAAACATAGGAATTAGGATTTGATTGTAACGACCCGACCGGTCGTTTTTGGCATTTACGCTCATTTCAACTATTTGAAGTCATGAATATCTTCTTATGATGTATTATGACATGTGTGAATTGTCGGATTTGGTTTTCAGGTACTTCGGAGTCAGTGTGGAAGAACGAAATTCAAAGTTTAAAGCATAAGCTTAAAGGTTGAGGGGATGTTGAATTATGTGTAAACAACCCCCGGAAAAGATTTTTGATTATTCCAATAGCTTCGTATGGTGATTTTGGACTTAGGAGCGTGTTCAGAAATCATTTGGAAGTCTGTAGTTTAATTAAGCTTGAATGGCTAAAACGGAAATTTAAGTTTGGAAATTTGACCGAGGAGTTGACTTTTTGATATTGGTACCGAAATCCGATTCTGGAAATTGGAATAGCTCCATTATGTCATATATGACTATTGTGCAAAATTTAGGGTCAATCGGACGTGATTTGATAGGTTTCAACATCGGTTATAGAAGTTTGAGGTTTCAAGATCATTAAGCTTGAATTGGTGTGCGATTCATATTTTTGTTGTTTATTGATGTGATTTGAGGGCTCGACTAAGTTTATATGGTGTTTTAGGACTTGATGATACCTTTGGTTGAGGTCCCAAGGGCCTCGGGTGTGTTTCGGGGTGAGTTTTGAGCGAGTTCGGGCATTTCGGCACCCTGATATTGTTCTGGTACTTTTGGGGGTGCGGACCGCACATTTTGGGTGCTGAGGCGAAGGAGAGGTGGGAACCGCACATATGGGTGCGGACCACAGCAGAAAAGTGGGGACCTAAGAGGAGGAGTGCGGACCGCACAATTCTGTCTGCTAATGCACTCCAGGAAGCCTTTATCTTTTGATCTACAAGGTATTATGAGATGATTCTAAAACGAAAGTTGTATCCCTTCGTGTTTAGTTGCCAGAAAGGTAAAGAAGTCATCATTTGGAAATCTATAGAGAAAGTTACGACCAAAATACTAACGCCTGGCAGTGCAGTTACCAAACAGCGCGGTTGCACCATTTTTGTGACCGCATGAGCTGGGATGTGCGGCCGCACTTGGGATTGTGCGGACGTACATTGGGAGTTCAAAGGTGTACTATATAAACAAGTTTTAGGGTATTATTTCACATTTTGGACCTTGAGAGCTCAATTTGTGGCAATTTTTCGTGGGTTTTTTCAAGAAATTCATCGGGGTTAGTGATTCTAACTCAGATTTGGTTAATATACAAGAATATATCATTGTTTTCATCATTTAGTTAGTATTTTCAGATGAAAATTGGGGGTTTTGGTCTAAAGTTTTATAATATTATTTTGTGAGTTTTGAACACCGATTTGGAGTCGGATTTGAGTGAAACTAGTATGGTTGGACTCGTAATTGAATGGGTTGTCGGATTTGGTGTGTTTTGTCGGGTTCCGAGGTGCGGGCCCCGGATGTGATTTTTGGCCGGATTTAGGATTTGATTAAGGATTCGATCTTTATCAATTATAATTGATTCCTTTGACTTTATCAAAAGTATTTGAGTTCTTTTTGGTTGGTTTTGAGCCGTTCGGAGGTCGCTACGTGCGTGATGGCATTTTCGAGAATCGGTTGGCTTGCTCGGTGTTGGAATTGTCTTTTTCAGGATAAGTAACTCTTCTAAACTTAGCACTGAGGGTATGAAACCCTAAATTATGTGTTGTGTGATTGGTATTGAGGTGACGCACATGCTAGGTGACAGACGTGTGGGCGTGCACCTTGTAAATTGCGACTCAGTTATTTCCATGGCACAATATGGTGGCTCTACTTTGTTGATATCTCTATTTTCACCATGTGTAAAACTATTTATCACGACCCTAAACTCAAACCTGTCGTGATGGCGCCTATCAATAGTACTAGGCCAGTCGACTTCTACAATACTACAATAATTCATTAAAAGCTATGCCAAAAGACATCATGTTTAGCAGAATTTCATAAAAGAAAAGAAGAGTTGAACTCAAAATAGAAGTGCGGAAAGTAAAGCCCCAAACATCGAGGTGTCACAGAGTCATGAGCCACAACTACAAACAATTCTGCTAACAACAAGACTAACATAGTTCGAGAAAAATCCAAAATGCAACTACGGGGAAGATAGAGAAGAATAAAGCAGGGCTGCGGTCGCCAGGCAGCTACCTTACTCTCTCCAGTGATCAGCAACAGAAGAATAATCAGCAACCGCTACCGTGGCCACAGATACATGGATCTGCACACAAGGTGCAAGGGGTAACATGAGTACACCAACTCAGTAAGTAACAAGTCCAAACTATGGACTGATAGGTAGTAACGAAGTTAACCTCAACAGGTAAACAGAAGTAAATTGTGCAGAAAAGTAGGCATGCTTTCAATTCAAGTATACAGCCCAAGCAGTAAAGTTAATATAGATCTAAACAATGTGAGGCATAAAGCATCAGGTAATCTCTACATGCCAATGCACAATGAAATGCACCATGTACTTCCACTCTCAAGTTCTCAACCACTCGGTACTGTAAATGTTCATCCCACCCAGGAAAGATCCATCCCGGAGTATATAAACATCACTGACAACCGACACTCTTTACCGAGGAAGGCCATTACAGCCATGTGGAGAAGATCCATCTCCAGGTATCAACGCTACGGACAAGATCCATGTCCAGGGAAGATCCATCCCTCAATAATATCATCCGCGCCCACTGTGGGTGTGCAGACTTCGGAGGGGCTCCTAAGGCCCAAGCGCTATCATAGTCAATATCGGCGTGAAGCCCTAACATGATATCTAGCATGTTTTGCAACTTAGTTACTTTATCACATAATGGAAACACGAATGTCAACAATAAAGAGTCATTAAACGGCGGCATGGAATGAACTACGTCACGATTCTCACGGTGCACGCCCGCACGCCCGTCACTTGGCATGTGCGTCACCTCAATACTAACTACATATCACGTAGTTCGGGGTTTCGAACCCTCAGAACCAAGTTTCAAACCATTACTTACCTCAAACTGAGCAAAATCCTAATCCGCAATGCCCTTGCCTCTCGACTCGGCCTCCGAACGGCCCTAATCCAACCACAAGCAATACAATATGATCAATATAGGCTAAAGGAACCAATGCAATAAGACAAATACCAAATTATAGGCCAAATCCCGAAATTCACTCAAACCCGGGCCCCGGGCCCACATCTCGGAATCAGAAAAAAGTCAAAAAACTAGAAATCCCATTCACTCACGAGTCTACCCATACCAATTTCATCAGAATCCGACATTATTTGGTCTTTCAAATACTCTGTCCAAAATCCCAAGCCCTAACCCCTTATTTCACTTCAAAAATCCTACTAATTTGGTGGGAAATCAACGGGAAACACCATAGTTAATGATAATAGGGCTCAAGCAACTTACCTCAGTGAATATCCTTGAATCCCCTTAAAAAATCACTCCAAAAGTTCAAAAGTCCTAGTTGAAAATGGTGGAAATGAGCAAAATTCGCGAAGTCTTCTATTTATAGGTTCTTCCCAGGCTTTTCGCACCTGCGGCCCAAAATACGCACATGCGGTGCCGCTTCTACGAAAAAACCTCCGCATCTACGAAAAATCACTTAAATCCCTAGGACCGCATCTGCGCCTCACGACCGCATCTATCATCGCTGGTGCAGAAAAAACCTCTCACTTGCGCATCCACTCTCACACATGCGCTTGCTTGCTCGCATCTGTGCCTCTCGCAGGTGCGGGAAACATTTTGACCTGCGGCTCCTACTCAAGTTCCTTGTGGCCGCATCTGCAGCTCCTTGGCCGCTCCTACGGGCTCGCACCTGCGGCTCCCACTCTATAACTTCCCGTTAGCCATCCAAAATCACCCCAAGTCCCTCGAGGCCTCAACCAAACATACCAACCAGTCATATATCAACATAGGAACTTAGTCGAGCCTTCAAATCACTCAAAACAACATCAAAACACCATATTACCCTCGGATTCAAGTCTATGAACTTCTAAACTTCCAAATTCCACAAAAGACGTTGAAACCTATCAAATCACGTACGAATGATCTCAAATTTTACACACACGTCACAAATAACACCACGAACCTACTTCAACTTCCAGAAATCCATCCAACCCCGATATCAAATTTTCCAGAGCTGACCAAAATCGCAAAATTTCCAACTTTGGCCACTTCATGCCTAATTCTACCACGGACCTCCAAAAAAACATTCCGGACGCGCTCCTAAGTCCAAAATCACCTAACAGAGCTAACAAAACCATCAGAATTCAAATTCGAGATTGTTTACACATAAGTCAACATCTGGTTGACTTTTCCAACTTAAGCTTCTACTTAGAGGCTAAGTGTCTCAAATCTTGTCCGAAACCACTCCAGGCACGAACCAACTAACCCGACATATCATAATATAGCTGAAGTACACAAAAAGAAGCAGAAATGGGGGAAATGGGCTATAACTCTCGAAACGACCGGTCGGATATACATTGGGCACACATATCCGGCCCCGCATCCTCATACCCCATCATCACTGATAGTCACATCTCCGGCATCATCATGCTGAACCTTGTCCTTGAGGACAAGCAAATGATGATCATCATAATGGAGCTCTCTGATGTGATCGAATAAGGAAGTCCGAGAAACCACACAAGCTAGGACCCGACTGGGCTCCGAAATATCTAATCTCACAAACTGATTGGCCAAAGCCTGAACATCAATTGCAAGAGGTCTCTACCCGACAAGCAGGAATGCAAGACTAACCATACTCACTACCTTCCTACTCAAGGCATCGGCCACCATATTGGCCTTTCTTGGATGGTACAAAATGGTAATATAATAGTCCTTTAGCAGATCCCACCATCTTCGCTGCTTCAAATTGAGATCTTTCTATTTGAACAAGTGCTGGAGGCTACGATGATTAGTAAACACCACACAAGGCACACCATAGAGATAATGCCTCCAAATCTTCAATGCGTGAACAATGGTAGCCAACTCCAAATTATGAACTGGGCAGTTCTTCTCACGGGGCTTCAACTGACGAGAAGCAAAAGCAATCACTCTACCCTCCTGCATCAACACACACCCAATGCTGACCAAAGAAGCATCACAATATACTGTATAAGAACCTGAAGCTGATGGCAGAACTAACACTGGAGTTGTGGTCAAGGCGGTGTTGAGCTTCTGAAAGCTCTCACACTCATCCGACCACCAGAAAGGATCACCTTTATGGGACAATTTAGTCAAGGGTGATGCAATAAATGAAAATCCCTGCACGAACCGACGGTAATAACCAGCCAAACATAGAGAGCTCAAAATCTCCGTAGCTGAGGACGGTCTGGGCCAACACTGAACTGCCTCTATCTTCTTTGGATCAACTTGAATACCCTTACTGGATACCACGTGCCACAAGAACGCCACTGAACTGAGCCAAAACTCACACTTAGAGAATTTAGCATAACGTCTCTCCTCCCTCAACCGCTACAACACAATACGCAAATGCTCGGCGTGCTCTTCTTGGCTACGAGAGTACACCAGAATATCATCAACGAATACAATAACAAACGAGTCGAGATAAGGCCAAAGCACGTTGTTCATCAAATGCATGAACACTGCTAGGGCGTTGGTCAGCCCAAAAGATATCACAAGGAACTCATAATGACCATATCGGGTCCTGAAAGCTGTCTTAAGAATGTTCGAGTCCCTAATATTCAATTGGTGATACCCTGACCTCAAGTCGATCTTGGAGAACACCCTCGCTCCCTGAAGCTGGTCAAATAAAACATCAATACGAGGCAAACGATACTTGTTCTCGATTGTGACTTTGTTCAACTGCCTGTAATCAATGCACATTCTCATAGTACCATCCTTCTTCTTCACAAATAGAACAGGTGTACCCCAAGGTGACACACTAGGCCGAATAAACCCCTTATCAAGGACTTCCTGAAGCTGCTCATTCAATTCTTTTAACTCCGCCGGTGCCATACGTTACGGTAAAATATAAGTGGCCTGAGTGCCCGGCACCAAATCAATACCGAAGTCAATATCCCTGTTTGGCAGAATGCCCGACATGTCTGCAGGAAACACATCCGGAAAATCTCTCACTACCAGAACTGAATCAATAGTTGGAGTCTCTTCACTGACATCCCTCACAAAGGCCAAATAAGAAAGACAAACCTTCCCAACCATCCTTTGGGCCTTCAAGAATGAAATCACTCTACTGAGGACATAATCCGACGAACCTCGCCACTTAATCTGTGGCACTCCCGGCATAGCCAACGTCACCGTCTTAGCGTGACAATCTAGAAAAACATGGCAAGAAGACAACCAGTCCATACCCAATATCACATCAAAATCAACCATACAGATAGAAAAAGGTCTACTCTGGTCTCCAAACCCCCAATAGTCACCACACAATACTGATATACGCGGTCCACAATAATAGTATCGCCCAAAGGAGAAGATACATGAATAGATGAAAGACTCGCAAGGCGTATCCAAATAATGAGCAAAATATGATGATACATATGAAAAAGTGGAACCACGATCGAATAATACAGAGGCATCCCTGTGGCAAACTGAGATAATACCTGTGATCATAGCATTTGAAGCAATGGCATCTGGTCTGGCAGGGAGTGCATAGAAATGGGCCTGACAGCCACCTGACCGGCCTCCCCTTCTAAGGCGACCCCTAGCTGACTGACCTCCACCCCGAGCTGGTTGCACGGGTGGTGAAGTAACTAGTGTTGAAGTCGAAAGCTGACCCCTCTGCTGAGATGAACCTCTCATAAGGCGGGGACAGAACCTCTTGATATCACCCAAATCTCCACACTTAAATCAACCTCTCCCTGCAAATGGCGGTGGGGACTGAAGGGAGCCCCGAGCACCAGGATACCCACTAAAAGGACCAGGCATAGATGAACCCTGAGCTGATGGTGCATGAGACAAACTCTGAGCTGGAAGGGCACTAAGAGATGAGTTACCTTGATGTGAACTATGAGAACCATGGCTAGATGATGCGCCGCGATGAGCTGGACGAGCCGTCTGAGCATGCCTGAAGGGACGGCCCCTGCCGTGGTGAAACTGACCTCCCAAAGGAACACCACAAAAACTACCAGTTCAACGAGGCCTGTTGGCCTCCCTCTCTACTCGCTCCTGGCGGCAAACCGACTCTATATCCCGAGCAATGTCAACAACCTCCTCAAAAGAAGCGCCAGACACCATCTCTCCGGTCAGAAGAATCCGCAGTTGATAAGTGAGGCCATCAATGAACCTCATGATCCTCTCCCTATCTGTGGGAACCGGCTAGATAGCATGATGGGCCAACTTAGAGAATCTCATCTCATACTACGTCACAGTCATATCATCCTGGCGCAACTACTCGAACTGTCTGCGCAACTCCTCTCTGCGGGACTGAGGCACGTACTTCTCTAGGAGGAGAATGGAGAACTACTGCCATGTAAGGGACGCTGCACCAACCTGGCTACGCCTCTCATAATCCTCCCACCAAGTGAAGGCAGCTCCAGAGAACTGAAAAGTAGTGAACGAGACCCCACTGGTCTCAAAATACCTGTTGTACAGAGCATCCTTTGACACTTGTCCAAGAAACCCTAGGCATCCTCGCCCTCTACATCGCTGAAAGTTGGAGGCTGAAGTTTACCAAACCTCTCCAATATATGCTGTACTCATCAGGCATGACAGGAACCACATAGCCTTGAGCAGGTGCAACCGGCTGGGCTGGTGGTGCCCCCTGATGTCTGAAGTCCCTGAACAACCTGCTTGGGTGTGTGGGCGGCGGGAGTCTGAGTGCCTCCCCCGGCTTGGGAAGTGGGTGCTGTAGTAGAAACAGAGACCGCCTGAACAAGACTGGTGCACACGGTTAGAATCTAAGCTAAGGTTTCCTGAAGACCTGGAATCACGAAAGGCACATCTAGTGCCTGAGCTGGTCCCGCTGGTGCGTACATAACTGGGACCTAATCCTTTACTAGGGCAACTGGTGGATCTACAGGTGCTACCCTAGCTGCTGTGCGGGCTACACCCCTGCTCCTGCCACTGCCTCTATCGCGACCTCGGCCTCTCGCGGCCCCAACTGGTGGTACCGGTGGCTATCCATCTTGTCCGGTAGCACGTGTCCTCACCATCTGTGAGAGAATAAAATAACAAAAGTTTGGTTACCAGTATGAACAGATTCGCATGATATGATTTCAAGAATGTGAAGTTTCCTAATGGTTCTGCAGCCTCTTGAAAATAAGTACAAACGTCTCCGTACCGATCTGCGAGACTCTACTAAACCCGCTCATGACTTGTGAGACCTATGTAACCTAGGCTCTGATACCAACTTGTCACGACCCTAAACTCAAACCTGTCGTGATGGCGCCTATCAATAGTACTAGGCCAGCCGAATTCCACAATACTATAATAATTCATTAAAAGCTATGCCAAAAGACATCATGTTTAGCAGAATTTCATAAAAGAAAAGAAGAGTTGAACTCAAAATAGAAGTGCGGAAAGTAAAGCCCCAAATATCAGGGTGTCACTGAGTCATGAGCCACAACCACAAACTATTCTGCTAACAACAAGACTAACATAGTTTGGGAGAAATCTAAAATACAACTAGGGGGAAGATAGAGAAGAAGAAAGCAGGGCTGCGGTCGCCAGGCAGCTACCTTACTATCTCCAGTGATCAGCAACAGAAGAATAATCAGTAGCCGCTACCGTGGCCAGAGATACCTGGACCTACACACAAGGTGCAGGGGGTAACGTGAGTACACCAACTCAGTAAGTAACAAGTCTAAACTATGGACTGATAGGTAGTGACGAACTTAACCTCAATAGGTAAACAAAGTAAATTGTGCAAAAAAGTAGGCATGCTTTCAATTCAATTATACAGCCCAAGCAGCAAAGTAAATATAGATCTGAACAATGTGAGGTATAAACCATCAGCTAATCATTACATGCCAATGCATAGAATGTATGAAATGCACCATGTACTTCTACTCTCAAATGCTCAACAACTCGGTACTGTATATGGCCATTTGGCCCAGGAAGATCTATCCCGAAATATATGTACGTCACTGAAAACCGACACTTTGTACTGAGGAAGGCCATTCAAGCGCTGTGGAGAAGATCCATCTCCAGGTATCAATGCTTCGGACAAGATCCATGTCCAGGGAAGATCCATCCTTTAATAATATGATCTGGCGCCCACTGTGGGTGTGCAGACTCCGGAGGGGCTCCTAAGGCCCAAGCACTATCATAGTCAATATAACTGCTGCGACGTGCAACCCGACCCCATAACTGTCACTCATAATCAGGCTCTAGGCCTCACTCAGTCATCACTCTCCAGTCTTGCCCACGGGCTCACAATGTCATGGAAACTAGCCCGGAAACAATGATATGCAATGGAAATAGTAACAACTGAGACTGACATACGATATGAAATGCATGAATATGACTGAGTACAAAATAACGGTGAAATCAGCGAATGACAGCAAGAAACGACCACTTAGGTGAAGCCCTAACATTATATCTAGTATGTTTTGCAACTCAATTACTTCATCACATAAAGGAAACACGGATATCAACAAGAAAGAGTCATTAAACGGTGCCATGGAATGAATCAGGTCACGATTCTCACAGTGTACGCCCACACGCCCGTCACTTGGCATGTGGGTCACCTCAATGCTAACCACACAACACGTTGTTTGGGGTTTTAAACCCTCAGAACCAAGTTTGAAAGCTTTACTTACCTCAAACCGAGCAACATCCTACTCCACAATACCCTTGCCTCTCGAGTCGGCCTCCTACTTGATGCTCGAACATTTTATTAACTAGGCGCTGGTACGTTGCTCCCGCGTTTTTTAGCCCGAAGGGCATTATGTTGTAGCAGTATGTACCATACTTCTTGATGAACGAGGTTTTCTCCCTATCCTCGGGGTTTATCTGGATTTGATTATACCCTGAGTAGGCGTCGAGAAAGGTGAGGGTCTCGTGGCCGGTCGTAGCGTCGATCAGACGATCGATGTTAGGTAGTGGAAAGGAATCTTTGGGACACGCCATATTCAAGTCTTTATAATCTACGCACATTCTTAGCTTGTTTCCTTTTTCAGGTACTACTACTACATTGGCCAGCCATTCGGGGTACTTTACCTCTCTAATGGATCCTACTTTAAGAAGTTTTGTTACCTCTTCTTTGATGAAAGCATGTTTTACCTCAGACGGTGGTCTTCTCTTCTGCTTTACGGGTTTAAACTTAGGATCAACGCTCAGTCTGTGGGAGGTTATTTCTGGCGGAATTCCTGTCATATCTAAGTGGGACAAAGCGAAATAGTCGATATTATTAATAAGAAATTGAATGAACCCTTTCCTGAGTTCGGGGGTTAGCCCAGTTCCCAAGTATACCTTACGGTCCGGGAGGTGTTCGATCAAAATGGCCTGCTCCAGTTCTTCGACTATTGACTTAGTTGCGTCCAATTCTTTAGGGGCAATGAAGGTTCAAGGGGTGGAGAAATCCTCTTCGTCGTCCTCGGGGGCCTACACATTCCTAGGCTCGTCCGAAATCGGGTGCGTGGGAATCGGCACCTCGTGGTAGACCGCGAACATTTCTTTCGCCGCCCACTGTTCTCCATATATGGTCGTTAAGCCGTCCTTTGTGGGAAATTTTATCACCTGGTGTAGGGTTGACGGTACTGCCCTCATGTTGTGTATCCAAGGCCTGCCGAGCAATGCATTGTACCTCATATCGCCATCGATGACTTGGAACTCGGTGTTCTGAACTGCACCGGACGTGTCGATCGAGAGGGTGATCTCTCATTTCGTTACTTTGCCGGTCATGTTGAAGTCGTGGAGGACTCGAGAGATGGGAGCGACTCGATCGAGCAGCCCCAGTTGTCCTACTACCTCTGATCTGATTATGTTGGCCGAACTGCCTGGACCTACGAGCACACGTTTTATCCTAGTGTTGTTCAGAAGAAACGAGATTACCAATGCGGCATTTTGCGGTTCCTTCGTGGCCTTGAGATCCTCCTCGTTGAACGCGAGGATGTCTTCGAACATGCGGTTTCGGGTCGGCCCTTCTTCTGTGGCGGACGTTCTTGTCCGCTTGAACATGGGCCCTTGGGGGATGTTGGTCCCTCCAATAATCATATGTACGTCGTGTCGGAGAATCTCTTCTTCCGCCTAGGTTAAATTTTGCGGTGGTTTACCGACATCTGAAATAGCCATGTCCTTCTCTTTGTGGTTTTCGAGGTTGTCATTTTCCGCCCTTCTTACCAAGCCAGGCATTTTGACCTGAAATCAAAGATCTTGGACAAGAAAAAGTGTGAAATATAACTTGCGTTTTGTAACGAAACCAGCAAGAAAATAATCACTATTATTTTTAGCCCCACGGTCCGCGCCAAACTGTTTACCGTGAAAATGGTAATAACAATTAAATTTGTTGATGGGACTCTAAAAATACGTGATCTATTTTTATGCTAGTTGTTAAGCAGTTGATGTTATGTGTATGAAGTTTAAGGACGAAATGCGAGCTAAAATAGAGCTATAATCGAACCGATAAGTTAGTAGCTCAGGGCCTTGAGCTAGTCGGTTTGGGTCCTCGAGGTCGATTCCCGGGGTCGGGCTCGGGCTCGGGCTCGAGCTATTAGGGGCAGTCGGGGAAGGGCTAACAGTCGTAATATAATTAAAGGACGCTCTTTATGGCCAATGATAATCAATAAATGAAGAACAAGTATGAAGATAGTAAATAAGAGCAACAATATCGAGAGAGTATGTTAGAGAGAAAAGAGAGAGAACTATCATATATTTCGTGTAGAATAGTTGGAGCAACATCCGTTGTTTTCCGAAATAGTAAAGATCCCCTTTATATAGGGAGGGGGAACCTTATATGATATGACATACATTAATTGTAAAGATATGGCGATGGCACAGCTAGATGTGACACCTTGATCATGGGTTCAGAGTAGGCCAGCTAGACTTTGTCAGACTTAGCCGTGTGTCTTGAGAACTCCCCATTTTTACTCTAGCCTTGGCCGACATTTTCTCCAGGCTGGATGTCGACGAGCTCCGAGAAAGGAGACTCGAGCGCATCTTTTGTAGCCTCGAGGCTTCGAAGTGATCTTCCGAAATGCCTTAATGATGGGAAATCAGACCCGTTGTTCGGGGCATCCCAATGACGGGTATTCTCGACCTCGGTTTCGAACCTTGAGAAGCACGTTATCGGGGCAACCTAATGATGGGGAACTCGGGCCCCCCGGTTTTGCCGTACACACCAAGGATCTTCCTCCTGCATGATTTCCACGGGTCCTTCATGTATTTCTCTCATCACATACTATATTCGAGAAGGTCTGAGACACCTTGCTAAAGGACCACCGAGCATATTACGATATAAGTTGCCTCGATCCAAACAATAACGGGCAGCTTTTCGTCGAAGTGCTTGAGCCTTTTTCTTATCTTCAGGTAAAAACTTAACGATCTTGTTTCTCCAATCCCAGGTTAAATTATTGAAATATACCTCATTTTGTATCTTGATCGCGTGCCGAATGAAACAAATGTGTTACGGAAGCATTTTCTTCATTTGTTACTTATGCAGCGGATGCAAGATTAGCCAACGCGTCTGCTTCGACATTTTCTTCTCTGGGTATTTGCACGATTTTCCAAGATTGGAATTGCCCGATCAAATCTCATGCCTTTTCCAAATATTGCTGCTCCTCGCCTCTCTAGCTATATAAGTCCCCTGCATTTGATTAACTACGAGATGCGAGTCGCTTTTGATTATAACATGCTTTATTCTGAGCTCTCGTGCCAATTCTAAACCTGCAATCACAGCTTCATATTATGCTTCATTATTAGTAATAGGATGGCATTTTATGGCTTGCCTTATAGCTTCTCCCGAAGGTGGGATTAGAACAATGCCTAAACCAGCTCCTTTAACATTCGAGGAGCCATCAGTAAACAGGGTCCAAGTACCTGGATTAGACCCGTTAAATACTTGCAGTTCCTTTTCTTCTTCTGTTGCCATCCCTGGGCTAAAGTCTGCCACGAAATCTGCTAAAACCTGTGATTTTATCGCAATTCTAGGTTGATATGTGATGCCATATTCCCTTAATTCAATGGCCTACTTGGCTAATCTACTTGATAATTCTTGCTTATGCAATATATTTCGTAAGGGGTAGGCGGTTACTACAGAGATAGGGTGACATTGAAAATAAGGCCTTAATTTTTTAAATGCCATTATTAGTGCTAAAGCAAGTTTTTCTAAATGTGGATATTAAGTTTCAGCGTCGAATAGGGACTTACTAACATAATAAATTGGAGATTGTTTACCTTTACCTTCTCGAACTAACACGGAACTTACAACCATCTATAACACAACGAGGTAGATGAGTAGCCTTTCTCCAACATTCGGTTTAGCCAGCAACGGTGGATTTGTGAAGTATGTTTTTAGATTTTTGAGTGCTTGTTTGCATTCTTCAGTCCAATCAAATTAGCTTTGATTTTTCAACACTGAAAAGAACTTAAAGCTTTTCTCTGAATATCTAGAAATAAATCTTCCTAATGCTGTTATCCTACCTGTCAACCTCTGCACTTCTTTTTTACTCATGAGTATATCCGGTATTTCTTCAATAGCTTTAATCTGCGCTGGATTTACCTCAATTCCTCGGTTAGAAACAAGAAACCTAAGAACTTTCCTGATGACATGCCAAATGCGTACTTATCGGGATTTAATTTCATATTAAATTTGCGGAGAATCTGTAATGTATCTGACAAATGTTGGATGTGATCTCTCGCCTGTGTTGACTTCACTAACATGTCATCAATGTAGACTTCCATGGTTTTGCTCAGGTGCTCCTGGAACATCTTTCTTACTAACCTCTGGTACGTGGCTCCAACATTCTTTAGACCGAAAGGCATGACTTTATAACAGTAAGTCCCCCTTTCTGTAATAAAGGCAGTTTTTTCCTCATCTAAAGGATCCATTTTTATCTGATTTATCCTGAATAGGCATCTAAAAAACTTAGCAATTCATGTCCTGCAGTAGCATCAATTAGTTGATCTATGTGCGGTAAAGGAAAAGAATCTTTAGGGCAAGCTTTATTCAAATCAGTATAGTCTACACAAACTCGCCACTTACCATTCTTTTTGGGTACCACTACAGTATTAGCTAGCCAATTAGGATATTTTACCTCTCGGATAGACCAAATTTTTAAAAGCTTTTGTACCTCATCCTGAATCACCTGGTTTTTGAAGGATCCTTGCTTCCTTTTCTTTTGTTTGACAGGTGGGCGTGTTGGATCTTCATTCAACTTATGGGTCATCACCTCGGGGGTATACCTGTCATATCTGAATGCGACCAAGTAAAGCAATCTGCGTTAGCTTTTAAGAATTAAATTAACTTACCTTTCAATTCTGGGCTCAAATTGGTTCCGATGTAAACTTTTCTGTCCGGACAATGTATAAACAACACCACAGCTTCGAGTTCCTCAATTATTGTTTTGATGTGTTCGCTCTCTTCTAGCTCTCGAATAGTATCAGGCCTTGAGTCTACATCTATTTTTCCATCTTAAGTAGAGGTTTGAGTTGTTAAACCCTCAAGTGAACTCTGTAGTTGATAATTTTCTCTGCAACGTCACTTTATATGGTTGAATCTGCCACTGAATTGATACTTCTGGAAGCCTGTTGATCGCCACGGATTTGCCTAATTCCCCATTGCGAAGGGAACTTAATAACTTGATGTAAAGTAGATGGAACAACATCCATCTCATGAATCCAAGGTCTGCCGAGGATCATATTGCACGTCATATCCATATCTATTACTTGAAACTTCGTATCTTTGACCACTCCTTCTGCGAATGTGGTGAGTATTATCTCCCCTTTTGTGACAACACTTGAATTGTCAAATCTAGATAAGGTACATGCTTTGGGTACCAATTTGTCATCAGCTTGCATCTCGTTTACCACTCTTAAAAGAATGATATTTACAGAGCTACCTAGATCAATCAAAACTAGTTTCACATTAGTATCATATACAAGTAAAGATATTACCAATGCATCATTGTGTGGGATCCACACGCCATCTGCGTTTGCATCATCAAATGTTATATTGTCTTCTTCCAAAATTTGGCAAACTCGCTTCCCGTGGGTAAGTGTGACTTTTGACACCTTTTTTGCAGCCGTATATGTCACACCATTGACCTCCTCTCCTCCGCTTATGACATTAACCGTTCTCTTTGGTGACGGAGGTTTTGGTGGCTCCTGTCTATTCTTCATATATGCTTGCTTACCCTTCTCACTAAACAAATCACTTAAGTAGCCTTGTTTTAATAAGTGCTCTACTTCACCTTGTAGCAATCTGCAATATGCTATTTTATGACCGTGATCATTATGAAACTCGCACCAGAAATCTGGGTTTCTTCTGTTGGAGTTCGATCTCATTTCTTTTGGCCACCGCACCTTATCTCCCATGCTACTTAAAACATCTACCAACTCAAATGTGCTAACATTGAAACTATAACCACCAATCTTCGATTTTGAACTTCTATCGTTGTCCCGCGTATCTCGCATGCCTCGCTTCTTTCCAAACTTGGATGACGAAACCGAATCTCCGTCCCTTGATCTGGAATCGTACCTTGGGTTATCTTGTTTTGAACGTGAATCTGTTCCTGCTGGTCCCATGTAAGGTTCGTACATGTTCTTACAGGACCTTTTTTTAGTTTCTGGTTGCCTCGAACTTACTCTTTCATCCCCCCGCGACTGAGTGATAGTATCTTCTTCTATCCGCAGCTTCGTTCTATGCCTGTTATAAACATCATTCCAAGTTGTTGCAGGGAATTCTCGTAAGCTTCCCTTGAGTCTCCTCGTGGCATCCGAGGTTTTTTCATTTAAATTACTTGCAAATGACATAGCCGCCCAATTGTCAGGTACACGTGGTAACATTATTCTTTCTCACTGGAATCTATCCACAAATTTCATGAGCAACTCCGTATCTCCTTGTTTTATTTTGAAGATGTCTTCCAGCCTTTTTCAACTTTTTGAGCTCCCGAGTGGGCTTTTATAAATGAATCTGCATGCTCAGCAAAAGAATCAGTAAAATTTTCAGGTAAAAGAAAATACCATGTCAGTGCTCCCTTTGTGAGTGTTTCTCTAAATTTTTTGACCAACACTAACTCAATCTCTTACTTGGTCAAATCGTTTCCTTTCACGCCACTTGTAAATGCAGTTACATGTTCTCGTGGATCGGTTGTCCCATCATACTTCGGGATATCGGGCATCTTAAAATTTTTTATAATAGGCAAAGGAGCGGCACTTGGCTTCTAGGGTTGTTGAGAATATTTATCCATATCCACTCAATAGCTTGATCATCCCCATGCTGGTCATTCGCATGTGATATTGACCTGTCAGGTGACCCTTCTTGGGGTTGTTGAGGACAGTTCCGTGGTGAAGGACTGGAGTTCCATCCTCCAGTTGATTTTGCTGGTTCAACTGGCGTTGCTGATTTTGTTGGTTGTTGTCGTTAGCAACCGACATAATTTTTTTGATAGAAAAAAGAATTTGGAAAGTAAAAATATTATCAGATTCCCGATAATGGAACCAATTTGTTTAACCAAAATATAGGAATTTCGGTCAAAGCCTATTTTTGGAAGTACTCGGGCTACTGATAATCAAGAAAATTCAATATTCTCGCAATAAGAAAGGCAATCAGAATATGAAATGACAAAGTAATCAATAGAAAGCAAAATAAAGTTATTATATTCCAATAATAACGTGTCCATACAGATAACATTTATTTTCCTTATTTAGTGACCTCTAAGTACAACGTCTTTTCCTCTTTTATGACCGAGTCATTATGAGCATTAATGACATTAATGAAACGTTATAATTGGTAATCGTAACTGTTTCGTAAAGATTCTGTAACATTTGTAATCATCCATGATCATTAATTGAAGACCAATGAATCTGCCCTTTTTACGGTCTTGGTTCAGTCCACCGGTGCGTCTATCGCTAAAGAGACTCGAGCAACCGTTTCTTCTCATCTCGTGGGTGTTTTGCTCGTATCTAACAAGTCACATCATTTTTAATGCTCTTCTCTAGCCGTCGCTTTCCTAGTGATCCACGTGTCTTGCCATGTCAGCCACATAATTAATTCCACGTGTAATATTCATCTCCAATACACAATGTAAGTGTGATTTGCTGCCACCATTTGTGTTCATTGAAATATTGCGTTTGAAGTACCGCAACACCAATGCGTAATCTGTTCTATCATGGGAGAAAATAATCCACAACCTCGAGTACTAGGAGGGGATTAAGTTCCTTAAGAAAATACTGTGAATTCAGTGGGCCCAGATTAATTTCTACTTCTTCTATATTTCTCTTTATACGTTGTTTTCTTCCCCGGAATTATTTTAAAATACAGTATACTAACAATGATAAAATTTTAAACTTTAATCATAAGCCAACATTCTTAATACCACAAGCTTGTAATTCAACGACTAATACCACATATCAAGTAACAACGACTAATACCACATATCAATGTGAATAACATATGTAGGAGGGTATACATATGAATTATGCATGACTAATTAATTAAATCATGTAATTCAACATACATGTAATCCATAATGTTAAAATAGTATGAGTGAGATGCCTATAACATTATTGTAGCATGTGAAGAATATGCAAGTAGTCATATCATAGGAAATAGCAAGTTAAACAAGTAGCTATAATATGTTCCAAATATACCCTAATATTTGTATGTATACTCGTCAACTCATATAGGAGTATACAATATCCTAATGGAGGTTAAAGTCTTAACTTACCTTGTATCAAGCTTGGCTAACCTTCAAGAAGGACATTTCCTCGCGCCGAATCCAAAATGACCCCGATCCTTTCAAAAGGACACTCAATGACATTAAACAAAGCTATTGGACCAAATTTCTTAATTTAAGATTCGGTCAAAGTTAATTAAAAAGTCAATCTCAAGCGTCCACATAGTTGAACTCCTGAACAAAAGTCAAATTTAGATTACCCAGAGCCCTATGAGTCCAAATCTATAGTTACATTTCCATTTTGAGTTCATTTAGATGTTTAAATTTTATTTTAGTGATTCTAGGTCATCGTCCAAAACATCTCAAATTTCACCTTTAGATCCATGTTTTAGGTGTAATAATCCATGGATGATATAACATCAAAATTAATATTTAGAATACTTACACGTAATTTTCATATGAAAACCTTGTTCACTATCTCCTCAAATCGAGTCCTCAATATTAAAAAATGATGGGACAGTGAAATAAATTCCCAAACGACCTTTATGCTTGGAGCAAAACCTTTATCGCCATTCCGACACAAGCAATTGTAAATCTAAAACTTCAAAAACGGTTCCTAATGCGACGAAACACCCTGAGCCTCTTGTGTCCCAAGTCAAACATACTAACAAGTCTCAAAATGTCATATGAACCTATAGGAAGTCTCAAAACATGAATTTGGGTTCTAAAATTCAAATCGAGGTATTGGATTGTTGTAATTGCCCACATATGTTACTCATCATAAGAGAACAAAGTGCAATAATATATTTTTTTCGGTATCTAGTGAATATCGTGAAATATTTCTTCTAAGTTTCAGCATAATATACTCTTTCCAAAGTCACTTATGCAAAATCTTCTTCACCTTGTCCAAAAATAGATTTACCAATCTAACACTAATTAGATATTTTTGCCAATGTCCTAGTATCCTCTAAAAAACTCAATTTAAAAAGATAATAGGCATGTCTTTATGGCTTTCAATTCCAAATGCATATCATGAAATTTGTGCCATGTTTTACTAGCGTTAGGAAATAAAATAATGCAATTTTCATATGTTCAACCCTTTATAACACTTCGCAGGAGAAAATATCTTCTAAATTATTACATCACGGAAATAATAATGAAGTATATCTGATCCTTCTAATATAAGCTTGTTCAAAAAGGGAATAACTATTCTGCTATCATCTTTACCCTTTCTGAGTGCACTAACATCCTACAAAGTTAATGAACTTCAATTGTTTGTACCTCGTGTGTGGTTATTTGTTTTTGTCATTTCCTCAACTTCGGACTCCTCGTCAAGGCAGTGAGCCTGAGCCCTCAAACATGGTGAGCTAAAGGGCAAAGCCACTAAAGTTTCTGCTTTAGGCCCTCCTGAGTAATTAAAAGCCCATAAAATTATTAATATTATTATATAAAATAACATATTATAAGTTAGCCATTTATGTCATCCAATTAGTCATTTGTGTAAATACACTACCTTGGTTTTTATTATCAAAAATCTTATTAATAGATGGTGAATATTCGAGTAGTTTAATTCAAAGTTCTAGAATATTGAACAATATTGAAAACTTGTAAAATTAAAATAATAAGCTTACAACTTAGCTGGACACATGGCGTCATATAAAAGCTTCAGACAAATTCTTTTGCATTCACTCGCCTCTTTTGGATGCAATTCTTATGTATGCCAACTCAATAAAATAATGTGTATTAAATACACTTTGAAAAGATTGGGCATGTAAAGAGTTGCCATGTCATGGAGAGGTGTGTCACATGGATTAATTTGGCCTCGATATCAAGGGGTAAACTATATATTCTGCCAATACTTTTTTATTTGTCTAATTTTTTTATAATAAATGTAAAGCATTACCATAATAACCAAAACAGATTACATCCTAAGAGCCTCTAATGTTCTTGGCCACCTTCTAGGAAGAGTACCTCAAACACTAGATCTCAAGACAAACAAACAAGATCTAATTACATAGTTTCTTAATTTGTCTAAATTTTGATACATAGATTATTCATAACTTCAATAGGTCCAGATACAAACGAGTATATCTTTAAAAAAAGTTGTGTTTTGATATTGTAACGACCCAGCTTGTCATTTTGAGAGTAGTAGCCCCGATCCACTATTTACTGTTTTCCTCATATCATGTTCTGCTTATGTGACTTGCCGGGAGGTTTTTGTTTTGGTTTTGGAGTATTTTGGGACACATAGTCCCTAAAACGGAAGCTTAAGTCTTAGGATTTTGACCGTAGTCGGAACTGTGTGAAGATTACTCCGGAATGGAGTTCTGTCAGTTACATTAGCTCCATTGTGTGATTTTGAACTAAGGATCATGTAGAGACTGTGAATTGGAGGTCTGTAGCTGATTTAGGCTTGAAATGGCGAAAGTCGAATGTTTGGAGATTTTGACCGGAAGTGGACTTTTTGATATCGGGTCGGATTTTAATTTCGGAAGTTGGATTAGGCCCGTAATGTTGAATGTCTTGTGTGAAAAATTTGGAGTCAATAAGACGTGATTTGATAGGTTTCGGCATCGGTAGGAAAATTTGAAGTTTCAAGTTCTTTAACTTTGAATTGGAGGGTGATTCATGATTTTAGCGTTCTTGTGATATTTTAGGACTTGTTGGTATGTTTGGCTGAGGTCCCGGGGGCCTCGGGTCAATTCCGGGTGGTTAATGGACTGGTTTTGGACTTGAAAGATGGCAGAAATTTCTAGTGTTCTTCAGTTCGTTTTCCTTCTTCGCGTTCACGAGGGGAGCCCCGCGTTTGCGAAGAGGAGCTGGTGGCAGGTTACTTTTTTTGCTTCGCGTTCGCGAAGGAGGCCTCGCATTTACAAAGCACTGGGGTAGTTGGCCAATGCATTCGCGATGGAGGTCCCGCGTTCGCATAGAGGAACTGGCAAGCTAGGTCCCCAGGCCTATTTTCCTATGCGTTCGCAATGTCGGTCCCGCGTTCGCGTAGGGTTGAGTTGAGTGACCTTCACATTCGCGACAAGGGCATCGGGTTCGTGATGATGGAATTCTGGGCAAGGGTAAGTTGCTCTTCGCGAACGCGAGGGGTCTTCCCCATTCGCGAAGAAGAAAGTACCTGGGCAGAATATAACATTTCAAAAATGAGAGTTTGGCCATTTTTATCAAAACTTGAGTTTGGGAGCTCAGATTTGGACAATATTTTGAGGGATTTTCAGAGACATCGATTGGGTAACGATTCTACACTTTATTTTTATTATATCCCACTAATCTATCATTAATTCCATCTTCTAATTTCGAATTTGGGTTGAAAATTTGGGGAAAATGGGAAGAAGTTCTTCAACTAAGATTTTGGGTTTTGATTGAGATTTTGATATCGGATTTGGATAATTTTGGTACGAGTAAACTCATGAGTGAATGAGTGTTCATATTTTGTGACTACTACCCGATTCTGAGACATGGGCCCTGGTCGACTTTTTGGGGTGATTTTCTAATTTCTTGCTTAAACTTTGATTTCATTAATTAGATTAGTTTTTTATAGTTATATTTATGGTATGTAATTGCTTTTGGCTAGATTTGGGCAATTCGGAGTCGGATATACATGGAAAAGGCATTTTTATCGATTGATTGAGCTTGGTTCGAGGTAAGTGGCTTGTCTAACCTTGTGTAGGCGAGCTCCCCTTAGGATTTGGTACTGTTGTGATATGTGAGCACCGTGTACGTGAGGTGACGAGTGCGTACACGGGCTATTTGTTGTAAAATCTGATTTTTACTGTGTAATAACCTTGTATACGGTCAAAATCGATGAGCAAGATTTTAGAGTCTTAAATCGGGCTACAGGTCCGAGCCTGGGAGACTCGAGGTGGAGGTTAGATCCGGTTAAGGGATACCCACCTCGAGGAAGCTGATCGAAGGCCTGGCACGACTTGCATCGAAGTCAGCACAATCTCGAAGTCAATCAAGAAAGAGCGGGAATTTCTCAAGGACACGTGGACCAGGGCATTAATTAAAGGATAGGGTTTGTACAAAGTGGTACAGGTCCGTACTAGGCCGTTATACACCTGTATCAATAAAAAAATTTACCTTTATGAGGAATGTACTATATTGGGGTTTTCTCCTCCTATATAAAGGGGACCCAATCATTTTGTAAGGCATCTTAGATTATTCACTGCAATAGAACATTCTATTCTTCTCTTGTTTAACGTGCTCTACAATTATTCTTCAGCTTTATTGCCTTTACTTTATTGCGCATACTTTATTAGTCTTAGCTGACCTCGAGGTCCCTGAATAGCCGAGCTCGAGGCCCCTACTATTTCAACAACATTGATTTGGTTCATTATTTCTTCTTATTTAAGCTCAATATTACTTGTATAATTGCTAGTATTAGAATATATCACATATCTTTAAAACCACAAATCATTTTTAATTGTTACTTACATTTTTCGAGGTAAACAGTTTGGCGCCCACCGTGGGGCTAAAGATAATAGTGATTATTTTAGTGCTAGTTTTGTGATAACACACGTTATTCTTCACACTTTTTCTTGTCAAATATTTTTTGATTTTAGGCCAAAATATGTCTAGCACGCAAAATACACCTGCTCATGACAGTGAAGGACTCGGAGAAAACAACGGTATAGGGCTTGGTGTACCACCCATAAACCCTGAGGGAGTACCAAACGTGGAGCCAGTTGGTATCAGTTCACACAACGCTCTAAACACAGACGCAGGCGAAGATCCTGTAAGGAATGCACACGGGGAAGCCCGAGCCGGAGGCCAGGAAACACGAGGACTGGAAGAAGGAGGAGTCAGCCTCCAAATGATATTCGAGATGTTGCGAGCTCAGCAAGTCGCCATCGCTCAACTCCAAAGTCAGAACAGAACTCCTAACACCGCTGAACCAGTAAACACGCGGCATGAACCGGTGTTAAAAAGGCCCGATGAAAGTGGCTAGGGGACTGATCCCACTATTATGCTCGAAGAGCTGACTAAATGATTAGAGTCCGAAGAAAAGAAAATTGAAGAAAATGACAAAAAGGTGGAGACATACAATTCAAGAGTTGACCAGATACCAGAAGCGCCCCCGATTTTGAAGGGGCTGGACTCGAAAAAGTTCATACAAAAACCCTTCCCCCGAGTGCAGCTCCCATGCCCACTCCCAAGAAGTTTCGCATGCCCGATATACCAAAATATAATGGAACAACTGAACCTAATGAACATATTACTTCACACATTTGTGGAATCAAAGGAAATGACTTGAATGATGATGAAATGGAGTCAGTATTGTTAAAAAAGTTTGGGGAAACATTATTAAAAGGAGCTATGATCTGGTATCCCAACTTAGCTCCTAACTCCATTTACTCATTTTCTATGTTGGCGGATGCCTTCGTAAAAGCACACGCTGGGGCCATAAGGATGGCCACAAGAAAATCAGACGTCTTGAAAATAAAACAAAGGGATGACGAGATGCTAAGGGAGTTCGTGTCCCGGTTTCAGATGGGAAGGATGGAATTACCACCGGTTTCCGACGACTGGGTAGTTCAGGCCTTTATGTAAGGTTTGAATGAAAGAAGTTCGATAGCATCTCGGCAGCTAAAGCAGAACTTGATCTATCCAGCTATAACATAGTCGGATGTGTACAATCGGTACCAGTCAAAAATTAGGGTCGAGGATGACCTGTTGGGAGCCCCCTCAGGCTCAGTTCACCCAAACAGATTCGCAGCCAAGCCCCTGAGGGACACAGACCGGGGATCAAGATTCAACAAAGAAAGATATCAACCGTACATCAAAGTTAAAAGGAACGTTTCGAGGCGTAGTGTGCCTCAAAATGATCGAAGAGTGGATCGAGGCCAAAGCTCCCAGGGACTTATAGGCAAAGCTGGGTCTGTTAGGCGCTCGGGACCAGTGGAGGCACCCAGATTATCGGAATACAACTTCAATGTCGACGCCTCAAGTATCGTCTCAGCCATTGGCAAAATTAAAGATACTAGATGGCCCAAGCCCATACAGACAGATCCTTCTCAGAAAAACCCCAACTTAATATGTAAGTACAATGGTACTCACGGGCATAAGACCGAGGGTTGTAGACAGCTTAGAGAGGAGGTAGCCCGACTATTCAACGAGGGGCACCTTCGTGAATTTCTCAGTGACCGAGCTAAAAACCATTTCCGAGAAAGAGACGCAAACAGGAAGAATGAACCCGACGAACCTCAACATGTCATTCACATGATCATCGGTGGAGCCGACAACCCACAAGGGCCTATATTCAAACGTACTAAAGTATCCATAACAAAGGAAAAGTGGACTCGGAGCTATATGCCCGAGGATGCCCTATCATTATGCGACGAGCAAGCAGACGACGTGTCCCAGCCTCACAACAACGCCATGGTAATCTCTATCTTTTTGAATAAAATTCAGGTTAAATGTGTTTTAGGGGATCCAAGTAGCTCGGCAAACATAATCAGATCGAGGGTCGTGAAACAACTCGGCTTGCAAGATCAGATTGTACCTGCATCCCCGGTACTGAATGGCTTCAACATGGAGAGTGAAACAAAGAAGGGAGAAATTATCTTGCCAGTAAACGTGGCCGGGACCATACAAAACACCAGGTTCCTTGTAATCGAAGGTGACATGAGGTTAACGCGCTCCTCGGGAGGCCATGGATACACAATATAAGGGTAGTGCCTTCGACTATCCATCAGATGACGTAGTTCCTAACAGAAGAAGGAGTGAAAACAGTCTGCGGAGAACAGCATGCTGCAAAAGAGATTTTCGCAATCAAGGAGGCGGTACCGATACCAGAACCTTTGACCTTGAAAACATCGAGCTCCAAAGATAAGCAGGTGCTAAGCAGTAGTCAGTGTTCCGAGCCTCGACGGAAGCAGAATAACGGGTAACCGAGGGCGAAGGAAGGAATTCCCCGGATCCTCGAACCTTCGTTGTTCCTGAGAAGCCCGATGCTACCAAGCCACCCGCTCGAGAAAAAGTTACACTCGGGAATGGAATTAATCCTTGCACTTAGGAAAAACTCATTTAGTTTTTTATTGATAATATAGTTTGCATTGCTTTGCCCGTTTAAATATGACAGGAATTCTGCTCGAGGAATAAACAGGTAAAATAATGAAAGCTTATAGTGATTGGTCAAGTCCCTGTGCGCAGAGGACCACTTTAATTCATTTGCAGGAAATAATCAACATGTCGGGGCAATATGACATGAAGCTCAACCCAGAGAAGCATCCCCTCGGAGTTGGCGCGGCTGAGCTTCTCGGCCTTCGTGGTATCAATTTAGGGCATCAAAATCATCCCCGACAGGGTCAAGGCTCTTGAAGATATCGTGGTCGTGGATTTCAAGACCTCGGAGTCGTTGATAAAGGATCTTACGGGCTCGGCACGATGGAAGCTCTCAAAGGCTCGTGGTCTCAAGAATACCACCATTATCTTACCCCTTCCTACACAAAGGTCGTAGGTTGTAAAGCATGCATTGCACTCTTTTTCCCTTAGCTCGGATTTTGTCCCAAATGGGTTTCACTGGCGAGGTTTTTAACGAGGCAACACCTACACGCTACCCGAGGAACAATCAACAAATATTTGAGGCTCCTTTTCAATCAACCTCAAATACTGGGGGAATCACCCTCGGAGATTACATTTTCGGGAAGGATATTTCACGCCTAAGAGGGTCTCGATAGGAGAACTTTGTAATGGGCCAAACGGTCAAACGAACCGTGTCCATACAGAATAATCGAGCTCCGATGGCAAAACATGTACGCTTGTATCAGCTATTTGAAGGAGCATTCTGGTTATATAAAAAATACCTTTTGTCTCATACGAGCTTAACACTTACAATCCTATGGGAAACGGCTTAAGAGCCAAAACATAGAAGCACCCAAATACTCGGGGACTGTCATCGAAAACCCGAATTAAGACGTCAAAGAGGCACCCCTACGAAACAAAGGCCAAGGCCAATATTCTCGGGGACTAACTTCTCGAACAAGATCAGAAAGTTATCGGGAAACAAGTCGAAGTGTCGTGCCCGAAGGCTACGACCATACTAAAGACTACGGTCATATAAATGCTACGGCCAAATAATGCGGCTCGGAGACGTCCGACTTATGCCATAAATTAATGGCCTCCAAACACTTTGTAAAAAACAGTAACCGGTTTATGGATGAGTGCTCTTGGAGTAGTCGATCTAGCCTTGAACTCGGTAAAATCAGGCTACCCTCGGCAAAAGCAAAACACAAAGGGTTTCGATAAATTCAGCCCTCGAAAATTCCAAGGGTTTCGATAACATCAGCCCTCGGAAACACCTCAAGAGGCGTTTGATTATGTTTACACAAACAAATCACTAATAAGGTTCTGATATATCAAACCTTTGAAAAACCTACGGGTACAAAAAATGGATGCTAAGGCATAATTAAAATTTCACTAAGTCTTTTAAGCCGAAATGAGGGAAAAATTATCTAGCCATTCTAAGAGCCCAAGGGCAAACTCAAAGAGCCTAAGGGCCGATTTCATAGAGCCCAAGGGCCAACTCAAAGAGCCTAAGGGCCGATTTATAAGAGCCCAAGGGCCAACTCAAAGAGCTTAAGAGCCAATACATAAGAGCCTAAAGGCCAACCTCGAAAGGCTTAAGGGCCTAAAACTTATAGTTCGAAACTATATTCTCATTCAGACTCGAGATTCACAATATCCCGAGCTTACAACGAATTGGTTTAGACTAAGCTCGAAGATTATTATACCTATCGATAAAGATCTAAGGGTTTATAACACTCCGAACCAATCTTCGGGCCAATCATTCAAACAAAGTTTTCCATAAACAAAGGCAACATTGAAAAAAGGCAATGTTGAAGATAAGATAAAAGTTCCCCCCATATCTCCAAAAGATAATTACAAGAAATATTCACACAAGGGATGCTTACAAGGAAACAAAATAATGTAACCTAAAACTACTTCGGGGTCACATCCTTAGCAGCTGCACCTTCAGGAGCCACACTATCTGGAGCCTCGCCATCGGGGTATTCATCCCCGTCTCCTTCACTCTCGGAGATACTGGCCGAATAAACTTCATCGGAAAGTAAGACGGCCGCTTCTTCTTCCAAAATCTTCTCCACTTCAATATCGGCTGAAAGATCGAAGCCGCGGGCATGTATCTCCTCGAGGGCCACCCTCCGAGCTTGTCGCCTAGCATGGTCAAGGGCACATGATAAATTAGCTTCCCACGTAGAAGAGATCTCCTTTGCCCGAGCATTAGTTGCTTCGGCATCGGCTTGATACGAACTCATAATTGCTGCAGCATCAGACTTAGCCTTGGCCAGCTCAGCAGCAGATCTGATCTTAAGCTCCTCGATTTCAAGGCCCCGAGCTAGACTCTCCTCCTTCGCACCTCGAAGTTGGCGTTCGAGCGAAGCTAACTGCTCTTTTAAAGTTTCCTTCTCAGAGGCGAGGTCGTCCGTACCCTGCCTCCACCTTAGGGCCTCGGCTTCTTTCATCTTAAGCTCCTCACAAAGCTGCGCCTCAAAATCGGTATTCTGTTGGAACTACGAAATTAAAAGTGTCAACCGCCAAAACAAAACAAGTACGTAATGGATTCTCGAGAGCTATAGTACCTTCTCAACATACTCGGCTCGACCCTGGCACGCCTGCGTCAACTCAACTTGAAGGTCATGGATCTCGACCTCTTTCTTAGCATAAAGGGCTTTGACAGCGTCCCTCTCCTCCAAAGTTTTCTTAAGTTCAGCCTTGTATCGAGCAAGATCATCTCGAGACTTGGAAAACGCCTTCTTATGGAGCACCATAGCCTTTACGAAAAAGAAGGAAAAGTTAGATTTAGAAAAGTTAAAACAAAGGCGCATGCACGAAAAACAGAAAACTCACTTGCTTAAAGAGTCTACGTGCCTCATTAAAAACGAAGAAGCATTGGGGTCGGGGACATCTTCAAGCCCTGCGAGACATTCTCGAAAGATGTCGTGCCCTTCATGGCTTACTTCCACTTCAAAAGATCTCATATTTACAGCCTCCCGGATTTGACCATAGAAAAACTCAGGGCCAGGGGGAGAAAATCCACGTTGATCACCCCGAGTGATCCACTCTGGGCATTCTCTTTTATTCAAAGAGGCTCGGGATCAGGACGTTCGGCCTCGCCCTCACAATGATCTCCTAAGCAAGGCGCCTTCTTTCTGTACGTTGGTTCGGGGACCTTGTTTGAACTCCCATTGGAAATTTCTTCAGCTTTGGAATGAGCTACGTCAACCACCGCTGGTTCGATGGGCTTCGAAGTATCGGCATCTTTCCTTTTACGGTTTACCAGCAGGCAATTGTCATCTTCTTCTTCCTCCTGGTCCCGAAGACGTTGGGCCGTTTTCGGAGATAAGGCCGATGCATCTGCCTTAGGCTTTCGAGCCAAGGTTTCCTTTGGCTTTGGGGGATTCTCAGATGACTCTCTCCTCCTTTTTCTCTCTTTGGGGGGCTTTGGAGCCTCCACTTCTCTAGCTGGGGCCGGCCTCAATTCAACGGCATCTCCAAGACCTGTGTGAAATCGAGATCAATATCCCGTAACAGAAACACTGAAAAAGCAAACAAGAAAACTCACCATGGTTTTTTGCCTCCCATTGACCCTTGGCCAGATCTCGCCAGCAACGCTCCGAGTAGGAAGAGGTGGAGGCTAGCTTTCGGACCCAGCCCTCGAGGTCCGGGATCCCACCGAGAAACCAAGCAACGGCTACTCCATCGCAAAGAGGTTAGTCAAAGAAGAATATGAAGTCGGGAAAAGAAAAGAAAGCAGGTTATACTCACGTTTCATGTTCCACTCCACGCGGAACGACATCCAATCAGCAGGAATCAAATCGGAGGTCTTGACTCGGACAAACCGACTCATCCACCCACGGTCCTTGTCCTCATCGATGCTAGAGAAGAGGGATTTTAAAGATCGGCGTTGCAACTTTATCAATCCCCCACGATAAAGACGGGAACTGTACAATCTGATCAGGTGCTCGAGGGTAAAAGACATTCCCTCGATTTCGTTCGAAAAGAACCTAATTAAGTAAACAATTCGCCAGATGGAGGGGTAGATCTGGCCGAGCGTCACTCGCTATCGTTGGCAAAAGTCAAGGATAACTAGGTCTGTGGGACCCTGAGCCAGAATTGCAGGGCCCAACGTAAACGGGTAAGTATATACACTCAAGTACCCCGCTTTATATGTGGTGATATCTTCCTTAGAGGAAGGAATCACTATTGCCTTATTGTTCCATTTGCAATCTTCTTTTACTTGCTTGAGCTCGGCCTTGGTCACCAAACAAACATATTGAGACATGGACTCGCATAGGCCTAGTGTCGAAACAGGTTTTTCGATTTTAGAATCGGATGTTATCTCACACGGCGGGGGGATGCATTCCTCGATACGAGGTGGCGCTACCGGTTTACACTTTGTCGATCGAGAAGACGAAGGAGCTTTTTCCTTTTGAGGAACAAATTTAGAAGTTTTAGCCATCACTGTGCGGTAGATCTAAGAAGATGAAAAATGTTGTTAGTGATGAGAAGGGAAAGCTCAAGGAAATTGAAAAGGGCTAAATGAGACAGTGGAAGCGCTGTGGGAAAAAAGATTGTAAGGTTGTGGAATCTATGTATTTATAAAGATCGTTTAAGCGTGCTGAGGAAGCCAAATTGCCGACCGCCAGCCGCCTCCAATTAATGATTTTGGGAATCGTACAAAAAGTAACTTTTCAGTCACTTCAACCGCTTATGTCATGATATTGGAATCAAGACCGAGGCATCGGGAATTAATTTGTCAAAAACCATTAAGGACAGCCTACAAGTCGAGCTTTAGCAAACACTCACTCGATTACTAAGCCCAAGGGCTACCCAAGTTCGAGCAAATTCTCATTCAGGGACTACCTATGAAGCCTAAGAGCTAACTTTATTTCGAGTTCGAGTAAGTACTCAATCGATTTCTAAGCCCAAGGGCTACCCCCAATTTTCATTCAGGGACTACCTATGATGCCTAAAGGCTAACTTTAAATAGAGTTCATGTAAGTACTCACTCGACTGCTAAGCCCAAGGGCTACCCAAATTCGAGAAAATTCTCACTCGGGGACTATCTACGAAGCCTAAAAGAGCTAACTTTATTTCGAATTCGAGACCTTGCTCTCACTCAACTCGGACTCAGGAGTCTCTGTGTTCCAGGGTCGTATCAAAACAATCTAAGCTTAGCTCGAGGATTAACAAAGAACCTTAAGGGGTATTATATTAGTCAATTTAATACCTAAGGGTTTATTGTGTTCCGGATCCAGTATTCGGACTAATCACTAGAGTAATACACTCGAATTTTTCACAAACGAAGGCAGAATGGAATTCAACACGGATCGAAGATGAAATAGAGAAATTCATTATTTTGACAAAAAACATTTATAAAGCCCATGCGGGGCCCTTACACAGAAACAAAGAAGAAAAGACAAAAAGCCAAGAACCTAATCTACTTTTAGGAGCATATCCTCGAGAGAGGCATCTTCGAGAGCCTCCTCCTCGAGGACTGCATCTCGATCTTTAAAGAAAATTGTGTCCTGGTGGAAAATTTGGCGAGTATGGGTCGTATCAGCACAACTGTTTTGAAACCACTTCTTGAAACATTGTACCTTTGTAGGATGCAAAAGTTAGTAGATGATAGTGCCACTTCACTCCATGAAAGCAAAAGGAATGAAGCGCCACACCAGGTTGAAGTTAAGAGAGATGAGCAGCAATGTAGAGTTCGCATATCTCCTATGGGAAGAATCTGACGCCTTCTCTCTTGTTTCGATCCAACAACAACAACAACAACAACAACAACAACAACCCAATATAATCCCACTTAGTAGTGTAATGCTTTAAATTGGGGAGCCTTGGCGTAACTGGTAAAGTTGCTTCCATGTGACCTTGTTGTCACAGATTTGAACCATAAAAATAGGTGATTAGAGGAAGAGATAGAGAAGGGAAAGGGCTATAAGTTGATGAACAAGGCATATGTGTAGTTTTTATTCAGCCAAGTCAGTGACGGTTCAGCGGAACAGTGGCCGACCAATGTTGACATACATTTAATGCTTTTATGGAGATGGACCAGTAGGGCATTCAATGATTTTGGGAAATGAACCAATGGGACGTTTCAATCACTTCAGACGCCTACGTCACGGGCATGACATCACCGCAAGAGGCTTGGGAAAATCGAGGTTCAAATTGTTTCTTATCATCTTATTCTAAGAAACGCGGGGACTATCTGTATACGGTCAAAATCGTGAGCATGATTTTAGAGTCTTAAATTGGCTTACAGGTCCGAGCCCGAGTGACCCGAGGTTGAAGTCAGATCCGGCTAAGGGATACCCACCTCGAGGAAGCTGATCGAAGGCCTGGCACGACCTGCATCGAAGGCAGCACAATCTCGAAGTCAATCAACAAAGAGCAAAAATTTCTCAAGGACACGTGGACCAGAGCATTAATTAAAGGATTGGAATTCAATCATGACGGTTTGGTTTTGTGCAAATGGGATTCGGAGAGTTCTTGATGGTTTTCTACCACGGGTAGAGATGTACATTTTCTACTGGCTTGATGAGCATGTGAAGTATAGCAATTTTCTTCTAGATTAGATCAAATGGAATGTTCTTGGATAGTTGAGTAAATAGTTGCTTGTGGGTTAGAGTGGATTATGGAGTTCTCACATTTATCATAGAATTTCATAGTATGTGCGGTATGTTGTGTAAAATAGAGATTGGCATGGGTAAGGTCACCGTTCAGTTCTAAAAGGAAAGTCATAAATTCTTAGGCAGCATGGGCAGTTTCAGATGATTAGGCAAACGATATTGCTAATATGTGTGGCTTGAAGAGGGCATACATTTCAGCAAGGGCAATGTGATTGAGTTAATAATACATCATTGGTATTGCGCCACTCCCCTGTTGATCGACTGCTAATATTCGAATTCGCTTGGCGGCAGGGAAGGATTTTAGGAGTATCCCTCGTGGAGTGGTTGGGTATTAGAGGTGTTATATGTTCGGACGGTGGAATTGGGATCGGATATGGTGATTTGTGTGCTATATAGAGTTGGAGGCTGGGAGTTCTCATAAACAGGCTATGTTGTGGTTGTAGGTCGCGTGCATCAGCCTTGTGTGGTGACTATCGGGGGTTTGGAGACCCGAGTGGATCCTTTGTTGCTTAGTATGTTAGATTTTGATGTGATATTGGGTATGGACTGGTTGTCTTCGTGTCGTGCTATTCTGGACTGTTGCGCTAAGGCGGCGACGTTGGCTATGCCGGGGATGCCACGAATTGAGTGGCGAGGTTCGACGGATTATGTTCCCAGTAGGGTGATTTCATTTTGAAGACCCAGCGGACGGTTGGAAAGGGTTGTCTTTCATATTTGGCCTTCATGAGAGATGTCAGTGCAGAGACTCCTACCATTGATTCAGTTTCGGTGGTGAGGGATTTTTGGATGTGTTTCCTGCTGCCGGGCATGCCGCCAGATAGGGTTGTTGATTTCAGTATTGATTTGGTGTCGGGCACCGTATCGTATGGCACCGGCGAAACTAAAGGAGTTGAAGGAGCAGCTTCAAGAACTCCTTGATAAGGGGTTCATTGGTAGGCTAATATGGATATGTGTTCCGCGTCGAGTTGGCTTTGTTGACTCCGAGTTGCTATTATTGAGGGATGTGTTGATTCAATTGCTATTGAGCTTATTAGTGTTCTGGGGTGAATCTATGAGTTACATTTCCGTGTTGCGAGGCGTTATGATTCGTTGGTTATAGGCACATATAGTGCGGTTCTATTGGGGTCTCATAGAGGAATTCGAGCGGGAAGAGTATTGGGTATTGCTCGGTGGATGGTGTATTGGTTGTGTCCTTTCGGGTTGGTGTGGTGCTATATCATTTGCTTTGCCGTGGTTATGATGATTTGCTTTGGTACTAGACATCAAATCGCGCGTGGTTGTTGATTTCGAGCAAAGTGACTAGAGGTGTTTCATATGAACCAGTGTTTGGATAGGGTCGCGCGTTGCAGCGAGGTTATGTGGAGGTATGATCCTTCGGGTTAGATTCGTGTGTTCTGGTTCTACGATGTGTGATGAGTTCTCAGCATTGTGTGGTGGTGGTACTGGTGATCTTGCGATACAGCTCTCTCATTTGAGTCATTTTCCATGATTTGAGCACATTTGGACTGTTGCTTATTGGTGCTCGGGTCGCACGGGTTGTGGATCTAGATTGTATCGATGTGTCAGGTCACTAGAGTAGTCGGTTGGATGAGATGAGGTCACTGAGATCTAGAATGAATACTATTGAATACGATTTCAGCATGTTGGAAGGATAACGTTGGGATTCGACTTAGGAATTTACTATGGTCCTTGCCAAAGGAGAGGGAGCTTCATGAATGGTTGATCTGAGGAATGGTTATGACTTTCTGCGTGTTTCTTTCATCATTGGCAGTATACGAAAATGTTGGAATGAGGCTTTTCTTGATAATGCGCTTATTACCGGTATTGGGTTGTATGAGCAGCTGTTGTGATTTGAAGTTATCGCTACGAGTATTTGAGTTATGTGGTATGTCATGTGATTACATCTTGGGTAACAGATAGGGTTTGATACAGCTTGTTTGGACTGATACATCGTGTTCAGATTTGTTCGGTGTGTAGATGTGAGGTTCTGATCATATAGATAATTTCGGAAGTGGAAATTTGGGTTCTAAGGTTCATGGGCTTGGTTGGATTGTGAAATTTCAGTCATGCTGCACTCAGACCTGTATGGGGTAGGGTGACATGGGATCACCCCCGGGTATGTGCATGGTAAGGTTATACAGCGATTCATTGGCTTTTGGAACAACTCTGGGCACGTTTTTTGACGAACGTATGTTTAAGTGGGGGAGGATGTAACAACCCGACTGGTCGTTTCGAGCACTTGCACTTCGCTCGCCAGTTCTCGGGCATGACTAGCCCCGTATTATGTATTGTAACTTATGTAAACCGTCGGTTGTGGTTTTAAGGTTAATCGGAATAGATATGGAAGAATGGTTCTCAGCTTGAATCTTAAAATTTGAAAGGTTTGACCCAGTCTTGACTTTTTAGTATTCGATCCCGGATTTGGATTTTTATGATTTGGTTAGCTCCGTCGAGTGATTTGGGACTTAGAAGCGTGATCGGAATGTATTTTGGAGGTCTGTAATAGATTTAGGCTTGAATTGGCGAAATTGGAATTTTGGCGTTTTCCGGTTGGTAGTGGAAATTTTGATATCGAGGTCAGAATGGATTTCCGGAAGTTGTAGTAGGTCCTTGTGTCATTTGTGACGTGTGTGCAAAATTTCAGGTCATTTGGAAGGTTTGAAAGACTTTTAGATCAAAAACGGAATTCGGAAGTTTTTGGAATCCTTAGGCTTGAATCCGAGGGCGATTTGGTGTTCCGGCGTTGTTTTCTGTGTTCTGGGGATTGGTATAAGTGTTAATAGTGGTATGTGACTTGTTCGTACTTTTGGTTGAGGTCCTGGGGGCCTCGGGATGATTTCGGGATGTTGTCGGAAAGATTGGAGTTGAGTTTGAGCATGTTTCAGCTGCTGAAGTTCCTGTCATAACCGCACCTGCGGATTGGGGACCGCAGGTGCGGGCACGCAGAAGCGGAAGAAGCGTCGCAGACGCGGCCAAAGTGGAAAAATACTGGAGCCTCAGATGCGGAGATTTGGGCCACCTGCGATAGCGCAAGTGCGGGCGTTCGAGCGCAGGTGCGAGTTTGGGAGGATAAGTGATTTCCGCAGGTGCGCACCTGGGACCGTAGGTGCGAGAATTTTGACCGCAGACGCGGTATTACTGGGGCAGAACATATAAATAATGGCCTTCGTGAAATTTGAGTTGTTTTTCACCATTTTTATCTGAGATTGGAGCTTGTGGGCGATTTTGAAGAGGGAATCAAGGGGGTTTTCATTGAGGTGAGTTTCTTGGACCTAAAACTCGATTCTATGTTGATTCTTACTTGTTTAAACATGAAATTAGTGGGACTTGAAGCCTAAAATTGGGGGTTTAAGGGCTTGAAATTGGACACTATGATTTAGGGATTTGAGGGGTTGTTTGTGGTCAGATTTTGATATATTTGATATGTATAAACTCGTGGGAGGATTTGGATTCTTTTGATGTGATTTTTATCGAATTTCGAGACGTGGGCTCGGGGTCGAGTTTGGCCAATTTCGGGAATTTTGAGTAAATTTGATTATTTTCGCATGGGCTTTGTTCCTTTAGCCTATTTTGATGATATGATTCTGATTTTGGATAGATTCGGGGCGAGTTGAGGCCGATTCGAGAGGCAAAAGCGTCGCAGGGCTAGAGTTTGGACCGGTTGAGGTAAGTAACCATTGTAAATCTAGACCTGAGGGTATGAAACCCCGGTATTTCGTATTGTTTTGATAAATGAGGTGACGCACATGCTAGGTGACGTGCGTGTGAGCCTGCACCGGTAGGGATTGTGACTCTGTCCATCCCGTAGCGACTATTAAGCCGTGTGTTTGATTTGAAATTATATGATATCCCGTATTTTAGAGATTTATACTATAATTTGGGTTGTACGCCATGTTTGGGGCCTTGTGCCGACCTGTTTGGACCCTCAAGGGTGTTTTACTACTATTCTCACACTGATTTGATAGAAAATATAAAATCTGAGTCATGATTTATACTTGTTCACTGTTTATTCCTGTTTATCACTCTGTTTTTAATTGATGAAAGATATTTCGGGCTGAGTCCCCGTGATTTGTGATGAGTTGCCCGAGTGGCTTGTGAGGATGAGGACTGAGTGAGGCCGAGAGCCGGATTGTGAGGATAGTGATGGATCAGGCTGCACGCCGCAGCATCTTATATATATATATATATATATATATATATATATATCGGGTTGCTCGCCGCAGCGATATAGTGCTTGGGCTGTAGGAGCCCCTCCGGAGTCTGTACACCCCCAGTGAGCGCAGTCGACTATTATGGATAGGGCTGCACACCGCAGCGGTATTTATATGGATCGGGCTGCGCGCCGCAGCGTTGTTATATGGTACCTGTTGAGTGAGAGTGCTGAGTGTGGGCATTGACTTGTGAGAGTAGAGTCACGAGTGACTGAGAGGCTTGCCCGAGAGGCTATACTTATGAGAGATACCTTGCCCGAAGGGCTTATTTATTACATTTTGCTGCTTTTACTCTTCTTTTATACTGAGTCTGTTGAAAAATGTTGAATAGATGGCTTAAAGGATTTTAAAATGAAACTGGAATTTTTATGATATAACTGAATACTGAACTACAAATTAGACTTGATATTTTTGTTGAGATTTCTTATATGATCTTAAATGCTCGTCGCTGCACTTAGACTTTATTTACTTTAGTTACTTACTGAGTTGGTGTACTCACGTTACTCCCTGCACCTTGTGTGCAGATCCAGGCGCCCGAGCATCAGAGTGAGAGCTTCCAGCACTCTCAGAGTCGTATCCGGAGATCGCAAGGTAGCTGCACGGCATTCGCAGCCCTCCTTTCCTCCTTCCTATCTTAGTACTTTGTATTTCAGACTCATTTTGTATTATATAGACAGTGTTTTGTTGTACTTAGAGGCTCATGACTAGTGACACCAGATTCGGGCTCTGTCGATATATTTTCGTACTTATTCCGCGTATTTCTTTAAAATTTTGATAAAATTGAAAGCTTTGAGACTTAACATGTCTAGAAAAGTGAATTTATAAATGATCTCCGTATTGTTCGTGTTGTTTTTTTAGGCTGGCTTAGTACTGTGATAGGCGCCATCATGACCGGGGTATTTAGGGTCGTGACAGAGTTTCCGCATGTTTCTTTATCATGGTCAGTGTTGCGGAAGTCCGTAACAGGGTTATAATCAATGAGAAGTATATTGTCGGCATCCAGGATGTTATTTGAGTACCTATGGTGGTCAGAGGTTGTTGCTTCGGGCATTTGAGTTGTGTGGAACAACATGCGATCGTATTCTGGAGTGGAATTTCGGCTCGATTCATCTTGTTCAGGTTCATGCAGTGTGATGATGTGAGATTCGGGTCCCTTGAAGAATTTTAGATGTTGAGGTTTGGGTTATGTCCTAAGATTTTAGGCTAAGGAGGAAATGAGACATTCGGTTAAGTTGCATTGTCAGTCGTACATAAGTTTGAGTGATGGGGAATCACCCCCGGGTGTATGTATGGTGAGCTCATGCAGTAGTTCGATGGCTTTGGAATGACTCCAGGCACGTTCGAGGATGAACGTATGTTTAAGTGGAGGAGGATGTAATGACCCGATTGGTCGTTTTGAGCAATTGCGTCCGGTTCGGTAGTTTGAGGTCACGAGTAGCTTCATATTATGTGTATCTACTTGGGTGCATGGTTGGAATCTGTTTTCGGATGAATCGGAGTCGAACTGGAAGAAGGAATCTAGTTCTAGAAGCTTAAGCGGTAAGAATTTGATCAGAATTTGACTTGTGAGTAAATGGCTCCGGAATGAGTTTTGGATGATCTCAGTAGCTTCGTATGGTGATTTTGGACTTAGGCGTGCATTCGGATTTGGATTTGGAGGCCCGTAGGGTAATTTGAGGCATTTCGGCAAAAGTTGGAAAAGATGATTTTTGGAAAATGGAGAGGTTTGACCCATAGTTGACTTCTGTGTTATCGAGGTCGGAATGCGATTCAGAATGTTGGAACAGCTCCGTTATGTCATTTTGGACTTGTGTGCAAAATTTGGCGTCATTTGGAGTTGATTTGATAGGGTTCGGACGCTCGGCTGCAATTCTTGAAGTTCTCGAAGTTCATAGTGATTTTCATGCGTTTTGGCATCCGATTCGTGGTTCTAGAGGTTATTTTGATGTTCCGATTGCATGAGCGAGTTCGGTTATGTGTTCAGACCGGTGGGAGTGTTTGGTTTGGAGCCCCGAGGGCTTGGGTGAGTTTCGAATTAGCTTCGGAGTGTTTTGTTAATATTTGATTTTTCTGGTTCTGGTTTCTTCGCATTTGCGATGTTCTAGTCGCAAATGCGGCCATCGTAATGGCGAAGAACCATCGCATTTGTGATGCCTGGGCGGCTGGGCATTTTTTGCATTTGCGATGAGGCTGCCGCATTTGCGAAAGCCGACCTTCGCATTTGCGAAGTTTCTGTCGCAAATGCGACCTTAATAGGGTAATTCCAGGCTTCGCATTTGCGAAGCTTTCTTCGTATTTGCGAGTTTGCATTTGCGAAACCAATGTCGCAAATGCGACATCTGCAGCCTGCTAAAAGCTGAGTATTCCGAGTTTTTTGCTCATTTTCCATATTCTTTGAACCCTAACTCCGAGAGTAGGCGATTTTGAGGGAAGATTTTCATGCCAAATCATTGGGTAAGTGTCTCTAATCAATTTTCAACTATATTTTGTGATTATATCTTAGATTTAACATCAAATTCATGAGAATCTAAAGGAGAATTTGGGGAAAATTGTAGAATCTTTCAAAAATGTAAAATGATGATTTGAAAGACCAAATAGTATCGGAATTTGATAAATCTTGTATGGGTGAACTCGTAGCGGAATGGGTGTTTGGTTTTGTAAATTTTTTCGGCTTCCAAGGTCCGGGCCCAGGGAGTTGACTTTTGTTGACTTTTTGCAAATTGTGTAAGAATCATAGTTTTGTTAATTGAAATTGTTTTCTCTTGCATTGTTTGATGTATTCAAGTCGTTTTTGGCTAGATTGAGCCGAGCGTTGGTGAATTGGTAAAGGAAAAGCTAAATTGAGTATTGAATTGGCCGGATTGAGGTAAGTATCTTGCCTAACCTTGTGTAGGGGACTCCCCCTTAGGAATTGAGTCTTCTATGCTATTTGTAGTCCGTGCACGCGAGGTGACGAGTGTGTGCTCGGACTTATTTGTTGGAAATTTGCCTTTATGATTCTTAGGTCCTTATGTTCATTTAGTGGGATGTTTTTCCAATATGATTGTGTTTCCTAATTGCTTGTTTTACCTCTATATGCTCCATACAATGTTGTAAACTTTCCTCTATTTTTTACTTGTTACTTGGCCCTTAATTGCCTTAATTGGGGTGATTGTCCTCCTTATCGTTTTGTTATTCTTAATTGTGAAATTCCTCTATGACCCCGTGCCTATATGCTTTATGTCCGAATTGTTGTGGTTGCCGGTGTAGTTATCACGTACCTTATATGTCTTGTTGTTTTTGTAAAGTTTGTTGTGCTTCTTGGTTGTTCCGTGATTCTCTTGTTACCGTGTATTCATACTCTTGGTGGTAGAAATCCTTGTGATTGTGTTGTTGTTGATTTTAAACTATGCTAGGTTGTTGATATGTTGAGGGGGGGTAAGGGAGAATTGATGTTGTCTGGTGGGATCGGGTTGCACGCCGCAACAAGGAGTAATAAGGCACAGGTGGGATCACGGTGGCACAACAGGAGGAATAAGGGAGATATATATATTGAAGAGTAATAAGGGTGGTCTGGTGGGTTCGAGTTGCACGCCGCAACAAGGAGTAATAAGGGTGAATGATCATGTTGCTACTAATATGGTGATATATATATATATATATATATATATATATATATATATATATATATATATATATATATATATATATATATATATATATATATATATATATATATAATAACTATATATATATATTTACTCTTATTGTAATTGTTAAGGAGGAATAAGGGAGGATTGGTGGGATCGGGTTGCACGCTGCAACAAATATATAATATTTACTTTTATTGTAATTGTTAAGGAGGATTAAGGAAGGATTGGTGGGATCGGAATGCGCACTGCATCAATTGATATATGTGTTTATGTATTTCTCTTGACTGTACAAGTTATTCGTAGTTTTACATTTCATTTAGGATTTGGTTATAGCTGAATATTGAGAAGATCCTGGTCCATTTGTTTAAAACTTTAATGAAATGTATTTCGGTTTCACTGAGTTTTGAGGGTTGGTTATTGGTATTGAGTTGTTGACTTGTCGTTGTTCCTTGAATTCCTTCTCTGAAACTATTATTCCGGTGAATTAGTATTTAAAGCAAATTTACTACGTGGATTCATTTCCTCCGGTCCGTTAAGTTATTAGTAATATCATGATTTAAAATAAATAGTAATTAGTACTACATTGCTATAAATGGCTTTCAAATTTGAACCCACGTGTATATGTACACACCTTTCAAAATTCACAATTTTTATAAATGTTATGATCTACACCAACTAGTTTTTAAACTAAATTTTCATTAACCCAATGATGTTGAATCTTACTTAAAAGGGAATTTTTCTTCTTTTCTTTTCTTGTTTTTCTTGTTTTCTTTTTTTCTTTCTTTTCTCTTCCTTTTCTTTTTCTTTTTCTTTTTTTTCTCTTTTTTCCTTTTTTTCTTTCGTTCTTTTCTTTTTTTTTCTCTTTCTTTTCTTTTCTTCTTTTTTCTTTCATTTTTCTTTTTTTTTTATTTTTCTTTTCATTTTTTTTTTTTTTTCTTCTTTATCTCTCTTCTTTTCTTTTTTTTTCTTTTTTTTTCATTTCTTTTTTCTTTTCTGTTTTTTCTTTTCTTTCTCTTTTCTTTTTTTTTCTTTTTTTTTCTTTTTCTTCTTTTTTTCTTCTCTTTTCTTTCGTCTTTCTTTTTTTTTTTTTTTTTTTTTCATTTTTTTTTTTTTCCTCTCTCTTTTCTTTATTTTTTTTTAATTTTCTATTTCAATTTCTTTTTTTTCTTTTTTTCTTCTTTTCTCCTTTTTTTTTTTCTTTTTTTTTTTTTTTTTCTTCTTTTTTTTTTCTTTTGTGTTTCTCTTCTTCTCTCCTTCTTTCTCTTTTTTTTTTTCCTTTTTTTTTTCTACTAGTTTTAATTTCATTTAAAACTTCTATATTAATTTTAATAGTTCATTCGATGTTATATTTATTTAAAAAAGGGTTATTTTTTTTATTCAAATGATTTCTAAAAAATGACTATACTCTTTTTCTTGTTGATTTCCTAAATTGGTTTAGAAGTCGTTAATCACTTATTGTTAGGGTAAATGAAGGACTCCTTGAACATTTTTAATTGGCATTGGTTATGGACCCTATATACTGAGTGCATGAGTATGTGTTTGATCAAAGTGAGATAGAGATATGTGGGCACAAGGTGCCATGTGTACTAAAGGTGTGGAACGTGATATTATGACATGAGATACCAAGGATTGAGATGGTCGGAACTGTGTATTAGAAATGATGTGAAAGATTGAGTTGGCATCGCTTTCTTTGTTTGAACGTATCCTTACTTGTTTGTGTCCCAGTTATGTTGGTGTTAATTTACTTGGTTATCGTTCATTACTATCCGTGTTTCCCTTTATTGTCTCTACTATTTGTAGTTGGATTACTCCCTGCTATTGATATTACTTTGTTAATTTTTTCTTTATAGTTCATTATTATATCCTGTTCAATTTATTTGACTAGTAGGTGTCTTGACTGTTTCTCGTCACTACCCCACCGAGGTTAGTCTTGATACTTAATGGGCACCGCCGTGGTGTGCTCATACTACACTTCTGTATATTTTTTTTGTACAGGTCTAGGTATTTGATCGGTAGTAGTTGTGCGAATCGTCGCGGTGAAGACTCAAGGTAAACCTGTTGCTGCGTTTGCAGGCCTCGGAGACCCCTTTCATTTGTACTTGTTTCCATTTGTTCCTTTTGTTCTGGAACAGTGACGTATTTATTTTGTATAACTACTCTTAGAAAGGCTTATGACTTGTACCACCAGTTTTGGGAATTGTAAGTGTTCAGAGTTATATAATTTGAAATTCGTATTATTTCTGTTAATGTTAGGCTTACCTAGTTTAGAGACTAGGTGCCATCACGACTCTTTCGGAGGGATTTTGGGTCGTGACAAAAAAATATTCATTGTACTTGATCTCATTATTATTATGAAAGGCTTTATATATGATTTTGAGTTGGCAAAAAATATTCCGTCATTTAACTTGAAAATATATATGATTTTCAAAAATCTTCCGTAGTTAAATAAGTTTCCATGCATACGCTATGGGTGCACGATATGGTTTGGTTTTAAAAATAGTTTGGGAGATTTTATATTAGCTTATTTTGAGTATTATGGACCGGATAGTAACAACATGGCTGAGACCAAAGCAATCATTTAACGCTTAAATTTGTGTAGTAGTAGGGGCTATTCCTCTGTGGTTGTGAATCTGACTCAACTTATTATTAACATAAATTACAAAATGAAAGGTCCCTTATCCAACACACCATAGATAAAAATTGTCCATCTCTCTAGCCATGTTGTGCATCCTTATAGAGAATGTAATATAGTTGCTGGCTAACTAGCCAATTTTTGGGCAATGTATGAGAAGTCGAATTATAATTGATAAAAGCTTGCTCCTTACCAGTGACAGTCAAGTCAATTGTAAAAGCTTGATCGTGAAAGGCTTCCCTAAATTTTCAGAATAAAAGCCCAAAGAAAAGAATCATTTTGTATTAAATGAATGCTAAACNCTAAATAGCACTGAACCTTTGTATAGTGATGTTAAAACATGTATATCGCATTTGGTCGGGGTATAGCCTAAACCACATCC
>NC_031990.1:93221257-93246070 GCF_001879085.1 Nicotiana attenuata | reverse complement strand
TAGAACGCCTTTACCTAATTTTCAAGAATAAAGACCAAAGAAAGAATTCTATTTTTGTTATTAATGATGACTAACACTTAAATAGCACTTGACCTTTGTATAGTGATGTTAAACATGTATATCGCATTTGGTTCGGGGTATAGCCTAAACCCAACATCCATAACTGGTTGACTATTTTTAAAAAATATCTAATTAAAAGATAGATTACGTAATTTGTCATTTGAGATAAAGCAAGAAAGGTAAACTGCAATGTCTTAGAAGTAGTGTAGCACAAGTTCTTGCTAGATATATGTAATTTTATTCCAGTTAAGGACTAGCATACAGAATTTTAGACTCCTCATCAAGAACATGAGCCTGAGCCCTCAAATGCCAAATTACTTTTTCCGGTTGCAAATATTTGAGTCCCCAAATACAAGCATTTTCGACATCATTTATCATCTTCTCAATACCCGCCACACAAGGAAGAGGATGAATAGTCGTAATTTCTCCATAGTGTATATTGTTGCTTTTGGCTCTTCAATTGAACGAAAGGTATTATTCTCAAAGTATACACAAGGTATTCTATCAGGATCTGATGAGAAATGACTCTATTGATTAAAATGAACATACATGCACACACACATACAAAAATCTTTTTTTAATGTACATATTCTATACCTGTCTAACGAGTCGGGTCAGCCCGTTTCCAGACCGGCCCAGACCGGTTTAAACCGGAACCGGCCCGCACCGATAGAAGGGGGCTGGGTTGGGCTGGGTCATAGGGGTAGGGGGTTTGTTCCGTTCACATTTGAACCACCGGTTAACCGGACTGGTCAAATCCGGTCAATGAACAACACTGTTCATCCGGTTAACCGGCCCGGCCCGGCCCGGCCCGGATCGGCCCAGACCGGTATAACGGTAACAAAAGAAAATTTTAATTTTTTTTTNTTTTTTTAGGGTTCCTCTTCTGACCGTTGGCAACGGTCCATTTCACAATATGGTCGTTGCCCAACGGCTGAAGTTCACTTTTAGCCCAATTTTTGGGTTTTTTTAAAAAAAATTAACCTCCTTTGAAAATCTATAAATATCCCCCCCCCCCCCCTTCTTCCTCATTTCTTCACTCATCTCTCAATTTTCAATCTCAATTCTCATATTCTCTCATTCTTCAATCTTCACTTAAAGTGCATTCAACTATTTGGCTCTTCTTTTTTTTGAAATTTAATTTATCGTAGTATTTATTATTTGATGTTTGAACAATTGAACTTCAAAATTGAAACAATTGACGTTTTTTCGTGGTAACATTGGTGTTGCAAAATCATCAAGTGCTCAATTTATTGCAGAATTCGGTGCACTCCCTCCAATTCTGTCACGACCCAAACCCTGCACTGGTCGTGATGGCGCCTCTCGTGAGGACAAGGCCAGCCAACTAACCCAACTCGTCTCTTTCAAAATAGTTAAGCATAATGATTAGCAAAAATACGACTTAATAATATTAATTAACGAAATTACAACCCAACACAGCCCAAATCGGGGTGTCACAAGTCACGAGCATCTATCAGAGTGTAAATACAACTACAAGACCTAAAATATACAAAGCCGGAATAATGAACCCAAAGAGAGAAAAATGGTGCTGCGAACGCAGGCAGTCACCCTGCTACTCCTATAGCTCTGCCTCTGATCATCCAAAACCCGTTACCGGGTGAAAAAATACCTGCATCTGCACGCGAGGTGCAGGGAGTAAAGTGAGTACTCCAACTCAGTGAGTAATAAGGGTAAATAACAATTGAGCAGTAAGAAATCACGTAAAGCAAACCATCATGCTATATAGGAGCAGTGAAAAGCCCTTTGAGAGAAAGCAGTGAAGCTGTAAAACCTTTAGAAATAACTTAGCTCAGTTTAAAACCTCTTTTGGAAATGACTTTTTCAACAGTTATGCAATTGAATGCAAAAACAAATAGTGCACATAAGCACAGAAGTCCGCCTCACGGGCACCACACTCGATTATCAGATAATACCAGAACAACAGGTGGATATTGCAAGAAGAAGCACAAATAGCATATAACGGCAGACAAATGAAATAAGGTAAACACATCAAACAGTACCGGTACCGCTGCGGCGTGCAGCCCGATCCACATATCGCTGCGGCGTGCAGCCCGATCCATTTAACGTCGACGGCGCTCCCTGGGGGTGTGCAGACTCCAGGAGGGGCCCCTTACGGCCCAGCGCAATATCAAGCCATCTCGTGGCATCAAATCTAGGCCCTCGGCCTTATATCAGTATCAGTGTAACACCGTTGCGGCGTGCAACCCGATCTAAAGGTATCCTTACAATACAGGCCTTCGGCCTTACTCAGTCAACAAAAATCACATAAGCCACTCGGGCAACAATAAAACATGATGCTCAGCCCAAAAATATATTTTGAAATATCATTTCGAGTGTTTAAGGCATGATAAACTTGGATGAGTTTTAAAACAGTGGAAAACACATGACTGAGTTCAGATATATATTTAAAACAGTGAGGAATTATCAACAACAATCCCCGAAGGGTTCAAATAGCTAGCACGAAGCCCAAATATGGCAATCAGCCCACATTATGATGATAACAAGTAATTTCAGTCAAATACGCAGTAAATTCATCAATCGGGACGGACCAAGTCACAATCCCCAACGGTGCTCTACCCCACGCTCGCTATCCGGCGTGCAAGTCACCTCAATACAGCACTATGATGTGCAAATCCGGGGTTTCAAACCCTCAGGATGTCATTTACAATCATTACTCACCTCGAACCGGCGAATTCTCTACCTCGCGATGCCTCTGCCCCTCAAACCGGCCTCCACGCGCGTCAAATCTATCCAAAATCAAAGCGAATACATCACAATATGCCAATGGGACAATACCCAATCAAAACAATCGAAAAATATTAAAAAATCCCAAAAATTTGCAAAAAAACCCCGAGACCCCGGGCCCAACTTCTCGAAATTCAAAAAACTTTACATCATCGGATTCCTTATCTCGCCACGAGTCTATACATATCAAAATCACAAGAATCGGAGTCCATTTGACCCCTCAAATCCCTAGTTTAAGCTCTCTTAGGTTCAAGCCCTAAACCACCATTTTTGACCTTTAATTTCTTAAGTTTTCAGCTCTAATCCATGTATTTACACCATAGAATCATGTTTTTAAGTCCAAGAGTTCATACCTGATCAAAGCCCTTGAAACCCTCTTCAAAATCGCCCAAAAACTCTCCAAGTCCGAAGTGAAATATGTTATTTTTCTCAAAATTTCGCGAAGATGAATTAAATATTTCTGTCCAGCAAAAACCGCTTCTGCGGTCAAAATGTCGCTTCTGCGACTTCCGCTTCTGCGGTCTCCTTCCGCTTCTGCGGAAATTCCCATAATCCAAAAACCCGCTTCTGCGACTTAAATCCCGCATCTGCGGCTTCGCAGATGCGGCTTCCCCAACCGCTTCTGCGGAATCAGCGCCCAGGTCCCATCACCGCTTCTGCGGTCCAATCTTCGCACAAGCGAGACCGCTTCTGCAGTCCAAGCTTCGCAGAAGCAAAAACACCAGTTGCAGCAGACTTAGCAACATGCAAAATTTCAAAACTCTCTGTTTAACCATCCGAACTCACCCCGAGGCCCCCGAGACCTCAACCAAAAACACCAATGCATCCTACAACGTTATTCAAACTTGTTCCAATCATAAAAACCCATCCAACAACACTAAAATCATCAATTCTCATCGAATTCAAGCCTAAGTTCTTCTAAAACTTCCGAAACACGCATTCGATCAAAAACCCAACCAAATCACCTCCGAATCACCTGAAATTTTACACACACATCCCAAATCACCTAACGAAGCTACTGCAACTCTCGGAATTCCATTCCGACCCTCTGATCAAAATCTCACCTATCAACCGGAAATCGCCAAAATACTAACTACGCCGATTCAAGCCTAATTCTACACCGGACCTCCAAATTCACTTCCGATCACACTCCTAAGTCACAAATCACTCCCCGAAGCTAACCAAATCACCGGAAATCACATGCGAGCCTTCTAACTCATAAGTCAATATCCGGTTGACTTTTCCAATCCAAACCTTCCTTAAAGAGACTAAGTGTCTCATTTTTCTACCAAAACCAATCCAAATCAACTCTAACACATCAATACTGATAATGAAACATGAAGAAGCATAAAATGGGGGAAACGGCGCGGTAACTCATGAGACGACGGGTCGGGTCATCACAAATTCTTTCTCTTATTTACTATTTTATTTGCATATTTAATTGTTGCTAGTAGTTAAATTTTTACAATATGTTGAATGCTACAAAAAGAGTTTGTAATAAGGTTACTAATCGGGGAAATAAAAAAAGAGGTAGTACTTCAGCATCTGGTAGTAATTTAAATACCTCTACAAATATTCCTAAAATATTACCTGATAATAATATAGATTATAAACAATTCCAGGAAGATTTCGATATAGAAGATAATGAATTAGAAATGGAAGATGAGATACCACTTACACCTAGTAGTGTTGGAGCTGGTAGCAGGGGTGGTGGTCGTGGTGCTAGTAGTAGATCACCTGTGGCCCCGACTAGTAATCGTAGAAAAGAAGTAATGTTTGGAAATTTTTTGAAGACATACCGAATAGTGATAGAGTTAAATGCAAACTTTGTAATGATACTTTTAAACATAAGACTGGAGGACAATTAGAGGGGACTGGGACACTTAGTAGACATATGAGAATTGAGCATCCTATAGAATGGGGCTCTGATGGAGATGGAAATCAAGCAACTCTAAACCCTACTACTGGAGGTCTTATGAAATATGATAAAATGAAGGATCGTGAAGAGTTAGCAAAAATGATTGCTTTGGGTTGTCTACCTTTTTCTTTTGCTTCTTCATCATATCTTATTATGTATATTCAAAGGATTTATAATCCATTATTTAAAGGTATCCCTAGAAGTACTTGTAGAGCTGATATCTTTAGATTTCATGGCCAATATCAAACATACATACGTTATTTGTTTAGCCACCTTCCTTGTAGAGTTTCTCTAACTTCTGATATTGGCCATGTTGTTAATGGAAATGACTATTTGACAATTACATGTCATTGGATTGATGATAATTATTGTATGCAAAAACGTATTATCGCTTTTAAATATGATGAAGATCAAAGTCATACTGCTGCGTTTATACGTACTACTATTTGTGAAGTTGTTGAATTTTATAATCTCAAGCAAAAAGTATTGTATATGTCTTTTGGTAATGCTTCTAACAATAATGCCGCAATTTCAATATTAAAACTGCATTTGCAACCACCACTTGATGAAATATTTCATGTTAGGTGTGCATGTCATGTTTATAATTTAATTGTTAAAAGTGACCTTGATTTATTTTCAACTGAGATTACTCATGTTAGAAGAGCAGTTGTGTTATTCAAGGAAATAATAGACAATCTAGAATAAAGGAATTTAAGAATAAGTGTATCCAGTATAACGTTAAACCCAGATTCATGCCAGACGAAATTGTTACTAGATGGAATTATACATATATATTTTTTAAATATTGCTACAAATATAGATTCCCAATAACTGAAGTTGCTAATGCGCATTGTACTGATCCAAACCGTATGTTAACAACTACTACTTGGGAGGTCATTAATGATGTTAAATTTTTACATAAATTTTATACGGTTACTGTTGAGTTTTCTGGAGCATATTACCCTATTGTTGCTATGGCTTTAGTACATATAGCTGAAATTTCTTTTCTACTCTTTGAATTTAAGAAGAAAGAAAGATATATGGATGTTGTTGAAAAAAAACAAGCGAAATTCAAAAAATATTTATTTCCAATTCCTCCGATTTACTTAATTGGTGCTGTTTTAAATCCTTCTATTAAGATACCTGATTGTCACCAATTAATGAATGCTTTATATACTTATATGGAGATTGGACCAACTGAAACCCCAAATATATATATGTTCCTATGAACAAGCTAAATGATTATTTATAACAATTATATAATTATTATGCAAATATTATTGATAATGCTGCTCTTAATGTAGGCAATGTTAATCCCATTATGCAATGTACCACTTCTACTACTGTGGATGATGAAGAAGGCCTTGATAGTTTTAATATTTTTGCTACATTTTCTAACACTCAAACCAGTAGCAGGAACATTGATGAACTTCAATTCTACTTGCAGAAGCAAAAAGAGCCTAGCACAAAGGAATTTTCACCGTTGGGATGGTGGCATGAGAATGGAAAGCAATTTCCTGTTCTTTGCCCTATGGCTCGGGACGTGTTGAATGTGCCAATTTCAACTGTTGCATCAGAGAGTGCATTTAGCCAAGCCAGACAACAACTTGGAGACACCTGTCACTCATTGGGAAGCAATGCTTTGGAAGTTTTAGTATGTTTCAGAGATTGGATTAGATCGGAACGAAGAAATCAAGGACGTGAAGATGTTGATAGCCCAGAAGACGAGGAACTTGGAGATATATTAACACATGGTAACCCATCCGAGTTTAACACTCCAGAAGAAGGCCACTCAGTTCATATTGATTATGACGAACTTACTAAGGCAATGCAAAACCTTTGAAAGTTTGAATTTACTCTTTTTTGGTTAATTTACTTGTTGTTAAATGTAAACCTTTCAATTTGTAAGTTTGAATTTTGAAATAAATGTAGCACTTGCAATTTATAAGTGCAATTTTTTCCCATCTTCATTGTATACTTTATATTTTTACTTTATATTAATATAACTTACAATAGTTATACAAAATACAAAAGCGAAACATTAAAAATAATACTAACCCGGCCCGGCCCGGCCCCTTGAACCCGTAACCCTTACGGTTCAATTTTTACCCGGATGAACCCGAACCCGTTAAATCCGGTAAGCCCCAACCCGTAACCGGCCCGGACCATAACCTGTCCGGTTACTAAATTTCCCTACCCAGCCCGGCCCGGCCCACCCGTTAGACACCCATAACATATTCCCCATCAATCCTACAACACCGAACCTTCTAGAAGAGAGAATCTCTCTCTTGCTTTATGGTTATGTAGTTCATACATGCTTTGCTTTTTTCTTTTGTAACCTAATGCTAATTGAACATCAACTCATTAGTATGATCGGCTCAATGATAAGGTCACTAAAACTTTTGTGTTAGCCCAAGAGTTAGAAGATTTTCAAAATATGATGGTTGCGATGAAAAACTAGTAAACACATTTCCTATATGATAGAAATTAAAGTATATCATAAGTTAGTATTTTGCATATTCAGGTTATCTATTTGTGTCAATGCACTCCCTTGATTCTTGTTATTAAGAAATTATAGATAGATGTAAAGACTTGAGTAGTTAATCCAAAGTTCTAGAATATTATTAGCAAAAACTTGAAATATTAACTTACTTGTAAAGAAAATTTATTACATTCCTACATGATCATACAAGGAATAATGAAATTATTTTTATTAATTAAAAAGGTCAAATGATGAACACAAGAAAAAAAATGAAGTCCTCAATTGTAACTTTTAACAAAGATTATAATTTCTTCTGCAAAATAATTTTGTACATCAAATATAAAACCAAATAATGAATACAAGACACTAATGAAGTTATTAATGACTAACTGTAGTTATAAAATTGTCCAACGTGTAATACACTTGTGAATTAGAGAAAATGCAATCAACATTTGTGCATCCGTCTTGTACTTCATTAACATGACTGGTCTTCGAAGGAGAGCTAGAAATGAAAGAGTAAGCATTCAAGGAGAAATTTCTGTAATGACTTGAATGTAGAAACATATATTTTCTGCCTCCCGACTTATGTGTTATATTTTTCTTAATCTATTAAAAAATATTATATTTTTTTAGAAACAATAATATTAAGCTTTCTATTTATCTTTAATGAAATAATTTATAGCCGAAATAAATATATAACTTATTTAGACCATAAATTTTTAAAAAAAATATTATAAAATAGGCACAATTTTTACATAAAGCAGGTGTTCAATAAATTAAACATTTAATTAAAGTGTCTAGATGAAATTTCAAAGTTTAAGAGACTGCCAATGTGTTTACCCTTAGAAGAGAAAAGGATGAAAATAAAAGTTGTGGTTTGACAGGAGTTGGTGGGGTCCTTAGTGGCGCCTACGTCAATACTAGGCAAGCGATAACCTTAATAAATCACGATAATCTTTTAAGTTTTAAAACATAATATTTAGGTTTAATAGAAAATCCCACAAAATACTGGTACAAATTGCACTCCCAAAATCCGGTGTCACTGAGTACATGAGCATCTAAATGATAATAAAGTCTGAGTGATGAAAACACTGTTTGAAAATATAGAACAGTACAAATCACTGATAGGAAAGAGAGTCAAGGTCTGTTGTCACGACCCACAAATCACTGGTCGTGATGGCACCTAACTTGATCTGTAGGTAAGCCAACTAACAGAAAATACAGTCCAAAAGAGATCATAAGAAAATAGTAAAGAGTTATCTGAACGTTTACAAATTTAACCAAGAACTGGTACTACGACGCATGAGCTTCTAAGAATTAGAATTTGCAAAACTGATACAAATAATTACACGTTCTGTTTGAAAGTTACATAAACAGATTAGCAAAACCTAAGCTACCAAGGACAAGTGGCAGCTATATCCGGAAAGCACAAACATCTTCAGAGTCAGCACCCAACATCACCAGCAGTCCGCTCCTAAAATCTGTACACAATGTACAGAAGTGTAGTACCAGTACAACCGACCCCATGTACTGGTAAGTATTTTGTCTAACCTCGTCGAAGTAGTGACGAGGCTTTTTAGTTAAAAGATGCTTACTGATAAAAACTGCACCGTGAATCAGCAATAGAACAATACCACAATATAATCGAGAAGAACACATGAAACAGATACACAAACAATAACCGAGTGTTAATAGAGGACACAGTTTGGCATCTTCAAATACCTCGACCAATCCTTTCCTTAGAAATGAAACCAATAAACCACAGCAGTTAATTCTTAATTTTCGTAGCATGAGGTATGTACTCAGATATCAAGTCAACTGCACGGCAACACCCTTCGTGCTTTTATCTCATCCTCACAATATACGTATAACAGAACCAACCAAATGACAGAATACCGAAAACAGAAATCACAAGGTAGGAAATACGTAAGTAGCAATAATGAACAAGGATAACTATATGGACAACAGTAAAAGACTAGGCGAAAAGCATGTGAGTGATGACAGCAATTGGAAATAAGGAATATCGACTTCAACTAACTAGCATGATGTAGGCCGAAGTACATATATAACAAACGAGAAGACAGCACATGATCTTTACAAGTTAACAAGTAGAGGCATGAATGACTAGCATGGTGGAAAGCTTGTACCAAAGTGCAACAAAATAGATATGACATGAGTGTAAATATAAAAGCTGGAAAATAGGCATGATATTTGCAAGTTAAACAAGCAGATGATACGAGCGACACAACAACAATTGATATAGAGATAAATGACAGAACATAGCAACAAGTCACGTCAGATATGAGATTGCGACGATAACAGCTCAAGGTAAAGACATGAACATATACACGGGAAAACGGATATCACACATAATGCATGTGCCTCATCCTTGCCTACATGGAAACACCCATCGTGCCATGATCTCACGATGATATAAAAGCATAACAGTATAAATAAAATGGCACGGCATCACCCTTCGTGCTTTACACTCTCACAACATGGCACGGCATCACCCTTCGTGCTTTACACTCACATAACATGGCACGGCATCACTCTTCGTGCTTTTACTCTCAATAATATGGCACGGCATCACCCTTTGTGCTTTACACTCTTCCTTACCAAGCATATGAATATCAATGACAAACAAGGTAGGAAGCATAAATAACATCAAGGAGAGTGTTTTAACGGATATTCCAAACAAATCTCAATCACAACTTTCCAAGTCAACAATGATTCAACAACCCTCAAGAACCGTATTATTCAAATACTTTCACAAATCTCACAAATGATCCATAACACAAGTATAGAGTCTAGTATCTCAAGAATATCGGTCGTAGTAATGTAGTAATGATTTCGCATAGACATGACCGAATTAGACACGTCAATGTATCCTTAGAATTTCCGTCAAATTTGATCAAGTTATAATAAGCTAAGTTTTGATTTCTAACATTTAATACTATGTTTTTAGTATCTAAGAGTCAAGTAAGGCATGAAGCATGAAGGTCACGAAATTCTACAAACACAATGTAACATAATCCACCCCCCGAGCATGATTAACTGTGGCACATACATATACGCTCGTCACCTCATATATGTATCACCCCCGCATGTAGCAAACAATGACAAATAGGAGAAAAAAATTCCGTCAACAAAGTTAGGCAAAACACTTACCTCAATTCGGCTAACCCAAAACTCAATTTAGCCTTTTTCCTTTACAAATTCGCCTCCGCCCGGCTCAATCTAGCCAACAACGATTTGAATACATCACATAATACAAGAGAAAACAATTTTAATAAATAAAGCTGTGGTTTTTATTACATTTCTAAAGAGTCAACAAAATTCAAATCTCGGGCCCGATCGGTCAAAACCCGGGTCCAAGGGTAGGGTCTTGACTACCCATAGCCTCACGAGTCAAAATATGTGTTTTATTTTCAAATCCGAGTCCTATTCGACTCCCAAATCCCAAATTTTTATTTTTCAAAACTTTGACAAAATCCCCATATTTTTCATAGATTCCTCATGAATTTAATGTTAAATTTTGTATAAAATCATGAAATGTAATTGGAAATTGATTAGAGTCACTTACCCAATGATTTGGTATGAAAATCCCCTCATAAAATCGCCTCTCATCGAAGCTAGGGTTCAAAATATATCAAAATGAAGCTAAGTCTCAGAATTCTCAACACTTAACAGGTTGCAGATCTCGCATTTGCGACAGGTAGTTAGCTAATGCGACCCACGCAAATGTGAAGAATGTATCGCAAATGCGAACTGGAGGGCCTCCTGCTTAGGTCACAAATGCGAAGGCAGATGTCTCGCAAATGCGGCAGGGTTCTTCGCAAATGCGAATCTTCCCCAGCAGCCCAGACTTTGCAATGAAATGGCTGATTCGCCATTGCGCTTGTCGCATTTACGAACAATACATCGCAAATGCGATGATACCAGTACCAGCAATAAATAATTATGAAAAATCATTCCAAAACCAATCTGAAACTCACCCGAGCCCTCGGGGATCTAAACCAATCATGCACCAAGCTCCAGAAACACAACACGAACTCGCTCGTGCGCTCAAATCATCAAAATAACTTCAAAAACCTCGAATCGGACGCCAAAACGCATGAAGATCAAACTAAACTTCAAGAACTTCTAGAATCGCAACCGAGCGTCTGAACCATATCAAATCAACTCCAAATGGCGCCAAATTTTTCAGACAAGTCCCGTATGACAAAATGAACCTACCCGAAGCTTAAAATAACCCATAACAACCTCGAAACAATGAATTACACCTCAAGTCAAAATCAATGAACTTTGAAACTTCAACTTCTACAATCGATGTCGAAACCTATCAAATCACCTCCGATTGACCTCAAATTTTACACAAAAGTCACATTTGCCATTATGGACTTATTCCAACTTTCGGAATCGCAATCCGACCCCGATATCAAAAAGTCCACTCCCGGTCAAACTTCCCAAAAATCCAACTTTTGCCATTTCAAGACTAATTCGATTACGGACCTCCAAAATACAATCCCGATGCGCTCCTAAGTCCAAAATCACCAAATGGAGCTAACGAAACCGACAAAAATCCATTCCGAGGTCAAATGCTAAAAAGTCAAACTTGGTCAACTCTTCCAACTTTGAGCTTAAATCTTGAAGTTCATTCTTCCAAATGGATTCCGGATAACTTGAATACCAACACCGACAATTTACGCAAGTCATACTACATCATGCGGAGATACTCGAGCCCTCAAAATATCGAGCGAAGTGTAGATACTCAAAACGACCAATCGGGTCGTTACATCCTCCATCACTTAAACACACGTTCGTCCTCGAACGTGCCAGGAGTCGTTCCAAAGCTATAATACTCGGGCTCACTAATCATATATACGTCAATATCAAGTACAACAGAGTGCACAAAAATATAACTGTGGGAAAAATCATTAGAAACAAACAATACTGAGAAGGACAAGCACAACTATGGTGCAATGAGCAAATCAACATCACGAAAGCCACCTCACCCATAGTGCCATGAGGCCTAAACTAAATCACAATATGCGCGAGAAGAAACATGTAACCCTCACAACCCATCATAGTATAAGAGAGAAACATATAACATAAATCAAGGCGCGAATAATATCCCTTCCGCCCGATGATATACATGTGGCAACAACTGCGCAAGAGCAAGTAAATCCGATCCGATATAGAATACTGATGAGTGGTGATTTTACCACTCATTCTAGTCTCTTTTCTTTAGTTTTTGTGTCCTTTAATTATAAAATAAGGTGATTTATGGTGTGCATTGCTAGATTTTCAGGTAAATGATGCCATGGAGAGTTTTGAAGTTAATTGAAGCGAAATTGAGCAAAAAGAGTAAATTAAGTGCAAAATCCTTCAATGATTCCGCACCTGCGGAACACTCTACGCATCTGCGATACCGCATCTACGAGGGGAGAGGCCGCATCTGTGAGAATTTGCTACCAGGCACTAGGACCGTATCTGTAGTCAATTATCTACGCTTGCGGTCTCGCATCTACGAGTATAGGTCTGCATCTGTGGAGTGGGAAATCTCCTGAGTTTACGCATCTACGAATGAAGGTCCGCTTTTGCGGAGCTGATCCTGCGAGGATCCTTCCGCAGGTGCGGTCAACGGGCTTCAGACCTGGGCAAACTTGGAATTTCACATCTTCACCATTCTAAACCCACAAATACACGACCTAGCCTACTGGAAACATATGTTTTGGCTTAATTTTCAGTCCTTAGACTAGAGAGAAACAAGTTTTGGAAGCTAGTGTTCTTGTACTCATACTTGAATCTTGAAGATTTAAAGCTTTTGGTTAAGAATTTCTTACCCATTTATGTTCATTTCTTCATTTCCTTGCTTTTTATTGTATATCTAAGTGTGTAGCATTTATTCCAACACTTGAATCTTGTTTATGAAAATATTCATGTTTAAAGTGTGGATTAAATATATCTGCTTATGTATTGAATGATTTTTATTTATTATGAAGTGAATTATTGTTTCTTTAATTATTCTTGTTCTTTAATGTTTTCAAAGGTATTAGCTAACTCTAGGACTCGCCCATTAACTTCGATTTAATTTTGGGAAAGATTATTTGGGGTTGGGAAAGATTGATTAACAAGAACTTGAGGTTTTAACCCTCATTTTATAGATTCTACCTAGGGATAGGATTGAACTACTTGTAGCCATATTTGGGTGTGCTTAATCTCTTAATTGTTTTAAGGATAATTCAATTAGGAAGTCTTGTTAGTCTTCGGAAGAAGCTAATATAGAATTATTACCCGAGGCTAATTAACATAAACTCACTCGTATTTGTAAACTCGTTAAATACATTAAATCGTTACTTGAGTGTAATTCCCCGTGTATCCACACTTATAGCAATTGATCATTTTATTTGCTTTCTAGGTTAGTTTACATTTTCGTATTTAGTTATAATATTTTCACAATCACCCTTCTTAGTGTTTGGCATTGTATAACAAGTGATAATTCTATTATACTCCTAATCGCCTACGTATTGTTCTCTGTAGGATTCGACCCCGACTCATAATTGGGTAAATTATATTACATGCGACCATGTCCATTTACTTTTTAGTAGTGGATTTGAACGTCACCAAAATTGTGCCGTTGCCGGGGAACAATTTGGTGTATTTAGGTTGTTTGAGAAATAAGCATAAGTGCTTTGGTCCAAACTTGTGAATATTTGTGTAATTATTTTTCTTACCTTGGTCTATTTTTTTGTTTGTTTCATGTTTATTTTCTTAGTTTTGAAAAGTGGCATCATATAATAAAAATTGGTCGGATGTAGTTGTTCATACTTTGATGACCATTGTCCTTATTGTGGAGAACCACACTTGTGGAAAAAAATTTTAAATTCTCCCGGGGCGGATTGTGTGCACAATCTCAAACCCATGAGTGGAGTATTTGTGATAAGTGTGACCGTCAAAATGGTCATTGGGAGTATTGTGCTTATTTGTCCTTCCCTTCCCCAAGCCCTTGATATGACGATTCTACTTTTTGTGATTAAATTTATAGGGATATGGAGGTGGAAGAAATTGAGCATGGTCAAAATGGAGAGTTCAAGCTAATGTTAAAATGCCTACTTGAAGGAGGAAATAAAGAGCAATGTGCCTTGGAGGAGCTTTTGGAAAATAGTCTTCAAAATGACTTGACACTTGAAAGGTTGAACTCACAAATGGAAGAAATGCTTGAAGATTTAGAGGTCCAAAAAGCCTTGGAAGTGAATGATAGCCAAGAACCTTCCTTAGAGGTTGAAGCCGAAAATCCTTCTTTGGCACTTGATCAAAACCAAGAAGAATTCTCAAATGCTCAAAATGAGAAGATGATGCTCATGTTGGAGGCCATTCTTGAAAATGAGGAGAAGCACAACTTTGCACTCGGGGACTTGAAGCAAGCCTTGATTACTCAAAATAATGAGGATATCCGCACTTTGGAAGGTCACATGAAAATATTGGTTGAGGCTCACTATGCCCACCAACTTGAGAGTGTGGAAAGAAGTCTAGAAGAGTCCAATTTCGAGGAAGAAAGTAAGCTTTATTTTGAGGAATCAAGAATCGAACATATGCCAACCGACTCCATGCTTATTAGTGATGCCAATAAAGATATGGAATTAGAGTCAACCGGTGTAATTGAAAATATGGTTGAGTTGAATCTAGTCCGGGGGAAAAAGGGAATGTCGAACGGGAAGATTGCAATTTGAAGGCTTGAGGTTGCATTCCAAGCACTTTTCAACGTTGGAATTGTGTGGTAATATGGGAATTGAACCATGTGAATCCATATGGAAGTGCAAAGAAGAAAAACAAGAGCCGTACAATTTGTAATTTGCATATACAAGAAGGCAAAATGACATTCCTCACATGAAAGCCAAGAAATGCAAAATGAAGAAATTAAAGTTTGGCCTGATCATCAACTTACCACTCCCCACCGCTCGTGGTCAAAAGCCTGATTCCAAGTTAGGTGCCCAATTCATATCGTCCAAGTGGCGAGAAAAGTGGTAAATTTGCACGTTAAATGCGGCGCTTGGTGTGAGGCAACCCATTGTTTTTCAAAAAATTTAGTCATTTTTGAAATTTTCTTTTTTAGAATAGTTTAGGATATTATTTTTAACTAATTTGCCAAGTTTCAGAATTTTTGGAGTTGGATTGAGGAGTTTGAGGTGTTGGAGTGCAAAAAAAAAAAATAGTGGCTGAAAATCTGCGCATCAATCATCTGGTGTAACCGCATCTGTGGAAAATCCACCGCAGATGCGGCCTCGCAGAAGCGCCAGTTAAATGCAGGTGCAGATATTACCGCCAGAAGCGGCTTGGCAGCCGCAAAAGCGCCTACGCAGATGCGCCTAAAATGCCACAGAAGCAGTCCAAAACCCTTCTTCAGTCAGGTAAGACTCTAATTTCCCCAAATCTCAAAATTCCCACTCCTCTCTCACGCTACTGCTCTTCATCACTGCTCACACTTGAGTTCTCAAGCAGAAGATCACACAGGTACCATGTCTCTCATCTACTCCTCTCTTCTACTTCTCTTTTCTTTTTCTTCTTCTTCATCTCATCTATTCTATAGTCACGTTTTCAATTTTTCTTTTTCTTTTTTTTAGTCACTGTTACTTTTAGGAGTGAGGGAAAACGGTTGAGAGTGTCTGTGTGTGTGCTGCTAATGATGAAACAAATTGGTGGGAAGTCTGAGTACCAAATTAAATTGAAAAAGCATATCATCATCTTTGCTTGTCATGTGTTTGACAAATTGTCTAAAAGAAATCAGGTTTAATAAGATCGTCGGTTCATGTAGTACACTAATTTAGAAGTCTTGAGTATAAAATATGTGTTAAAAATCTTGGTTGAGGAGTAAAAGAGTCAAAAAATTTGGGCTTTGGAACCTTTTGATGAACACCGCAGAAGCGAAAAAAGTGCCGCAGATGCGGCCTCGCACCTGTGTTGACTGTTTTGCAGGTGCAAACTCTGGTGAGATGGACAAAACCGCAGAAGTGGATAAAACCCCGCAGAAGCGGGAGCGCACCTGCGATGGTCTTTCCGCAGGTGCAGAAACAAGGCAGATTCTGCAATTCCAGTAGCTTCGCAACTGGAGCTTCCCGGGCCCGCTCAACTTGATTCTTTGGCCTAATTGCATTGCTTCAAATTGCTTAACATGATTCTACTGCCCGACCAACATTTTTTTGATTTTTTGAAGGTACTTTGAGCTAAAATGGACTCGAACATGAACGAAAATGCTCCGCATAATCATGAAATTGAGGAGGAGGCTGAGGAACAATTCGATAATTCACGCTTCATGTCTGCTGATTGTCATCACCGGTATTATGACAATCTTCTCATAAAGAAGATCGTGCTTGAAAAAGGGATCGCCGAGGATAAATATGCCGAGCTGCTCCCAGAATTCTATGTCCGTCTACAAACCTCCGGATGGTCATGCTTCATTCCTACTCCGTGCAAAGCCAATGAGGAGTGGTTTGTGAATTTTACGCGAATCTTAAGTGTACAAACTTAGCCGACCCACAACTCACCATAAGGGGTAAGACAGTGAGGTTTGGGGCTGAGCAGATTAATGACATACTCGGGATTGCTGACCATCCACTCGAGCCAGTGCTGGGAAAAGATCATTGCAACAACGCAGAATGGCTTGTGTCTAAACTCTATCCCGCAAGCATGAGAGCAAAATGGGCCAACAAAAGAAGGGGTTTGAAGTCGATTGACTTCACAGCTGAAGCTAAAATATGGCTATACATCTTCTGTAACAGGGTATCACCCTGTGGAAATGTCTAAGATGTATCATACACTAGAGTCCTGATCATTGCATGCCTTCTTGACGGCATTCCTGTGAATGTCGTCCATTATATCCTGCGGGAGCTGAGAGAGTATTTGCTAGATGACAATGCAGGGTCAATGTTTCCTTCGCTGATTACAGAGTTGTACAGGCGGGCAGAGGTTGAGGTGCGTAGCACCGATCGTTGGTTACCCGCCGACAAACGCTTTCATCCGTCGAGAGTAACGGGCGAGGGTAGTGCAGTAAAAAGCAAGTAGACAAAAGTCACCACTACTGTTGCCGGGCCAAAGTCATCCTCACAGGCAGCTGTGCCTGAGGGACCATTTGGGATGCTAAACTCCCGGCTTGCATCCAATCGTGACTTAGTGTCACAGCTCCCTAGTGGGCCCTCATCCTCCCAGCCTATGCCCGCCTATTTCACCAGAGAAGAAATGAAGGCTTACCTAGATTTACAGAAAAAGCAGGTAGAGTCCCATGAGAAGATAGCAGCTACTGTTGACAGACTCGAGACAGCCTATGGCAACTTAGACAAGGCACATTCAGCTCTTCAGTCAGACTTCCAAAAGGAGAAGGTGAAGAATAAGAAGAAAGACAAGTTTATGATCAAAATGTGGAGAGGCATCAAGGCCATCTTCAAATGAGGGCAGCCGAATAGGAAGATACAATTTGAGGACGACGATGATAGCGAAAAGTATCTTTTCATGTCAAATGCTGTTGGTGATAATGCTGATGATACCGATGATGATGAGGCTGCAAGTTCTTCACGGCAGTGATTAGCCTTCCTCCCGCAGTCTGCTAGTCTGATGCAGACCTCAGGGAGACCCTCAAACTACTTGTATTTTTATTATGATATTGTGCAGTGAGGACACTACAATGTTGTTAGTTGGGGGTGGCTTTAGGGAGTATACTTTATTCGTACATTGATGCTATATATGTGCCCTTGCCGGGTTTATATTGTGGTATGGATAATGTGTGCCCTTGCCGGGCTTGTTTTAGTAGTACTTATCATGTGCTCTTGCCGAGCGTAGTTGTGATTGGTTGTACATTTGCAAGATTAGTTACTTTTGTTATTCTACTTTATTTTTCTTTCTTTATTTATTTATTAGTAGTTTTTGGTTTATGTTATTTGGGCTCCTTTAGTATTAGTTGCTTTTGTTATTTATTTTCTTTAGTAGTTTTCATTATTTTATTTTATTTCTTTAGTAGTATTTCCTTGGGTTTTCTTTATGCTACGGTTCTTTCCCGTGGAACATTTTTGTGTTGAACCGGGTGACTTTTCCCTATGATGGATGGCGTGATGACTTTCTTAAGGGAATTAATCTTGTTTTCTTATGTGGAGACTTTTGGATTATTCGGTACTAATAAAATTAGTCTCTTGTATGTGAAGTGTGAACTAAGAATACCCCTCTGAATTTTGGTTTTAAATTGAAAAAGTGAGTTGCATGGGGAAGAATAGTTTTTGTGATAACTTTTTGGCTCTTTTGGTGACTCTTTGCCCACTAGTTGGCATGATATTGCTCTAGATTCTCTTATTAAGAAGTAAAATTTATCCATCTTGATTAGTTCATATGCCATGTGTGTTAGTTTTTGTTATAAATAATTCTTGTGTTTACTTCTATCATCTAGAACTTGCCTGGTTGGTCTTTCAATGCTAATGTTAATTATGTTTGGTTGGAGGGATGACCTTAGGCATTGTTTGCCCCATTTGAGCCTTTAACCTTTTCTTTGGCTACCTCATTACAAACCTTTACCCTTTTGTGAAATAATTCCCTCTTTTGAACCCGTCCCTCCTTGAATATTGAGAATGAGGCTAAAAGCCTAAGTTGGGGGTGTTGGTATCAAGTTGGAAATTGGTAAGGTTGTACATTGAGGGTAGAAACATATACCTCAAAGTTGTTCATATGAAGTTACTCAAAGTCCAAAAAGAAAATAGTTATAAAAATTCTTTTTTTTTAAAAAAAGATAGAAAAATATGTATATGTATATATATATATATATATATAGAGTCTTGATAAATTTAGAGAGGTACTTTAAGGTTGTTCTATGTTGGTAACTAGATGCCAATAAGGGCTAGGTGGTTTAAAAAAAAAAGCAAGGTGCAAAAAGAAAGACAAATGTGAGTAGTGTTCAAGGAGGGTGTAGTCACTTGTATCCCAAATGCTTATCCAACCCTTCCCTAAACCAACATTACAATCTCAAAATGTCCTTATGGGATCTCCAACCGGATGTTCTTGAATAGGCGGCAAATTAAAATAAGGGCAATCTTATGGCATGATATTTGGTAACACTTGAAATTCTTTGTTGAGAGTGAGTATCTTTGTGCATTTGTCCCTTGTGTTATAACTGTAAATATGGTGATTTTGGGACTTTTCTTTCTTGTGAGGGCACATGAATTAGGATAGATTGGTGACATTGATGTATCGTAAATTGAGCATATGTTGTGGACTAGTGCTTTTGAGTCACTTCTTGAGGCTTTTTGTTGTCACTTGATTATTTTGAAACTCCTTTGTAATTCTTGAAAGTGTTTTTCAATGAGGGAGTTATTTGGTTAAGATTCACGTGCTTGAGCCTATTTATTAGTACCAACCAAATCCATAAGTATGGTGCTTAATTGGAGAATGTGATTTGTAAATGATAGCGATACTACTTATGCTTAAATGTTAGAACCTCAATGAATTGTTGGTTTTGATTTACTTGAGGACAAGCAAAAGCTTTACGTTGGGAGTGTTGATGAATGGTGATTTTACTACTCATTCTAGTCTCTTTTCTTTAGTTTTTGTGTCCTTTAATTACAAAATGGGGTGATTTTTGGTGTGCATATCTAGATTTTCAAGTAAATAATGCCATGGAGAGATTTGAAGTCAATTGAAGCGGAATTGAGCAAAAAAAGTAACAAAAGTACAAAATCCTTCAGTGATTCCGCACCTGAGGATCACTCTACGCATCTGCAATACCGCATCTGCGAGGAGAGAGGCCGCATCTGCGAGAATTGGCTACCAGGCACTGGGACCGTATCTGCGGTCAATTTTCTGTGCATGGGGTCTCGCATCTACGGGTATAGGTCCGCATCTACGGAGTGGGCAATCTCCTGAGTTCACACATCTGCGAATGAAGGTCTGCTTTTGCGGAGCCGCACCTGCGAGGATCCTTCCGCAGGTGCGGTAAATAGGCTTCATACCTGGGCAGACTTGGAATTTCACATCTTCTCCATTCCTTGCTTTGTATTGTATATCTAAGTGTGTAGTATTTATTTCAACACTTGAATCTTGTTTATGAAAATATTCATGTTTAAAGTGTGGATTAAATATATCTGCTTATGTATTAAATAATTTTTATATATTATGAAGTGAGTTATTATTTCTTTAATAATTCTTGTTCTTTAATGTTTCCAAAGGGATTAACTAACCCTAGGACTCGTCCATTAACTTCGAATTAATTTTGGAAAAGATTATTTGGGGTTGGGAAAGATTGATTAACAAGAACTTGAGGCTTCAACCCTCATTTTATAGATTCTACCTAGGGATAGGATTGAACTGCTTGTAGCCATATTTGGGTGTGCTTAATCTCTTAATTATTTTAGGGATAATTCAATTAGGAAGTCTTGTTAGTCTTCAGAAGAAGCTAATATAGAATTATTACCCGAAGCTAATTAAGATAAACTCGCTCATATTTGTAAAATCGTGAAATACATTGGATTGTTACTTGAGTGTAATTCCCCGTGTATCCGCACTTGTAACCATTGATCATTTTATTTTCTTTCTAGGTTAGTTTACATTTTCGTATTAGTTATAATATTTTCACAATCACCCTTCTTAGGGTTTGGCATTGCATAACAAGTGATAATTCTCTTACACTCATAATCGCCTACATATTGTTCTCTATGGGATTCGACCCCGACTCATAGTTGGGTAAATTATATTGCATGCGACCCTATCCATTTACTTTTTAGTAGTGGATTTGGACGTCACCAAATACACATTCTCATTAGGCTCAAAAATAACCCCCAGTCCAAATTTCGATCATCCCCAAACATGTGATAAACCTTCCAAAAGTCTATAGCAACCTTTCCATAGCACCTACTATCAATCATCCTCTACATTTCTTCCTAACTCGCAATCAAGGAATAGTCTGCCAACAAGAACATTCAGTCTCTGAGCCTCACGAATACCAGAATCTTCATATCCAATCTCGACACCACTACTCAAATGGCTGACACGTAACTCATACTCTATCCCCTCACGGAAAAACACCCATAAGTCAAAACACATTGTACCTACCAACAGGCGTACTCTCCCCCGGTGGAAACACATAGTGCCAGCAAAACCTTAAACACCCGAAATCGTCCGTGTCATCAAGAACACATATCCTTTCCTCCAAAACTATCTGCAACCTTGTACATGCAACTTTTCAACCCCACACGGCACATCGCCTCTAACATGCTAACTCACAACACTACGAAAATCTCATAGTCAACTTTGGACCATATGCAAATTGAACAGCTCATCAACCGAGAATCTTTCATTTAACTCAATCTAGGAGAACTCCACCATACTCAATATAGCTTCTATACCTGTAGAAAAACATCAACTCCGACCGTGGTCATAATCATGATAAATTCTTCGAAACTCAGTAACGCATAATCAAGTAATCAGAACCAATCGCCTCTAGCTCAACCGAGTCACGCAGACCGCCAACTCGAAAGTAACTCAATCCGATATGACAGCCCTGAGGGAACTTCCTGGGAACCCGAAGCCATTTCTTGCATTACCCCAACATTAACATGTAGACCTTTCTTGACAAGGAAACACCGCAGATCCGATTACCATTCGTTACCGTTTTCAAACCCACCCATAGACAAATTCAAAAGTCCTTAAAGGCTACATAAGACCTGGAACTCGCCAGAACCTTCTCGATAACCACTCATACTTAATCTGATCTTCAATACACAGCTAATACGCGTCGAGCAACCCATGCTTCACCAGCATATGTACATTCGAAGAAATAACAAAGCAATCTCTCGGTCCGGAAACTAATACGGCCCATGATCCTACAATTCGATCGTCATTAGCAGACTCCACCACTTAGCTCGAAGCCATAGAATACCTCATCAGCAACCCTAAGTACCATATCTTCACAGCATGCCCCGATCCCGCACGACTATTTAGTTGAATACTTCAAAAACTCACGCAATGTTGATCATAGAACACCCCGAAGACTCTGCCAAGCGCTTAGCCATCATTGCAATAGTCAAACCACTTTCTCAAATGCTCTGAAATGATGACATATGCACTCCACCGAATGGAAACCTCATACGAGACACATGATCCAAACTCATCAAGTAGGAGATGACCCACCGATTTCACTCAAATCGACATCTTGACATGAACCCACCTTAATCATAATAGCCTGGCCACCAGCCAATCTTTCCAAATTTGTGCTTACCAACCAGACATATGAACCCGCCTCATACCACAGATGGACGACTAGAAGATTTAACACTGCATCCATAGCCTAGACAACACATTGCGATGATAATCAAGCATCCATAGCCTGTCGTAATCTATCTGCAGCATCACCGTTCGTCGGCACATAATGAATACTGAGTGAACAACATCATATATGAGCGATTGGGAGGAGTCAAAGTCGTAGATTTTGAGCTGAAACAAGGCCGCACGATAAGGAAAAAAGAAAAGGAATTTTTTCCTAAATGCCCTATAGCCTCTCGAAGATAGGTATGGACGTCATCATACAGATCCGTAGGAATCTACTAGACAAATGCTCATGACTCGTGAACTTACGAACCTAGTGCTCTGATATCACCTTGTCACGACCCAAAAATCACTGGTCATGATGGCACCTAACTCGATCCACTAGGTAAGCCAACTAACAGAAAATATAGTCCAAAAGAGATTATAGGAAAATAGTAAAGAGTTATCTGAACATTTACAAATTTACCCAAGAACTAGTAGTACGACTCATGAGCTTCTAAGATTTAGAATTTGCAAAACTGATACAAATAATTACACGTTCTGTTTGAAAGTTACATAAACAGATTAGCAAAACCTAAGCTACCAAGGACAAGTGGAAGCTATATCCGAAAAGCACGAACATCTTCAGAGTCAGCACCCGACAACACCAGCAGCTCCGCTCCTAAAATCTGTATGCAATGTATAGAAGTGTAGTACCAGTACAACCGACCCCATGTACTGGTAAGTATTTTGTCTAACCTCGTCGAAGTAGTGACGAAGCTTTTTAGTTAAAAGGTGTTTAGTGATAAAAACTGCACCGTGAATCAGCAATAGAACAATACCATAATATAATCGAGAAGAACACATGAAACGGATACGCAAAACAATAACCGAGTGTTAACAGAGATTAGACTTTGTCATCTTCAAATACCTCGACCAATCCTTTCCTTAGAATGAAACCAATAAACCACAATAGTCAATTCTTAACTTTCATCGCATGAGGTATGTACTCGGATATTAAGTCAACTACACAGCAACACCCTTAGTGCTTTTATCTCATCCTCACCCAATATAAGTATAACAGAACCAACCATATGACAGAAATACCTATAACAGAAATCACAAGGTAGGAAATACGTAAGTAGCAATAATGAACAAGGATAACTATATGGACAACTGAAAAAGACTAGGCGGAAAGCATGTGAGTGATGACAGTAATTCGAAACAAGGAATATCGACTTCAACTAACTAGCATGATGGAGGCCTAAGTACATATATAACAAACGAGAAGGAAGCACATGATCTTTACAAGTTAACAAGTAGAGGCATGAATGACTAGCATGGTGGAAGCTTGTACCAAAGTGCAACAGAATAGATACGACATGAGTGTAATTATAAAAGCAGGAAAATAGGCATGATATTTGCAAGTTAAACAAGTAGATGATATGAGCGACAGAACAACAATTGATATAGAGATAAATGACAGAACAATAGCAACAAGTCACATCAGATCTGAGATTTCCTCAATAACAACGCAAGGTAAAGACATGAACATATACACGGGAAAATAGATATCACAACATAATGCATGTCCCTCGTCCTCGCCTGCACGGAAACACCCATCCAGCCATGACCTCACGATGATATAAAAGCATAATACTATAAATAAAATGGCACGGCATCAACCTTCGTGCTTTACACTCCCATAACATGGCACGGCATCACCCTTCATGCTTTACACTCACATAAGATGGCACGGCATCACCCTTCGTACTTTTACTCTCAATAATATGGCACGGCATCACCCCTCGTGCTTTGCACTCTCCCTCACATGATAATGTATAAACAATGGCACGGCATCACCCTTCGTGCTTTACACTCTTCCTTACCAAGCATATGAATATCAATGACAAACAAGGTAGGAAGCATAAATAACATCAAGGAGAATGTTCTAACGTATACTCTAAACAAATCTCAATCACAACTTTCCAAGTCAACAATGATTCAACAACCCTCAAGAACCGTATTATTCAAATACTTTTACAAATCTCACAAATGATCCACAACACAAGTATGGAGTCTAGTATCTCAATAATATCGGTCGTAGTAATGCAGTAATGATTTCGCATAGAGATGACCGAATTAGACATGTCAATGTATCCTCAAAATTTCTGTCAAATTTGATCAGGTTATAATAACCTAAGTCTTGATTTCTAACATTTAATACTATGTTCTTAGTATCTAAGAGTCAAGTAAGGCATGAAGTAGGAAGGTCACGAAATTTTACAAACTCAATGTAACTTAATCCCCC
>NC_031990.1:93196262-93221239 GCF_001879085.1 Nicotiana attenuata | reverse complement strand
ATTAACCCTGGCACATACATATACGTTCGTCACCTCATATATATATATATATATATATATATCACCCCCATATGTAGCAAAAAATGACAAATAGGAGGAAAAATTCCCTCAACAAAGTTAGGCACAGTAACCTCAATTCGGATAACTCAACATTCAATTTAGCCTTTTTCCTTTACAAATTCGCATCCGTCCGGCTCAATCTAGCCAACGACGACTTGAATGCATCACACAATGCAAGAGAAAACAATCTCAATTAATAAAGCTGTGACTTTTAATAGATTTCTAAAAAGACAACAAAAGTCAAACTCCGGGCCCGCGCGGTCAAAACACGGGTCCAATGGTAGGTCTTGACTACCCATAGCCTCACGAGTCCAAATATGTATTTTTTTCAAATCCGAGTCCTATTCGACTCCTAAATCCCAAAAATTTTCATAGATTCCTCATGAATTTGATGTTAAATCTTGTATAAAATCATGAAATATAGTTGAAAATTGATTAGAGGCACTTACCCAATGATTTGGTATGAAAATCCCTTCGCCTCTCATCGAAGCTAGGGTTCAAAATATATCAAAATGAATCTAAGACTCGGAACTCTCAGCACTTAACAGGTTGCAGAAGTCGCATTTGCGACAGGGGGTTCGCAAATGCGAACTGGAGGGCCTACTTCTTAGGTCGCAATTGGGACCATATACTTCGCAAATGCGAAGGCAGAAGTCTCGCAAATGCGATGGCTGCTTCGCAATTGCGGCTGTCGCATTTGCGACCAATACATCGCAAGTGCGATGATATCAGCACCAGCAATCAAAAATTATGAAAAATCATTCTGAAACCAATTCGAACCCCACCCGAGCCCTCGAGGCTCTAAACCAAACATGCACCCAGGTCCAGAAACACAACTCGAACTCGCTCGCACGCTCAAATCATCAATATAACTTCTAAAACCATGAATCGGACGCCAAAACGCATAAAGATCAAACAAAACTTAAAGAACTTCTAGAATCGCAACTGAGCATCCGAACCATATCAAATCTACTCCGAATAGCGCTAAATTTTGCAGACAAGTTCCATATGACGAAACGAACCTACTCGTAGGTTCAAATCACGCATAACAACCTCGAAACGATGAATCACACCTCAAGTCAAAATCAATGAACTTTGAAGCTTCAACTTCTACAACCGATGCCAAAACCGATCAAATCACATCAGATTGACCTCAAATTTTGCACACAAGTCAAATTTGCCACCTATTCCAACTTCCTGAATTGAAATTCGACCCCATATCAAAAAGTCGACTCCCGGTCAAACTTCCCAAAAATCCAACTTTCGCCATTTCAAGACTAATTTGACTACGGACCTCCAAATTACAATCTCGACGCGCTCCTAAGTCCAAAATCACTGAACGGAGCTAACGGAACCGATGAAACTCCATTCCGAGGTCAAATGCTAATAAGCCAAACTTGGTCAACTCTTCCAACTTAGAGGCTTAAATCTTGAAGTTCATTCTTCCAAATCGATTCCGGATAACTTGAAAACCAACACCGATGATTTACGCATGTCATAATATATGATGAGGAGATACTCGAGCCCTCAAAACACCCAACGAAGTGCAGATACTCAGAACGACCAATCGGGTCGTCTGCGGACGCCAAGTAGCTACCTCGATAATCACTAATAGATATATCTCTGAAATCTAGCAGCCGCCGTATCCGGAGTACCTGGATATGCACACGAGGTGCAGGGTATAGTATGAGTACAACCAACTCAATAAGTAATAAGACTAGCCTCTGGGCTAAAAGTAGTGACGAGTTCTGCAGGTACAGTCTAGTATAGAAATAATAGTACAGAAATGTAGGCATACTTTCAAGTACAACAGTTCAACTCAGTACAAGTAAAATAGATCAATCCTAAATGATATGAGGAATATGACATCTCTATATCTATATGCCAATGTATATGCTGTATATGATGCACTTCAGTGGAAATCTCGTGCACTCACACCCTCGAAATACTCAATCACTCAGTACTGTATATGGCCAATCCAGCCTAGGGAAGATCCATCCCATATATATGTATACATCAACTGACAGTCACTAACTCAGTATTGTATAAGGCTAATCCAGCCCAGGGGAAGATCCATCCCCAAATATAAAAGACTCGGACAAGATTTATGTCCAGGGAAGATTCATCCCTCAATATAATATGCTTCGGGCAAGATCCATGCCCAGGGAAGATCCATCCCTCAATATAAAATGCTTCGGGCAAGATCCATGCCCAGGGAATATCCATCCCTCAATATAAAATCAATCGCGCTCACTGTGTGGGGTGCAGACTCCGGAGGTGCTCCTTCAGCCCAAGCGCTATATTAGCCAAATCCTGGTATAAATAATTAAAACATATTGCGGCGTGCATCCGGATCCCATAATATCACTCAAAATCTCCCGTCTCTCGGGCTCACAATGATATGAAAATCGACCCGACATAATGATATGATGTATCAACAAATGGCAACAGAGACTGAGATGTGATATGCAATGATGGATGTGACTAAGTACACAATCAGGATTTTTTAAACAGATAATTCAACAGTGATTCGACCTCTCTAGGTCCAGAAATATCGGCATGTAACCTAAACATGATCGTTAATATGGTCTCAGCTCAATTTCTCTGACACGTGGAGGATATATGGTTAATGACATGGTTCCTTAATTATACAACTCCACGAATTTATTTAAGTCACAATTTCTATAGCACGCGCCCACACGCCTGTCACATAGCATGCACGTCACCTCCAACAAATCATAGAACACATAATTCGGGGATTCATACGCTCAGAACCAAGTTTAGAAGTGTTACTTACCTCAAACCGCGTAATTCTTTACTCCGATATGCCTTTGCCTCGCAAAGCAGCCTCCGAACACCTCGAATCTAGACACAATTAATTTGATTCAGTCAACACAAATTATAGGAATTAATTCCATATGAAAATACTAATTTTCCACAAAACTCCAAAATTTAACTCAAGAATTTCGCGATACAAGCTTCCAAAGCCAGTTCTACGTATTAGAAATTTCACACACTACTGTCAAAAACCAGCAGTAATAAATGCCTAAAAATGATCCAAAACCACTCCGAAACTCACCCGAGCCCCTCAAGACCCCGTCCGAACACACCAAAGATATCAAAATATATTACGGACTTAGTCGAGGCCTCAAATCACATCAAACAATGCTAAAAAACGAATCACACCCCAATTCAAGCCTAATGAAACTAAGAAATTCCAACTTCTACATTTGATGCCGAAACCTATCAAATCAAGTCCGATTGACCTCAAATTTTGCACACAAGTCATAAATGACATAACGGACCTATGAAAATTTTCAGAACCGGATTCCGACCCTGATATCAAAAAGTCAACTCCCCGGTTAAACTTCCAAACTTAAATTTCTATTTTAGCCATTTCAAGCCTAATTTAACTACGGACCTCCAAATGATTTTTCGGACACGCTCTTAAGTTCAAAATCACCATACGGAGCTGTTAGAATCATCAAAATTCTATTCCGGGGTCGTTTACACATAATTCACCATCTGATCAAATATTTCAACTTAAGCCTTAATTCTTGGAACTAAGTGTTCCATTTCATTTAAAACCTCCCCGACAAGTCACGAAATTATAATTGAACATAGAAATAGCAGATAATTGGGGAACGGGATTGTGATACACAAAATGACCGGCCGGGTCGTTACATTCTCCCCCTCTTGAACAAACTTTCATCCTCGAATGGGTTTAGAATTATACCTGGAGTCTCAAATAGGTGTGGATATTTGCTCTGTATCTCCCGCTCAGTCTCCCAAGAAGCTTTTCCGATTGGCTGGCCTCTCCACTGCACTTTCACTGAAGTTATGTTCTTTGATCTCAACTTTCGAACCTGCCGATCTAGAATAGCCACCGACTGCACATCATAAGTCAGATTACCATCCAACTGAACCATACTGAAATTCAAAACATGAGACGAATCTCCGACATACTTCCGGAGCATATACACATGAAACACTAGATGAACACCCAATAAACTAGGCGGAAATGCAAGTTCATAAGCTACCTCTCCAATCTTCTTAAGTTTCAAAAGGTCCAATATACCTAGGACTCAACTTGCCCTTTTTCCTGAATCTCATAACACTCTTCATAGGCGAAACTCTGAGCAGTACCTTCTCTCCTACCATGTAAGAAACATCGGACCTTCCGATTAGCATAACTCTTCCGTCTAGATTGCGCCGTGCGGATTCGATCCTGAATCAATTTAACTTTTTCCAAAGCATCCTGAACTAAGTCAGTACCCAATAGCCTAGCCTCACCTGGCTCAAACCAACCCACCGCAGACCGACACCGTCTCCCATATAAAGCCTCATACGGCGCCATCTAAATGATCGATTGGTAACTGTTATTATAGGCAAACTCTGCTATAGGCAGAAACTGATCCCAAGAACCCCCAAAATCTATAACACAAACGCGTAACATATCTTCCAATATCTGAATAGTGCGCTCGGACTGTCCGTCCGTCTGAGGGTGATTGTACTCAGTTGTACCTATATCCCTAACTCTCGCTATATTGCTCTCCAAAATTGTGATGTAAACGGTGTGCCCCTATCTGAAATGATAGACACTAGCACACCGTGAAGGGGAACAATCTCGCGGTTATAAATCTCAGTTAACCGCTCCGAAGAATAAGTAATACTAACTGGAATAAAATGTGCGGACTTGGTCAACCGAGCAACAATCACCCAAATAGAATCAAACTTCTTCAAAGTCCGTGGGAGTCCCACTATGAAGTCCATGGTGATACGCTCCCATTTCCACTCTGGAATTTCAAGTCTCTGAAGTAATCCACCCGATCTATGATGCTCGTACTTCACCTGTTGACAATTTTAACACCAAGATACAAACCCAACTATATCTTTCTTCATTCTTCTCCACCAATAGTGCTGTCTCAAGTCCTGGTACATCTTAGCGGCACCCGAATGAATGGAATACCGCGAACTATGGGCCTCCTCAAGAATCAGCTCACGCAGTCCATCTACATTTGGTACGCAAATCTGACCCTACATCCTTAACACCCCATCATCTCCGATAGTAACATCTTTGGTATTGCCATGCTGAACGGTGTCCTTCAGGACAAGCAAATGAGGGTGATCATACTGACGCTCTCTGATGCGGTCATATAAGGAAAACCGAGAAACCACACAAGCTAGAACCCGACGGGGCTCCGAAATGTCTAATCTCACGAACTGGTTGGCTAGGGCCTGAATATCTGTAACAAGCGATCTTTCACCAACAGGAATGAATGCAAGGCTACCCATACTCACCGTATTTCTACTCAAAGCATCGGCCGCCACATTACCTTTCCCAGGATGATACAGAATAGAAATGTCATAATCCTTTAGCAGATCCAACCATCTACGCAATCTCAAATTTAGATCCTTTTGTTTGAATAAATGCTGAAAACTCCGATGATCTGTAAATACTTCACAAGACACACCATAGAGATAGAGCCTCCAAATAGGGGTGTTCATAAAAACCCGAAAAATCGAACCAAACCGAAAACCAAACCAAACCTACCAAAAAAATCGATATTTTTTGTTTTGGTTTGGTTTTGGTTTTGAATTTTAAAAACTGATCAAATGTGGTTTGGTTTTGGTTTTAATCAAAAAAATAACCGAACCAAACCGACTATAGGAGTAGCTATTTCAAATTTATTATTATTATTATTATTATTATTATTATTATTATTATTATTATTATTATTATTATCATATATAATTTTATACAAAGTTTCAAAACTTTTATGGTGAATGTTAACCGTTTGCACTTTTAGTACAGTTTTTTACCTTTATATTCTAGTTTGATTGGTAGTTTTCTTTTGTTAAGTGTAAGAATCCATTTCATGTTAAAAAAATATATTTTTAATTGAGTCCTTAAATTATTCATCACTATTTGATTCAATTATCATCAATATATTTTAGTAAATAATAGATCTCTCAAAGGGCAATTAATTTGATAGTGTTACGTTGAAAATGTGGTCGCCGAAATATGTGTTTGGTAGTGTATGTCTTATATTGAAGAAAAAACCGACAAATAACCGAAAAAACTGAAAAACCAACAAAACCCGACATAAACCGAATCGAGAAAAAATCGACTTAATTGGTTTGGTTTGGTTCTAATATTTGAAAAACCGACTTACTTGGTTTGGTTTCTTTTTAGGAAAAAACCGATCCAAACCGAACCATGAACACCCCAACCTCCAAATCTTCAATGCATGAACAATAGCTGCCAATTCTAAATCATGAACATGGTAGTTTTTTCCATGTGGCTTCAACTGGCGCGAAGCATAAGCAATTACTCTACCCTCCTGCATTAAGACACATCATGTGCCAATCTGATAAGCGTCACAATATACAGTATAAGAACCCGACGCTGAAGGCAAAACTAGAACTAGGGTTGTGGTCAAAGCAGTCTTGAGCTTTTGGAAGTTCTCTTCACACTCATCTGACCACCTGAACGGAGCAACTTTCTGGGTCAATTTGTTCATAGGCGCTGCAATAGACGAGAAACCCTCTACAAAGCATTAATAATATTCGGCCAGGTCGAGAAAACTCCGAATCTCAGTAGCTGAAGATATCCTGGGCCAACTTTGAACTGCCTCTATCTTCTTCGGATCCACCTTAATTCCCTCACTAGACACTATGTGTCCCAAGAAAGCCACCTAACTAAGCCAGAACTCACACGTAAAGAATTTGGCATAAAGACTCTCTCCTCTCAACCTCTATAATACAATGCCCAAGTGTTGTGCATGCTCCTATTGGCTACGTAAGTACACCAAGATATCATCAATAAATACTACGACAAATGAATCAAGATACGTCTGGAATACGCTATTCATCAAGTGCATAAATGCTGCTGGGGCGTTGGTCAGCCCAAAAGACATCACAAGAAATTCATAGTGACTGTAACGGATCCTGAATGCCGTCTTTAGAATATCTGAATCCCGAATTTTCAACTGGTGATACCCAGACCTCAAATCAATTTTGGAGAACACCCTCGCTCCTTGAAGCTGGTCAATTAAATCATCAATGTGCGGCAAAGGATACTTGTTTTTAATCGTAACTTTATTTAACTGCCTGTAATCAATGCACATCCGCATAGTACCATCTTTCTTTTTCACAAATAGAACCGGCGCGCCCCAAGGCGATACACTAGACCTAATAAACCCTTTATCAAGAAGTTCCTGAAGTTGCTATTTTAATTCTTTCAACTCTGTTGGTGCCATACGATACGGAGGAATAGAAATGTGTTGAGTGCCCGGCAGCAAATCAATACCGAAATCAATATCCCTGTCGGGCGACATACCCGGCAAATCTGCAGGAAACACATCCAAAAAGTCTCGCACTACCAGTATAGAATCAATAGTAGGAGTGTCTGTATCAATATCTCTCACAAAGGCTAAATATGATAAACACCCCTTCCCAACCATACGTTGGGCCTTCAAATAAGAAATTACCCTGCTGAGAACATAATCCAGAGAACCTCTCCACTCGACCTCTGGCAATCCCGGCATCGCCAACGTCACAATTTTTGCGTAACAGTCCAGAATAGCATGACATGGAGACAACAAATCCATACCCAAGATCACATCAAAATCGACCATGCTGAGTAGTAAAAGATCAACTATAGTCTCCATTTCCCTAATAGTCACTACACACGACCGATATACACAGTCCACAATAATAGTATCGTCCACCGGCATAGATACACGAACAGGTAAAACTAAGGACTCACGGGCATATCCAGATAACGAGCAAAATATGACGATACATACGAATATGTGGAACCAGGGTCAAATAATATAGAAGCTTCCCTGTGGCACACTGAGACAATACCTGTGATTATTGTGTCTGAGGCAACTGCATCTGGTCTGGCAGGAATAGCATAGAATCTAGCATGTCCGCCACCTGATCTTCTCCCCCTCTAGGGACCTCTGGCTGCATGTGCTCTACCCCGTGCTGGCTGGGCGGGTGGTGGAATAACTGACCCGGGAGCCGCAGCCTGACTCCTCTGCTGAACTGAACCTCGCGAAAGGCGGGGATAATGTCTCTTTATATGACCCAAATCTCCACACTCAAAACAACCCCTCTCTGAAAATGTCAGCAAGTGCTTATGTGGACCTCGAGAACCGGAATAGCTACCAGAAGAACTTGGTGTGGATGAACCCTGAACTGATGGTGCACGAGATAAACTCTGAGCTGGAAGTGCACTAAGAGACGACTGACTCGGTCGAGCACTGTATAAACCATGGCTAGCTGATGCGCCATGATGAGCAGCGGGCCTATAAGGTCGACACCTGCTGTGATAGGCCTGTCCCCCAAAAGGAGCACCACTGGAATTACCCGAACCACGAGACCTCTTGGCCTTCCTCTCCTCATGTTCCTAAGTACGAACCATTTCTAGATGTCGAGAACTGTCAACCACTTCGTTGAACTTATCACCTGCTACATTTCCCAGAGTCATAACAAAACAAAACTGCTGGTTGAGGCCATTAATGAACCTCCTAATCTTTTCCCTCTCAATGGGAACTAACCAGACTGCATGACGAGCCAAGTCTGAAAACCTTATCTCATACTGGGTAACCGACATGTCCTCCTGACGGAGCTGTTCGAACTGCTGGCGCAGCTCCTCTCTACGGGTATGTGGTACAAACTTCTCCAAGAATAACACGGAGAACTCCTGCCATGAAAGTTGTGCTGTACCAACTGGTCTGCTCCTCTCATAAGCCTCCCACTCTCTGCAGGTTACCCCAGTCAACTGAAAGGCAGTAAATGAGACCCCACTGGTCTCTAGAATACCCGCTGTACGAAGAATCCGCTGGCATCTGTCCAAGAAATTTCGAGCATCATCTGACTCAGTTCCACTAAATGTTGGAGTATGGAGCCTTCCAAATCTCTCTAATCTCTTTTGCTCCTCGTCATTCATAATAGGACCCACCTAGGCCTGAGTAGCTGCAACCGACTGGACTGGTGGTTCCCCCGGTATCTAAAGTCCCTGCACTACCTGCTCTGGAGTACGGGCAACAGGGTATGAGTACCTCCCCTGGCCTGAGAAGTGGCAGGTGCGGCCTGAGCCGAAACCACCTGAGTAAGGCCAGTGCAAACAGTCAATATCTTAGCCAAAGTATCCTGAAGGCCTGGAATCACAATAGGCATAGCTGGTGCTTGAGTTGGTCCTACCGGCTCAACTATATATGGCACGTGCTCCTAAGCTAGAGCAACTAGTGGATCAACAGGTGCTGCTCTAGCTGTTGTACTAGCTGCACCTCGGCATGTACCGCGGCCCCGACGCCTACCACGACCCTGACCTCTCGCGTCCCTAACCGGTGATACTGGTGGCTAGCCGTCCTATCCGGTAGTACGTGTCCTCACCATCTGTGAGAGAATAGAATAACAGAACTTTAGTTTCCAAAATTAACAAGTCACACGACCAGAATACAAGAAAGTGAAATTTTTCCTAAAGATTCTGCAGCCTCTCGAAGATAAGTACAGACGTCTCCGTACCAGTCCGCAAGACTCTACTAAATCTGCTCATGACTCGTGAGAACTATGTAACCTAGGCTCTAATATCAACTTGTAACAACCCAAAATCTCACACGTCGTAATGACGCCTATCTCAATACTAGGCAAGCCGATAACTTTAATAAATCACAATAATTTTTTAAGTTTGAAGACATAATATTTAGGTTTAACAGAAAATCCCACAAAATAATGATAAAAAATGCATTCCTTAAATTCGGTGTCACTAAGTACATGAGCATCTAAATAATAATAAAGTCTGACTGATGAAAATACTATCTGAAAATATAGAACAGTACAAATCACTGATAGGAAAGAGAGTCAAGGTCTGTGGATGCCAAGCAGCTACCTCGATAATATCCAATTGATAGATCTCTGAAATCTAGCAGTCGCCGTATCCGGAAGTACCTGGATCTACACACGAGGTGCGGGGTATAGTATGAGTACAACCAACTCAATAAGTAACAAGACTAACCTCTAGGCTTAAATACTAACGAGTTCTGCAGGTACAGTCCAGTATAGAAATAACAATACAGAAATATAGGCATGATTTCAAGTACAACAGTTAGGTTGAATTAAGGATCTTCAGTATGTTGTGTTGTCAGACTCATATGGATTGGGGTGATGTGCGATCACCCCCGAGTATGTGCATGGTAAGGTTACACCGTGAATTGATGGCCTAGGAACGACTCTTGACATGTTCGAAGATGAACGTATGTTTAAGTGGGGGAGGATGTAACGCCCCGACCGGTCGTTTTGGTAATTTGCATTCCGTTCAGTTGTTTGAAGTCTTGAATACTTCATATGATTCATTTTGACTTGTGTGAATCGTCGGTTTTGGTTTTCAAGTGATCCGGAGTTGATTTGGAAGAATGATTCTCAACTAGGAAGCTTTAAGTTGGAAGAGTTGACTAAGTTTGATTTTTGAGTACTTAACCTCGGATGGGAGCTTTGATGGTTCCGTTAGGTTCGGACAGTAATTTTGGACTTGGGCGTATGCCCGGATTTGCCTTTAGATATTTCTAGAAGGTTTCGGACTTGGGCGTATATCCGGATTTACATATTAATGCAAGTATTTTTTTTCAGATTAGAAATTTAAGATATAGTCACAAGCCTCTTCTTTTTGGAATAGCCTCAGGTAAACCGAAATTGCCTCGTCTTTAACAACTCAAAGATGATATTTTATAGGGGAAACAAACTAAATTTGTCCATGAGCTACTGATCAATGCTTGATTTTGTCTTTCATGAGAAATTAACTCAAAAATACTTCTGTCTTGACCTTAGCTTGTATATCATATTTGAACGTTTTCTCCAACTCAATTACCCTCACTTTTGGGTTATCGAGATTTAAATTTTTTAATTTTGACCATAAATCCAAATACAAAATTCTTAATTTTTTAAAAATAAAATTTACATATTATAAAAATACTATTGTCGTACTAATAATTAAAAATCAATAATATTTAAAAGGAATTTTTACATTCCTATCCCACTTATGAAACCTTTTTACCCTATATGTTTAAAGTTTCACTTAATTACATTTAGCATACCAAATTATCATTTATATACCATATCTAATTAAGGTTATAATTAATGTGATATTTTATACTCCTTAATTTAAGTACTTCCGTTATTTGCCAGTACTAAGTACTAATCCTCTCTTTCTCTCTCCTAACCCCTCATCCCCATACCCCCCCCCCCCCCCCATGTTCATTTGTACCCTCCCACGCTTATTCCTCTATTTTCCTTCTTCTGTAACTACTATCTTTACCTCTAAATTCAAACAAAATCCAGTAAACCCTACAAACAAATTCCTATCCTCATTTTTATTTACTTGAAGTTCATCAATGAAGATCAAGCAAGGTTCGAAAACGAGTCTGGCTGGAGAAAGGAGATTGAAAATCCTAATCGTGCTTTTATCATTTTGAAACTCCTGGAGAAAGGATTCGGAAAGCAAGAAACTTAACATTTTGCTTTTATTTCTGTAACCAAACGATAATTCCTAATCGTGCAGACAAGTCTGGCTGGAGAAAGGAGATTGAAACTCCTCGAAGAAGAAGAAGAATACATATTTCCAGAAATTGTAGATAAATTGTAGAATTGTAGAAAAATTATAGACTGTTTTTTGCAGAAGATTTTGTAGAAGCTTTAGTCGTTTTGGATTTGTAAAAACAAAAAACAATGCATCTACAATCAGAATACAAATAATCTACAATTTATCTACAAGATATCTACAAATTGGATACATTGAATTTTAATATCCCAATTTCCATTTCAATTGTAGCATAATTGGCATTTTCGACATAATTGTAGAAGATTTGTAGAAGTTTTAGTCTTCCCGATCTACAATTTATCTACAATTTATCTACAATTCTACAATTTATCTACAATTTCTGGAAATATGTCTTCTTCTTCGAGTTTCAATCTGAAATTCAGTCAAAACCAAGTCTAATCTTCACCAAAACCCCTCAAAATTGAGATATAAACTCCAAATCATACTCCCGATTATTTTCAACAACACCCAATCCAAACAAATAATGATTTTTGAAAACCCAAATTTGAATTCAAAGTTTTCAAGCTTTTTAATGGCTATCAATGGTGGAAAATATATGGAAGAACAGATGAAGATGAAGTTGAAGAACAGAAATCTCCTTTCCGTTTCAAAATTACGCAGCTTCCAGATCTCCTTTACGTTTCAAATTTCGAATTTAATTTGGAATAAATCAATCCCAGATTTCGTGGCTGATTTTTCGCGCGCAATAAATGGCAGATTCTGCCTAATAAACGATTGATATATAAATTGTAGTTAAAGTATGGACTGGGCGGGTAATATACAAACTATGCACATTTTTGGTAATAAGGTTTCAAATATGGTATAGTTAGGAAAAAATCCCTATTTAAAAGCATATTAAAAAATCACAATCAAAAGAAGAATTCGAAAACCTTCACACATACATAAAGAATAAAGACGAACGAGTACATAAATGACAACTTTCAAATTAAAATGATACTAGTCTGTTTATATCATGCAGACGTTTCAAATTAAATGATCAAACTGCTGAAATTTTAATACGAACGGACAACCTATATTGGAGTCGAAAAACAATCGCTATTTACACATTAATTTTTGCCTTCCTCGTCCATTCTCCCATTAATGGCCAAAAAAACCGTTCACAATGATTCTGCATGCACAAGTACAGAATCCATCAAAAAGTCAAATTCAATTAGAAAACACTTAATTTAAATATTAAAAAAAAAACACCACAAGGTAGTTCAAGAGAAAGAAAATCATACACTGCATCATGATTTAAGAAGCATGTGTAAAGCATAAAAAAACGGCAGCCTGGTGCGCAAAGTATCTCTCGCATTTATGCAGTGTCAGTCTGTCAGAGGAAGGATCGTATCCTAAGGACGTGTAATGTAGACAGCTTACCCTGATTCAAGCATAAATCACCGATTTCATGGCTCGAACTAGTGACCTACAAGTCACACAGATATATTGCTCTAAGGCCCCTCCAAGCATGTGTATAGCATGTGGAAAAGAAAGAACATTATTCATAGTCCAAGACGACTTACTCTTATGTAGTGATCTGTCTGTTATTTGGTCTTTGCAGCTTTCAGCTTCAAATAAAGTTGTAGAAGAATATTGTGCTTTCATGTATGATTTCGTCTTGTGAGAAAGAGTGAAGCTGTCGGAGCATGACCTAACTATAGTCAAAATTTGTTTTTCTTTATTCCTTTCCAATTTTATTTTGGCCAAGGTTAGATCATGCTGGCAGCTTCACTTGTTCCCACTAAACGTTGAATAAGAATCAATAACTAGCACTCCAATTATAAGCTTCTTGGTCTCCTTGCTTTTGTATTTCAGCACATACAAAATGTACCTTTAGAAAACATACATGATACAACAATAATACTCAATGTAATGTGAAAAAGTGAAAAAGTACTTTCGTTGTTGTGGAAGAAGCATTCGTATCTTACTGTACCAATTTAATTTATTCGGAACTATTACAGCGGGATCCACTTTTTGAAAAATATGAGTCGAAACAATAACAAGAATATTTCTAGTAAAACATTTTTCACAATCCCCGGAGAGATGGTTCACTAATAAATCCCACAACTAGGGTTTGGAGAGGATAATATGTATACAGACTTATCTTTACCTTAAAAGGTAGAAAAACTATTTCCGGTAGTCCCTCGGCTCAAACAAGGCACATTCATAGCGTTGTTTAAAAGAAGTACGGTAGTGAAAAAGCCATAAAAAGAAATAGTATCAACAACCAAGATATTAAGATAACCGAAACAATAAAAATATCATGTCATGAACATGTTAAATACATGATATTTCGAGTATATGACTACTAGAGCAGGTTAAGAACAGGTTATTAAAAATCAAATGAACAAACTAAAAGGAAGAAGCAGTAAACAACGAAGTTGAGATTTTTGTGAACAAGCCTAAAAGGAAAACATGTGAGTGCCAATACCTTTTTTTTTTTGCTAAAGCAGAAAATTTGATGTTTCTTTCACCTCTTCAAAACCAACGAAAGTGAGAAAGAATATTCACATTAAGTAAGACAAATGCTAGCTACTAACCAATACTTGGAATTAAATATGGAAAAATCAAGCAGGAGAAAAGATTGGTGATAAAGAGACAAGGATGAAGCTAAGGAGTTGTCTTGGTCTTTATTTATACCAAGTGATTAAAGTGAATTAATAAAGTTATTGTGAGCAGCTAACCATTAAAGAGGAAGAGAGAAGAGGGGTTGGTGGGAGAAAAAAGAGTTTAGGTTTGCAGGTGCATTTACAAGCAACAAATTGGTTACTATAGCAGGGAATCGATTTTTCATATTATATTTTACCTCAATATAATGATATTCTACGAAGGAAAGTCTTGACGTAACTGGTAAAGTTGTTGCCTTGTGACCAGGAAGTCACGCGTTCGAGCCGTAGAAAAGCCTTTTGCAGAAACGAAAGAAGAAGTGATTTTGGAAGAAGATGACGACGAAAGTGCTGATGAAGAACCTAAACTTACTGTAATTTGGATTGAGTTAGAAGATTCAATTATTAAGCTCTTAGTGGGCGTTTGGACATAAAATTGTAAAATTCAGAAGAAAAAAAAAAGTGAAAAAAAAATTTAAGTGAAAATGATATTTGAAAGTTAGAGTTGTGTTTGGACATGAAAACAATTTTGGGATATTTTTGAATTTTTGTGGTGATTTGAAGTGGAAATTTTGAAAAACAGCTGTTGAAGTTTTTCAAATTTTCGAAAATTTCGAAATTCATCTTCAGGTGAAAATTAAAATTTTTATGGTTAAATATTGATTTCGGAAAAAAGTGAATTTCTTTTATTAAAAAAAAAATGTGAAAAATTTTGTATGGCCAAACAGCCCCTTAGAATGTCTTCAAGGAAAAGCTATACTCTTTTAGTGAAAGTTTGGTTGGGAATTTGCAGTAATTAATTCAAGCGTTATATTACCACGAAAAGACTGAAATTTAAGAAACAAACTTCAATTGTTGATTTCTTCCCTTAAACTTGTCACATTAAGCTAATCTTAAGCTGGATCTCAAGGTCTTCTAGAAATATCCACTATCTAAGTTGAGTTCACTGATAATAATGATGTTTGGCTAAGTTTATAAACTAATCAAATTATACTAACTTATAAGCACTTGTAGCTTTTCAATACATTTGGTAAACATTTGAATTTATAAGCCAAAATAATAAAAAGTAGTGTGTTCTCCCAACTTATGATTTTACGGCTTAATTTTTGCTTTGAACAAGTGTTTTACTTTTTATCCTAATATCTTTCTAATTTTCGAACATAAGTTTTAATTATTTTTTTATTTTATTTTCGGTATTGTTCTTTTTAATGTAAAAATACTTTTAAGGTTATTCCAGTCAGTTTAATAGAAAAAGCATTTGTCATCACATTTTTATCAAAGATGTACACTAACGGCTTATTATCAGGTTCAACACTCTTATTAAAATATAAACTAACTATTTATTTATAAAATTAATTTTAACATCTAAAGGTACTTTTGAGTACTTGATATTTATCAGCTACTTTTAATTAGTTAATCGGAACAAACATTCACTAGTTCATCCAATTAACCAAGCCACAGGATTTAATTCTCAGTCAAGAGACCTGCAATTGTTTATTTGTTTCCAATTTATAACGTTCCAGCTGGTCCAGCCAAAGATTTCTTACTCCATTTAATAACACAAGTACAAGCATGATCTCTGGATCTGAAAAGCAAATTTTGTCTTATTTTCTTGAAGTAGCTAGGGTTTGTACAAATAAACTCAGTGCAGGTCTCAGGTTGGTCTCAGAATAGGTCAAACTTTTCTTTCGTATCATTAACTATTCACTGCCCTATCCGTCCAACTACTATGTACGTCTTCGTATATATCCGTTCAGTCTTAATTAAATAGAAAATTTAATTACTATATGTGATTATAAATCATCTTATTATGGATAAAATAGAAAATTTATATTAAATTATTTTTAAACATAAAATATTTTTTTTGTGAAAAACTATAAAGGAAAGTACATCACATAAATTGAGACGGAGAAAGTAATGTTTACGTAATAAATTTATAATATATGTATTAACAATATGTATGCACATATTTTGAATTCTTACAACTCTCTTTTTCTAGACGTTCAAAAGTTTTGAGCAGATATTCGAAGAAATAGGTAAAGTGCGTGTAAACTTAATTATTTTGATACAACAACACGTATGCCCCAATTTTATACCAATCGGGGTTGACTATATTAATCCTTATTGACTATGTTTCTACGTTTAATTTCATCTTTGTCCGGCTGTGATGACCCGATAGGTTATCTAGAGTTTTATCCCATAATTTTGTATTTCAAAACCTTAAATAGCTCCTTTTAGCTTTTCTCGATTCACGTGCGCAGTCCGTGTCTTTTTTCGGGCGGCTTTTATGTGAAAAATTGATTAAAACGTGAATCAGTGCCTTAAAATTCATTTGAGTTGTCTTCGGTCAACGTTTTGAGCAAATGGACCCGAATCCGTATTTTGACGATCCCGGTGGATTTGTATCATGGTTTGGGACTTGGGCGTATGTCCAGAATCGAATTCGAATATCCCCAACTCGGGTTATCGCAATTTGTCGAAAATTTGAAGTTTAAAGGTTTAAAGAATTTTTGAATTTGACCGAAGTTTGACTTTGTTGCTACCAGGTTCGGTTTTAGTTCTGGAGCTTGGTATAGGTTCATTACTGTATTTGTGACTTGTCTGCAAAATTTGGTGCGAAATGGAGTTGTTTTGACGTGATTCGGACGTCCGGTTGTTTAAATGGAGGTTCTTAAGTTTTATTGAAAATTTTATTCGCTTTGGTGTCCGATTCATAGTTCTAGGTGTTATTTTGATATTTTGATCGCACGAGCGAGTTTGTATGAGATTTTTGGACTTGTGTGTGTGTTTGGTTTCAGAGCCTCGAGGGCTCGGGCGAGTTTCGGATAGGCCACGGAGTGATTTCAGACTTGGTAGAATAGTTGATGCCTCATTTGTTACTGGTGTTCTGTTGCAGGTCTACATTTGCGAGATCTGGCTCACATTTACGAGTCTCGCTTTTGCGAACAAGGCTTCGCATTTGCGAGCATGGGCTGACTGGGGGAGTCTAGCATTTGCGAGGTAAAAGTTCACATTTGCGAACTTGCTATTTCCGCTTTTGCGAAGGCAGAGTCACATTTGCGACTCAGCATGTTTCCCTGGAAATGTTTTCATTTGCGAAGATGTGGTCCACATATACGAGGGCTTGGGGTTCGCATTTGCGACCGTTTTCGCGTAGTTGTGATGTTCGCAATTGCGACATTCGCAACTGGGTAAAAAACTGAGATAGACGGGATTTTGCTTATTCTTTCAAATTCTCAACCCTAAAAAACTTAGAGGCGGTTTTCCCATGAGCTTTCTTCCTCAATTCATTGGTAAGTGACTCTAACCTACTTTCTTTCAATTACCCACTACATTTCATAAGATTTCAACCTTAAATCTAGGATTTTCATGGTAGAAATTAGGGGATTGGATAGAATTGAAAATTTTTGTAAAATTGGAATTTAGACCTCAAATTGAGGTCAGATTTCAAAATAAATTACATAACTGGGCTTGGGGGTGAATGGGTAATCGGATTTTGGACCGAATTTCGGGTTTTGACCAAGCAGGCCCGGGGTTGACTTTTGTTGACTTTTTCAATAATAATCTAAATTGAACCTCTTTCATTCGTGGGTAGTTCCTAAGGCTTATTTTGAATAATTTGGTTAATAATTTGCTTGATTTGGTTGGTTTGGAGTCTTGTTCGAAAGGCAAGGCCGTGGTTGGACTTTGAGTCGATTACGGAGCGAGGTAAGTGTCGTGGCTAACCTTGACTTGAGGGATTAGAACTTGTTTGCCTATTTGCTACGTGTTTAAATGTGAGGGTACAACGTATATGTGAGGTGACGAGTACTTATACGTTGTTGTTGGGTTAAAGCATGCGGGTGAGACTTGTTTTCTTGTAATTTATTGCCTTCTTTAGTTATGATTTCTATGCTTAGCTTAGTTTATTACTTACTTGATCGTTCTTTCCGTATTTAAGAAATAATGGTGATGGCTGAGTGTTTTTGGAAGTTGAGGTTTGGTATGTGGAATCATTATTGACGTAAGGTTTAATCTTGCTTATTCTATCTTCCAATTTCTATATTCATTACTATATGGTAAGGCAGAGTGCTAAAGCACGAAAGGTGATACTATGTTGAGAGTAAAAGTACGAAGGGTGATGTCGTGTCATTATTATTTATTCAAGGCAAGGTTGAGAGTAAAAGCATGGCGGGTGATGACGTGCCGCCTTTATTCATTATGTTTATCCGTTTTCATTGGTTGATGATTTATTTGACCGTTTTATGTTGTCATTCCTGTTATAACTATCGTATCTTGTTCCCCTTCGCATGTCCCCTCCCAATCGTACATATAATCTCTATCTGTTGTTATGTTGCACATATATCTTCAAATTTACAGGTTTAATTACATGAGTATCCTGTCATAGCCTCGTCACTACCTCGTCGAGGTTAGGCTCGACACTTACAGAGCACATTGGGTCAGTTGTACTCATACTATACTCTGCACTTCTTGTGCAGATTTTGGTACTAGACCCAGATGTACGTGAGGTGCATCAGCTCGGATTGGCATATTTGGAGACTCGGGGTAGATTTGCTGGCGTCCGCAGACCTTGAAGTCCCTTTCCTCCTTCCTTATTTAATGTACATTTCATTCAAAACGGTTATATTTATTTCTGACTCTATTTGTAGAACTTCTAGTAGCTCGTGCACTTGTGACTCCAGATCTAGGATTGTACTTAGATATGTTTGGTTGTTTTACCTCTTCGCACATCATTTCAGTTTTATTTCAGTTTAAATGGGTTTAATTACTTGAAATGTTAAAAATGACAAATGATTTACACTAACGTAAGCTTGCCTAGCGAGTGGAATGTTAGGCGCCATCACGGTTCCGAAGATGGGAATTTCGAGTCGTGATACTGGCACAATAACAACAACTACAATAACAATAATCCCTGTGTAATCCCATAAAAGCGGGGTCTGGGGAGAATAATGTGAAAGCAGATCTTACCTCCACCTTGTGAAGATAGAGAAGTTGTTTCGAGATACTCTCGACTCAAAGAAAGCATAGTCACAATATACTTGAAAAGAAATACGTCAAGGAAGAAGCCATTAAAAAAAAAGTAAAAACAAAAAACAGTAATAATAGCATGATAATAATAGTCTATTTGGCCAAGCTTCTTTCAAAGGCAAAAGTATTTTTTCTCAAAATAGCACTTTTTTTTATTAACTTGAGGTGTTTGGCCAAGCTTTTCGTAGGAAAAAAAGTATTTTTGGTGAAAAGTAGAAAAAGGTAACTTCTCCTCAGAAGCAGAAACAATTTTGAATATTATTCTTACCAAAAATACCCTCAGTAAAATATTCTTCATATCTTGATTCGTAATTTGATACGTAAAAGTACTTTTTAAAAGTTTGGTCAAATATTTGCTCAAAAGTACTTTTAAATTGATTATCGAGATACAAACTGTTTTTTTTTAAAAGTACTTTTTACAAAAATATTTTTTAAATTAAGCCGATTTTCAGCTTGACCAAACATGCTATAAAAGCAAAAAGAACAACCGATAGTACTAAAAATCTACGTGTCGAAACTACTAGAGTAGAGTAATGAGCCGGCAAGTTTATTCGAATATTATTTATAAAAAGATAAAAAGTAGTTGGGTATTTGCATCCCTCCCCTTCTCAATGGCCAGGGGGGCTCTGAAAAACCGTACAAATAACACCAATTCACCCTAACCTAATCTAAGAACAAAAGAATTACACAAGGGTCCTAAGACAAGAAAATACAAGTTGACAAATGACAACTCAATCAACTATAAATAAAGTTTATGTACTTTTGTATTGATCATCATATAGACTTCAATTAATAACAAAGCAGGGCTACTCCTCATGGTAATATAAAGAAATTAATAAAGATAGAGCGGTAAGTTCTCTTTTATGGGTAATTAAATATTTCGGTTTCAAGTCTTGAGTATTAAATATAAAGAAATGATTAAGGCCCCGTTTGGCCATGAGTTTTGCCAAAATGAATTTGGGATTTATTTTCAAAACTCATGTTTGGCCATAAATTTTGCCCACATTTTGGCAAAATCCCAAATCCCAAACTTCAAAATCACCCCAATTGCTGTTTTTGAGCCAAAGTCCCAAAACTTGTGAATTATATACATGTTTTTCCAAAATAAAGTTGGGAAATATATTTTGAAAATGTATGTCCAAATTCCAAACACATTTTCATCTTCAAGCCAAACTTTACCCAAATCAGATTTTTCAAATAAATTTGGGATCTATGGCGAAACGCTAGCTAAGTATTCATCTTTATTAGGGACCTTTTTACAAGGGTTTTTTTTGATAGGGCGTATAAGAATAGTATAAAATATAGTGTATTAGTAATGTCGGAGTTAAGTATACAATACTACAACAACAATAACAATAAGCCTAGTGAAATCTCACAAGTGGGGTTTGAGGAGGGTGAGATGTACACAGACTTCACCCCTACCAACTGAAGGTAGAAAAGTTGTTTCCGAAAGACCATCAGCTCAAAAGAAGTTAAAATGAAGCAATAGACAGACAGTAGCAATAAACAGACAGTAACAACAACCAGGTAATTAGACATGGGCGCAAATGAAGATATGTGCAATAACAGACATCTAAAAATACGACACTATAAAAATAGATTCAGTCTTGCTGGAAATAATGACACAATATGAAACTTTGAGATTAGGTATGTTGAGATTATTTCTTATCGGCTATTTTGTTTGGTATATTAAAGGTTTTGAAATGACAGTTTTGTTTTTATACATGCTTATCCATGTATTAAAAATTATAGTATTGCTAATGTCATGATTTGCTTTGTATTAGAATAATACTAAATAAGGTATATAATTAATGTAAATATTAGTTATACATAGATTAAAAAATACTATCAAATAAAAAATTAATATTACCAAAGCTAGCATATATTATTTTTCTAATACAAACTAGCAAATGACATGTTAATAGTATAAACTTTCCTATGCAAATCTAAATTTATTTGGGACTCCAACACGAAAAGGAAAAAGGAAATAAAGAAATGATCCAAAGGAGTAGAATCTAGAACTAATTACTCCACTTGTAAACGACAACTCATTGCATTCTACTAAGCCTAGAGACTAGATTGGTCCACAACCTGCCAATCGAGTGCCTTTTTCTGCTACTTATAACTGTGTTTATTTTTCAGATTCTTGAAATTGAAAACAGTATCTGTACTTTTCTTGGTATGCTAATTTCACAATCTTTAACTTTTAAGAAACAAAGAAAAAGACAAATGAAGACTAAGCCTACAGGCCTTGCCAGCAACCTCTAAATGCAAATTTCCACACTCAATTTTTTTTTTTCAATCGTTAAATTTTTTACGAAACCTAAGTTTCCGTTTGGCAATAAAATTTGAAAGTTTATTTTCAAATATTTGTTTGTTTATAGATTTTAATTATTTTTTGGCCTTGCCAACTATCTCTAAATGTGAGTTCCCATTCAATCCTCTTTTTTACGATTTTCGTCAAATTTATCATAATTTGTTAAATTGTTTTAGAATATCAAAAGGCTAAAAAAAATTTAGCTTCTTTATTTTTATAAGGTAATAGTAAGATCTTCTTACACATTGTCCTTCGAGATCTATCTTGTGAGATTATACTGAATTTATTGTTATTGTTGTTGTTGTAAAAGTATTTAAATTTTGGCAATGTAAAGGACCAAAACTATTTCGAGCGTACTTAAGGGATTAATTTGACCTACCTTAGAACATGATGACTATTTTTGACAATTTTTTCAAAATAATTACACGTGTCTATTTTAGATGAAACTTTCCCTTTCTTTGTCCATGTTTACGATGCTAACTTCTTTTGATTCTTGAGTACGAACATAAATGAGCAAACATTTTTTGGTAGTCCAAAGTGATGGATTATTATATGCAGCGGAAGTAATCCCAGTATTAAAATCACATGTAATCTAGACAACTAGCATAAACGGGATTTCACGGGTTACCTCTTGAAGCGTGAGCAATACTCCTTTATCACGTGAGCCTCCAATTCTACAGCAACTCAATGAATTCTCCACCACCCGCAAGATCACGATCTCCGAACGTTCCACGGTCTTCTACTGTGTTACCCAAATAATACCCGGAAATAGTAATTTCGTGTGGGCGAAATTTCTAAGGAAAAGGGGCTGAAATTCGGCCACCATGTGCTACTCCTTCTAGGTGGAAAACCTTATATATATGTATAGCACAAGTTTTAAGGGTTAAAACCCTTTTCCAAAACCTGTTGGGTTTTCTTTTCCACCAGAAAAAGAATTTCTTTATTTTCTATTATTTAGGCACAGCAGGGACCACAGAATTTTAATTAACAAGGCTTCCAATTATGGAATTAATTTATAATTTTCGAAATTAATATCCACCATAATTAATTACAAATTATTCCACTAAAAATTCGTAATTGCACTCCTTATTCAATTTCGAAATTCATTCATTAAATCTTATTTAACTCCTCATGTTAAGATTCAGATACTAATCAATTAAATTAAATTACTGACAATTTAATTTATTGATTATTTCCTTTAGACTTTCGCTTAACTTATTTCATGTGTCGGATACAAAATCCACCGGCCGGGTTTACACATGAAAAATTATAAGCTTTCATAAAGGTGTATCATCAATCTCTAAACCGAGACATGGATTCCATCAACTAACTATTACTTCGCCAATGTACATTATTATTATCCAATTTACCAGGCATATTGACCCACGAAAGAATCTCGCCTTTTAATAAATCAAAACAATAATAATATACACAGCTAATAATAATTATATCAAGATTAAGAGTGTAAGTACATTTAATGGCTAGAGAGTTTATTTTATTAAGTCAGTATAAAATACTTATCTCTACTTGGTCCGTTCAATACATACAAAATGTACTAGCACAAGAAGTTGGAATTAAACCATTCTCATAATCAAGATAAATTATATTTAATCTTGTGCTACAATCATTCCTGATGGTTTGTCCAATTCCATCATTAGATTGTGAACTCAAACTTTATACTTATAAGAACGATGATTTAATCTTCCGTGTATAAGCTAAACTCTATACACTAAATCATCTACTATATAAACAAAGGACACCGACTAATATATGATCTATTAAAACTTTATTAAAATTGAATGAACAATATTATCATAATAAATATTATATCTAAACCAAATCCATGGTTAATAGTATATATCCCAACAATCGCCCACTTAGACTTTTAACCATGACAATTGTCAGAATATACTATATCTAAACGCATAATTAATAGTATATTCCCCAACAATCTCCCACTTAGACTCATAACCATACATCTACAACTTTCTCAGGCATTCTTTTACATGACTATTAAACATCTTCACTAAATAAGGTTTTGTTAAATAATCTTGCCAAGTTATTTCTGATGCAATATTTGTCCAGTAGTGCTTTTTCGTAACCATCTAGTTTGGTATTAAACTCTTCAGGGATCCTGTTACTGAAACTATCCCAAAAGTGTACACCGAACTATGATTTTCTTTACCATTCTCCCACTACGACGAAGTACTACTAATATTACCTTCATTACCTTACGGCATTGAAATATTAGTGAATTCTTACTATAGTGTTCACTGTTCAAACATCACTCCCACTCGATAAAGGCATATTATGTCTATTAACGTTCTCCCACTACTCAAATGCAATGGAACGTCAATTCCGACTTGTGGGTTTTGATGTTCTTGAACGTCAATTTGCCTTATTTTTGGATATTCAATAAACATGCACCTTCCATTCTTAGTTCCAACTTACATATCCGCTTTCCCTTTCAGCACATATGCTGGACAATATATCTGAACATGCCACGGACTGAGCTTACATTCAGTCCACTGTTCTACAGATGTCCCAGGTACTAACTTAGAAGGAACTAAATTTAGAATGCAATTTGCAGTTTCCAGGAAATATTCCAAAAATAAATAAGGCAATCTGAATAACACGTCATTAATCTATCCATGTCCAAAAGAGACTTATTTCTTCTTTCTACCACACCACTCTATTATGGAGTTTACGGTGTAATCAATTGAGATGTAATCCCTTATTCTGATAAGTAACAAAAGAACTCTTTAGAGAGGTGCTCGCTACTACAATCAAATTGCAATAACTTAATATATTTCCTTGGTGCTTCTCCGTTTCAAGTCTTAAAATCTTGATTTACTTAATTCATTAAGACTTACGGTGCATCAAATAAATATATTAATATTTTGAGTAATCATTTATGAACGTCACAAAAATACTCAAAACTATCTCTCACCAGTATGCTCATTTAACCATATAAATCAGAAGGAATTCATTCTAGCTTATCACTAGCTTTATTTCCTTTTGAAGGGAAACAACCTTTAGTCAAATTCCTTCCAAACAGGATCTACAAGTTGGTAGTGCCTCTACTTTCAATGAACCTTAAGGTCCATCCTTGACCAACTTGAAATCCTATCTAGATTAATATGACTTAGACAAAAGTGCACAGATAAGTTTTACTCAATTTTGAAGAACATATTCTTTTATGAGGTAGACTATTATTGTTCTATTCAGGAGAGACATTAATATACAATAACAAGGTCATGCATTCATGCACCACAAGAGATAAAATTTTTATCAAGCTCAATAACTCAAGAGTTATTCGAAAAATAAAACAAATATCCATTTCTTATTTTTGCCCTAG
>NC_031990.1:93173031-93196242 GCF_001879085.1 Nicotiana attenuata | reverse complement strand
ATTCAAGGTGCTATTCAAATTGATGAATACTGATCACTCAGCTTCCCAATTAATACTCAAATTATTTCGCTTATTTAACTGCTGGTGAATTCCTAAATACCACTAGGTGGAAAACAAACTGAATACAATGATTTTAATCACAACTCATATCAACTCATTAATGAGAAAACGTTATTTCCTGTTAATACACAACTCATATCAACTCATTTTTTAACATACCAATACACATAAACCTCGAAATGACTTCCTGTTTCAGCTAGTATTCCTACTTCGAATATTGAACTACACAACAAAACAACATTAAGTGAATAGTTTTCCAGTTTTAAATTGTTTCCTAGCTCAAATTCCAACACTACTTACACTTTCCCTCTCTATTCCGCTGATGTAATATTTCCTGAACTAGCAGTTGGTACGAGCTAATATTTAGCACTAATCGCACGCAATCTAACAATTCGAGACGTTGGACAAGGTGTCATTTGGACAAGGTGTTGTCATGGCCGGAAAAGTTTAGATCCAATATTCGAGACTTTTAGACGGGATTTGAGGGAAAGGGATTGTGGATTCGAGATGAGGGAGAAGAGAGGATTTCAGGGTGTTAATTTGGTGGCATTTGGAGGTGGCGCCGCCATCACCGGCGAAGGAATTTGGGGACGGCACAATTAGGGTTTATGAGAGAGAGAGGAGGTTGAGGAAGACGATGGGGTCTGAGAGAGGGGGGTTGGTTTCGGACAGTTATATAGTGATTAGGGATCAGTTCCTAGCCGTTTGATCGATTAACATCGACGGCCAGGATTGCATTCTGATTAAACGGGGTCGTTTGGTATGGAGAGGGGGCAGGCCGGGTCGAGTGAGGGACGGGTATGGGCCAGGGATTTTTGGGCTGGTGAATTTAATTAAAATGGCCCGATTTAGGTCCTTTATTAATCAGCCCTCTTTTCTATTTGTTTTCTTTTTGTTTGTTTCTTGTATTTGTTTTTTTGTATTTCATTTTGTATTTTTGTATTTTTCTAATTTTATAAAAATGCAAAAATTAAAATAAAGTCCTAATATATTTCAAAGTTAAACTAATTAACTCCTAAATATATTTGAAATCTATTTCGTGACGAATTCACAATCAAACAATTAAAAATGCAAAAGTGAACTATTTTTGTTATTTTCTTCATATTTTGTTCTAAAACAAATTAACCCCTAATTAATCCTAAAATATGAAATTAGATCCTGAATGCCAATGTATTTTATATTTTTCATATGAATTAAAATGCACGAATAAAAATGCACACAATCAACAGAAACACAAAATTCACAAAATTGCAAAATAATGAAAGAAATCATCTTGTTTGAATTTTTGGGAATAATTCATATATAGGGCAAAACTCACGTGCTCACACATTCATGTACCACAAGAGATAAAATGTTTATCAAGCTCAATAACTCAAGAGTTATTCGAAAAATAAAATTAAATATCCATCTCTTATTTTGCCCAGAAACCGGAATTAAATTCCTTCTAACAAAAGGTACATATATTGCCTCCTTTAAATTAATGTCTTATCACTAAAAGAAAATTTTAACAAGTAACACAACAAATTACATAAAGTCTTGTGGAGTTGAGATAAAAACATTAAATGGATCATAATAAGTCAAACACTGAATAATAATATTCAGACTGCATTCTATATTTATATACATACATGCATCTCGAATAATAAATTTCGATGGGAAAAGAATCATTCATGCAAAGTATATTATATAATGCAAGAATTATACAATCCAAAAAATAAATAGAACCAACTCGGATGGAGAGTATACTATTATTTTCAGTCAATTGTATATAACCTTTTAATGCGAAAATTTTAAACACACTACACATATATGTCATGCATCTTGAATAGCAATCTCGATGGGAAAAGAACTACTCATGCACATACATATGTAATGCCAGATTATTCACTCCAAAATTAAAACAGACCTAACTCAGATGGAGAGTATACTGTTAATTTTAGTCAAGTGAATATCATAATTAATAACTCTAGTTCCATTGATCCAACATGTATACTCAGATGGAGAGTAAGTACACAATATCAATTACTAGTATTTCACCTAGTGAGCTTACAATAAATTTATCCGATATGGAGGAAGACCTAAAGTCAACGCGTAAATTTATTACTCACTTGAAATTAATAGTGGAAGACCATAGAAATATATTTCTATCACCACTTAATCATGATTGTATTTTAATTACAAAATTGATTCAACCCTTTAAACTCAGATAGGGAGTTAATACAGGTTATCAATAACTAGTAACTATATCCAATGAGTTCATAATAAATTTATCCGATATGGAGGAAGACCTAACGTCAACGCGTAAATTTATTATCTCACTATAAATAAAAATGGAGACCATAGGGGTTAATTCCTATCATCACTTTATCACAATCACGAACTTTTCTCTGAGGATTAAGTTTCATAATTTAAAAAAATGCTCAATACCCCATTTAAACAGTCTTAAAACGCTAAAATTAACGTTTTTCACTGCATAGCAGTGAGTATTGTTCACTGGGCTGTTTCTGGTAAACCTACCAAATTTCATATCAATCGGAGATTGTTAAAATCACAATCTCCAAAAATCGCGACCAAATTTGGAAAATTACCTTTTAAGCATTTTTTTAATAATTTAAAATATGACCTACATTCTTATCATATACCAATTCATGTCAAATCAACATGTGTTATCATGTTCCAGATTAGACATAAATAAAATGATAGAAAGAATGACTTTTCGTACGTAAATCACATTTTAATCCGCCAAACCTCCAAAAAACTCATCTAAACGATCCCGAATCGTCAAAATACGATGTGATTCACTGCATAGCAGTGTGTTCTTCTTAATTGATCGTTTCCGATGATCCTACCAAATTTCAGGTCATTCGGAGATCGTGAAATTTACGATCGCCAAAAACTTGACCAAATTCGAGTAAATTATTTTTGGCGTATTTAGGATTAAATCAATGTGATTTGCATTCTTGCTATATATCATATCAAGTTAAATCATCATGTTTCAGATTTAACACAAATATAGCCGATATATAAAGAATAATTTTTCATATTTATAACAAATTCAATTTAATAAACTGCTTGAAAACTCATCTAAACGACCTCAAAATGCCGAAAAATAACATGATTCACTGCATAGCAGAGAGTTTTTCTCACTAGATCGTTTTCGATGAACCTACCAAGTTTCAGGTCAATCGGAATCCGTCAAATTCATGACCACCAGCCTGTAATGAAACTCGGAGAATAACCGTTATAAGTAGTTTCATGAATTAAAATAAATATGATATTGATTTCCATTCTCCTTATAATTATACTATGAGCTCAAGGCATATATTATGTTCTTCCTATTTCTAGGATACATAATATCTCCTTTTGCAGTAAATTATCCTTTTATTAAATACACAAGAACCTAAGATATTATATTTTCTCCTTTTCGGCGAAAAACTTAATATCACTTCTCGTGGGTGGAGTTGGTATCATTAGTACCCAAAGATAAAATTTTTTTTCCAGTCAAGAACCTCCACCACTAATGTAGATTTATCAAGGATAATTTTCACATGGTACATTAAGCAGATTTTAACGACTCAAATAAATAGACCATTTGTGGATTCTACTTATTAATCATAATGCTCAATCCATGAATAGACACAATTTCACATGTACAAATTTATTAAGAATTTTTCATGAGTTCAAATAAACAAACCACTTTAGTGGTAACTATTTATTTCTCACAGAATTCTCAATTCACGAGTGAAGATACATGTAGCTCATAAAATTATTCTAAGGCAGATTATGGACCACAACTTAAAACCCATGCCAATAATATAAAACTCATACAAAATACCGTCATATTTCGCTTAATTACAACCTCCAACCAGAGAACAAAATTTTTCATCGAAAATCCAAGACTAGCAATCACGCAGGGCATGAAAACATAAACTAAAATTTGAGAAAATTTTTTGCACCAATATGCCAAAGGCTCCAATCATTAGTCATCCAGGATATCAAACAAAGGATTTCACTTTCTTACAAAATAATTATATCATTACACAATATCAATTATACCTTGTAAGACCTAGTGAATAAAATCCTACACCTCTATTATTGAATTTAATTCAACTACATATCTATTTACTAATAGCCAATGTGTAAACCTATTATATCACCAGTATTTAATCATGGAGACCATGGCGAATCACCCCCACCATCATTAAATTAAAAACGAATTAAAATTATTAAAAAATAATTTCCAGAAAATAGAAAAACGTCCCAAACACAGTCCAAACGACCTCAAAACGCAGAAAAACACCATGATTCACTGCAAAAGCAGTGAGTTTTTCTCACCACGTTGTTTCCGATGGACCCACCAAATTTTAGCTCAATCGGAGTCCGTCAAGTTCACTGACCTCCGAAAATACCGGCTATTCGGTCAAAATCAGGTATTGCGTTTTTCTAGGGTTTACCCCAAAAAATTTAGATAATCTCAATCAAATATCAATAAAAAAATAGATATCTCATGATTACAAGAATATCAAAAAAGTTTTGCACAGTTAATTCACAAAATAGTAGTGCAGTTTTTCAGAAAACCACATATACATGTAATTCAAAAATGCACATAAACACTATATTCTTGTTTCATGAAAAACTTAGTTATCTAATTAGATGTGAGTGGGCTCTGATACCAATTGATGGATTATTATATGCAGCGGAAGCAATCCCAGTATCAAAATCACATGTAATCTAGATAACTAGCATAAACGGGATTTCACGGGTTACCTCTTGAAGCGTGAGCAATACTCCTTTATCACGTGAGCCTCCAATTCTACAGCAACTCAGTGAATTCTTCACCACCCGCACGATCACGATCTCCAAACATTCCACGGTCTTCTACTGTGTTACCCAAATAATACCCGGAAATAGTAATTTTGTGTGGGCGAAATTTCTAAGGAAAAGGGGCTGAAATTCGGCCACCATGTGCTACTCCTTCTAGGTGGAAAACCTTATGTATTTATAGCACAAGTTTTAAGGGTTAAAACCCTTTTCCAAAACCTGTTGGGTTTTCTTTTCCACCAGAAAAAGGATTCCTTTATTTTCTATTATTTAGGCACAGCAGGGACCACAGAATTTAATTAACAAGGCTTCCAATTATGGAATTAATCTATAATTTTCGAAATTAATATCCACCATAATTAATTACGAATTATTCCACTAAAAATTCGTAATTGCACTCCTTATTCAATTTCGAAATTCATCCATTAAATCTTATTTAATTCCCCATGTTAAGATTCAGATACTAATCAATTAAATTAAATTACTGACGATTTAATTTATTGATTATTTCCTTTAGACTTTCGCTTAACTTATTTCATGTGTCGGATACAAAATCCACCAGCCGGGTTTACACATGAAAACTTATAAGCTTTTATAAAGGTGTATCATCAATCTCTAAACCGAGACATGGATTCCATCAACTAACTATTACTTCGCCAATGTACATTATTATTATCCAATTTACCAGGCATATTGACCCACGAAAGAATCTCGCCTTTTAATAAATCAAAACAATAATAATATACACAGCTAATAATAATTATATCAAGATTAAGAGTGTAAGTACATTTAATGGCTAGAGAGTTTATTTTATTAAGTCAGTATAAAATACTTATCTCTACTTGGTCCGTTCAATACATACAAAATGTACTAGCACAAGAAGTTGGAATTAAACCATTCCCATAATCAAGATAAATTATATTTAATCTTGTGCTACAATCATTCCTGATGGTTTGTCCAATTCCATCATTAGATTGTGAACTCAAACTTTATACTTATAAGAACCGATGATTTAATCTTCCGTGTATAAGCTAAACTCTATACACTAAATCATCTACTATATAAGCAAAGGACACCGACTAATATATGATCTATTAAAACTTTATTAAAATTGAATGAACAATATTATCATAATATATACTATATCTAAACAAAATCGATGGTTAATAGTATATATCCCAACACAAAGTCCTTGCAATACTTTATATGCCTGTCAATTAGAATATGTAACTCCATTTATTGTGTAAACAACGAATATGTATATTATCATAGAACCTTTCTACTCCTCCGGAATAGGGGTAAGATATACACACTACCTTCTCCAGATCTAATTTGTGAGATTCCACTAGGTCGTTGTTGTTGTTGTTGTTGCCAAAGTACCTATCTGGGGTAACTCTTTTTGGGGCTTGTGCATAGCACAGGCACCTTTAGGGTGTTTGTCGTTCGGTATGTACAATATTTAGACATTTCGATTCGGTATTTCGATTTTCCATTTTTTAAAATGCTATACCAATACCATACCTAACTAAATTTTGTATGGCTCGGCTTTTCTCCTTTTGGTTTTGGTTTATTCGGTCTGGTAACTTCAGTCTGTTTGGCTCGTGCATAAAGCCATAGACTCTTATATTTTAAAGTAAAATATTCACAAATACGAAAATGAAAATATTATAATATAGTGAAAAAAGATGAAAACCAAAAATGCTAAACCTAGGGGGGGGGGGGGGGAAGGTTGAAACGTAAGTAGGCAACTAAAGAAAAGGGGAAAAGGCAAGTATAGTGGAAAAAAGGTGGTAAAGGTTAAAGAGAACTATAAAAACAACGGAAAGCAAAATTTAGAACTTTAATATTTATGTATAATCAATAATATGTGTATTGTGAGTATTGAGGAGCCAACTAAAAACACCACTCCAAGGAACATGACGAGTGAACAGAGCAGTATAGTCTCAGATCCAGCAATCAACAATGGCAAGCAGAAAGCAGTGATAGCAACACCTGAAAGTAGTAATGCAATAGACCTTAGATCTGGGAGCGGAACGGCAGAGATGTACTCAAAAACACTAAAAACCAATGCAACAATGCCATGCAAATCTGACAAGGCTGAAAATCCCAAAAACACTAACCAAATGGTGAAGGCAAGTGGAATCCAATCATGGGAAAATGTTGTAGCAAGGAATAAACGGGCATCAAGGTATGAATCTTCAATATAGTGCACCAATAATACAAGACGGGGAGAAATTGTGCAATTAGACCTAGAGGATGTTGATCAGGAAAATAAAAACCGGAGCACAACACTTGTTCTGTATGTCATTGGGAATTCACCATCCATAAGAGCAATGGAACGATTCCTTAATTCAGCGGGTAAGTACTCCATAAAACCTCAGATATATTATCATAATGAAGAATATTTTGTAATTCGATTTGCAAATTTGGAGGAAAGAAACCGAGTCTTGTATATTGGGCCTCATACCATAAATAATCGTCCCAATGTAATGAAAACATGGACACCAGACCTCAATTTGCAAGAAGAAGTACTTAGAACCATTCCACTGTGGGTGAAGTTTTCAAATCTTCCCCTGAATTGCTGGAGTGTGAAGGCTTTAAGCAAAATTAGAAGTGTCCTGGGTAATCCAGTATATGCTAATGACTGTACAACTAGTATAGTTAAAATATCTTATGCTAGAATGTTGATTGAGATGAACATTACTAAACCCCTACATAGAAGGGTAAAGCTGCAGGATCCAATGGGGAGAACAATTGAGCAAGAGATAGCCTATAACTGGGAACCTACATATTGTACCAAATGTCTACAGATAGGGCACAATTGCAATGAGAACACAATGCAACAGCCACAAAGGCAGGCATACGGAGGGAGAGGGAATAAAGTTAAGCAAATCTGGCAAAAGACTGAGAGGGCTGAACCTAAGGAGAATGATCAGGAGAAGGAGCAAATAAAGAGGGTGAAAACACCAAAACCTCTAGAGGATAGTACAATGCAGATTAGTGAAGCTATTGAACAACCTGTAGAAGAAGGGTGGACAACAGTAAGTGAGAAATCAGCAGCAAGGATGGATAAAACAAAGCTAACTGAAGGCAAGGCTCTTGGTGACAGTAAGAGATTCCAGCCCCTTGAAAGGGGACAAGAGAACACAACCAATGATCCAGGACCAAGCAATGTGCAGATGGGGCCTTACAAGGGACAGGAGCTATATCATGATACACAATTCATCCCAGTATGAGTGTAATTACATGGAATGTTAGAGGAATAAATAAAGCATACAAGAAAAATGAGACATAGGAGTTCATAAAGCAGAATAAAAAGGCAATGATTGCACTAATAGAACACAGACTAAAGGAGCAGAAAGCTAGTAATACTATCAACAAAATTGCACCAGGATGGCACTGGATATCAAACTGCAGCAACAACAATAAGAGCATAATATGGATTCTTTGGGACCCAATAATTTTTTATTTTGAACAAATTGAGATGGATTGCCAGTACATACATGGACAAGTCAGAACTCACTCAAGATTGATAGCATTTGGTTTTACTGCAGTATATGGTTTGCATTCTATTAAAGATAGGTTGAGTATGTGGCAAAAACTGAGACAAATAAACAGTATACAACAGGGACCATGGATAGCAATGGGAGACTTCAATTTAGTACTTAATAGCCAAGATAGACAGCATGGTACTGTAATACAAGATATGGAAACAAAGGATTTCAGGGAATTAATGAATGATACTGGCATGAATGAATTACCTACTGTTGGTAGAGACTATACATGGACAAATAATCATACTTATAGCAAAATAGGCAGGGGAATAGTTAATACAAACTGGATGATGACAATGCGCAATCTGTATATATAAATCCTAGAACTATCTTTCTCTGATCATTCACCCTTTGAGCTGATGATCTCACAAATGCAGAGGAAGAAAGCTAGTTTGTTCAGATTCTTTAACTGCCTTGCTGATCACCCCCAATTCCTATCAGAAGTATAATAAGCATGGAATACAATTGGAGATACTGGAAAACTACAAGGAGTGTGGAATAAACTCAAGAGAGTTAAGCAAGTTATTAAGGGCCTCAACACACAACAATACAATGGTGTTTATGGCAGAATCAAAGAAATCTGAAGGGAACTACAGGAAGTGCAGGAGAATATGGGATGTAGAAAGATAAATACAGAATTAGTTGAGAAGGAAAAGGAACTGAAAAGTAATCTAGAGAAGTGGATACTGATTGAAGAAAGCATTTATAGGCAAAGGTCAAGGGTGCAATGGCTGAAGCTGGGACATTCTAATTTTGCATATTTCTTTGCACATATGAAGAATAGGAACACCTTAAATGGAATCCATGCTCTCACTACTGATCTAGGGGTTCAGGTACAATGGAGGAGGATATAGAGACTGAAATACTTGGCTATTATAAATAGTTGCTAGGGGTCAAATGCTCTTGCAATCCCAGCAATAGATCCAAATGTCATGCAAAAAGGTACAATGCTCAAAAGAGAACAACAATTTCAATTGATACAGCCTGTCACAAGGCAAAAGGTATGGAATGCTTTGCAAGATATAGATGACTTGAAGGCCCCAGGATATGATGGACTCAATGCAGTATTCTTCAAGAAATCATGGAATATCATAGGGGAGGAGGTAACACAAGCTATACTAGATTTTTTTTCAATCATCACAGATGTTCAAACCAGTTAACTGTACATCAATAACTCGTATACCCAAAGTTAGAAACCCTGCTACCATAAAGGAATATAGACCTATTTCCTGCTGCACTACAATCTACAAAATCATTTCAAAGGTCCTGACTACAAGGAGTCATGGATGATTTAATAGATAAGACTCAATCTACTTTTGTTCCTGGAAGAGTTATTATTGATAATATCATACTGAGCCACGAGTTAGTAAAAGGGTATGGAAGGAAAAGGGTGTCACCATGATGCATGATGAAGCTTGACATGCATAAGACATATGATTCACTTGAATGACCTTTTCTTGAACAAGTTTTGTGTGCATTAGCATTTCTAGAGAAATTTGTGAAATGGATAATGACTTGTGTACAAAGTGTTACTTACACCATCATCTTGAATGGTTCACCAACTCAGCCATTTGAGGCCAAGAAAGGGCTTAGACAAGGGGATCCCCTATCCCCCTTTCTATTTGTACTAGCAATGGAATATATCAGTAGAAGATTGAAGGCACTGCACTGTATCCTGGACTTCAACTTTCATCCCAAATGTGCCAAGATGTAGATCATGCAACTTGGATTTGCAGATGACCTTTTATTATTTTGCAGAGGAGATACAGTCCCAGTTCAGCTGCTATACAAGTGTATTCTGGATTTCTCAAGAGCATCAGCACTAGAAATTAGTAAGCAGAAAAGTTCCATATTCTTTGGTCGAGTTTCACAAGACATTCAAAAAGAAATATTGGAGTTCCTTGGAATTCAAAGAGTGGAGTTGCCAGTACGATATCTTGGAGTACCTTTAAGCTCTAAAAGAGTGTCAATAATTTAGTGTCAACCTCTAATTGACAAACTAGTGGGAAGAATCACATCTTGGACATCCAAATTACTGTCATATGCAGGGAGGCTACAACTCATCAAAAGTGTCCTATTCTCCATCCAAACTTACTACGCTCAAATATTCATGCTACCAAAGAAGATTACCAAACTGGTAGAGGCAATTTGCTGGAGTTTCCTATGGACAGGGGATAACACTATTTCAAAAAAAGCTCTCCTAGATTGGGAGAAAATTTGTCAACCCAAATCAGCAAGGGGCTTCAATTTAATGGATATAGGCCTATGGAACAAAGTAGCCATCAGCAAGCAGCTATGGAACCTATGCAAGAAGAAGAATAAGCTATAGATACAATGGGTGCATTGTTACTATATAAAAAGCAAACATGTATGGGAGGTGCAACCTAGCCAAGCCTGATGGATTATGAGGAAGATTCTGAAAGTCAAAGAGAACTTTGAGAAAGTGGGCTACACCTACGAAGATCTAATGCAGATGCAAACTTGCTCTATAAAATACATATACCATAAACTGCGAGGTGATTTCAACAAAGTGAGCTGGAGGAAGTTGGTAGGCAATAATGCAGGTTGTCCTAGGTGGGTCTTCACGCTAACATTGGTGGCTCATGGAAGGCTATACACAAAGGATAGGCTGCTAAAATGGGGCATTCATAGTGATCAACTATGTCCTTTATGTTCACATGCAAATGAAACCATTCAACATCTATTCGTTGAATGTCAATATGCTGCAGAACTATGGAAAAGGATGTTTAACTGGCAAGGTATCTACAGGAACATCTATGGCTGAGCTTAGGAACTATTTTGGGCAGAGAACTGGCCGAGAAACAGAAGTGCAAAAGCAGAATTGTTCAAGGTAGTACTAGCAGGCTGCGTATACTTTGTGTGGAAGGAGAGGAATGCAAGACTATTTCAAGCCAAGTCAAGGAATTTTGAGACACTTACCAAGTTGATTGTGCAAGAAGCGCACTGTCAAGGCAACATGAAAAGAGAGAAAATACTGAATATATTAGACTACTATCCGAAGTAGAGTGAATACTAGAATGATAGTAGGAAGAATATGCAGGGGCGGGAAGGAAGTACAGTAAAATTTTGTAAGGGTTTTATCTCGATTTGTAAATACATTTTCCCTGGTATATATAAAAATTTAATTACCAAAAAAATAATATGTGTATTGTGTAACTTACTATACATTTCAGTATGGTATCGATATTTCGGTATTTTATTTTTGAATACCGAACACCATACCGAATACAATTTTTTTTTAAATTTAAATCAAATATTATACCAAATACAAAAATATTGAATAACAAATATTAAATTTTTTGATTTTAATATGATAATTCGGTATTTACCAAACTATGCATATCTTTAGGCACCTTTCATCTTGTAATATGAATAGGTGTTCGAGGGTGTGTGCGTGCTTCTCTTTGTGTGTGTATATTTTTATGTATAATAAGATACAATCTGTTTCTAGTTATAAATCATTTCAGCTCCCCTTTATGGCTTTACCTATTTAATTTGTTCACTTGAGAGGAATATAAAATAGTGTAACGATACGGCCGGTCGTTTTGAGAGTTAGAGCCCCAAGCCCTTATTAACTGCTTTCCCCGCATCTTTTTCTGCTATTGTGACTTGCCGGGAGATTTCGTTTTGGTTTTGAAGTGTCTTGGGACACTTAGTCCCTAAATGGGAGCTTAAGTCTTAAAATTTGAACCGTAGTCGGAACTATGTGAAGACGGTTCCAAAATGGAATTCCGTTGATTCCGTTAGCTCTGTTGGGTAATTTTGGGCTTAGGGGCCTGTCCGGATTGTGTTTTTGAGGTTTGTAACTCATTTAGGCTTGAAATGGCGAAAGTCGAATTTTTGGAGTTTTGGGCCGATAGTGGAATTTTTGATATCAGGGTCGGAATCCGATTCTGGAAGTCAGAGTAGCTCTGTAATGTTGAATATGACTTGTCTGCAAAATTTTGGGTCAATCGGACGTGATTTGGTTGGTTTCGGCATCAGTTGTCGAATTTAGAAGTTTTAAGTTCTTTAAGTTTGAATCGGAGGATGATTTGTGTTGTTAGCGTTGTTTGATGTGTTTTGAGTGCTCGACTAAGTTCATATGGTGTTTTAGGATTGGTTGGTATGTTTTTTTGAGGTCTCGGGGGACTCGGGTGTGTTTCGGATGCTCAACGGGTTGAAAATTGGACTTAGGCCATTGCTGAAGACTTTCTGGTGCTAGTGTAATCGCACCAGCGGAGAGGTTACCGCAAGTGCGAGCCCCCAGAAGCGGGATTGCGCAACCCAGGACGGGATTGCAGGTGCGAGGTTATATCTGCATCTGCGATGCCCGCAGATGCGAGGAAGGAACCACAGATGCGGTGGAAGACCGCAAGAGCGGAAAGATTACGCAGGAGCGGGCGCGCAGGTGCGGCCCATTGCTCGCAGAAGCGGGACCTGAGGACTTAAATGAACCTACGATGGGATTTCCGCAGGTGCGGTGCCGCAGGTGCGAAGAAGAGTCCGCGGGTGCGGTTTGACTATAGAAAAAGGGCAAAATCGAGAGTTTGATTTCATTCTCAATTTTTGGACCTAGAGAGCTCGGATTGAGGCGAAATTTCGAGGAGGCTTTTGAGCGATTTTCCAATTTCTTGCTTTAACTTTGTATCCGTTCGTTAGATTAGCTTCTTGTAGTTGTATTTATGTTATGTAATTGGGTTTGGCTAGATTTGGGCCATTCGGAGCCGGATATTCGTGGAAAGAGCATTGTTTCGGATTGATTGAGCTTGGTTCGAGGTAAGTGGCTTGCCTAACCTTGTGGGGGGAGGGGGAATCCCCTTAGGATTTGGTACTATTTGATAAATGAGCGCCGTGTACGTGAGGTGACGAGTACGTACACGGGCTACTTGTTCTAAACTCCGTTTTTCACTAAGTCTTAACCTGTTTTTTCTTGTTTGAACTACACTAGCATATGTAATTACCTTGTTTAGGTTAGAAAAGCATGCCTACATGTTTTAACTGTCTATTTGAACTCTGTGCAGGAGGTCTAGTTAAATTTCCTATTTTCATTGATGTGAACCTAGTCTAAACTGTAGATTTCCTTGCTGTAACTGTTGTTTATATTGGTTGAGCTGCATATTCACTTTGGGACTACGGAACGATATTCCGGGAGATTCCCATGTACTTCATATTTACTTTGGGACTATGGAACGGTATTTCGGGAGATTCCCCAGCAGTGCATATTTCCTTAGGGACTACGGAACGGTATTCTGGGAGATCCCCCTGTATATTTAAATTTGGGACTACAGGACGGTATCCCGGGAGATCCCCTGGTGCTATTACTGTGTTCTGAGCTGTTGGTTTTTACTGAACTCTATTCCTGTTAAATTTCCGCATTTAATTTATTGTAATACTTCTTTCTATGTTATTTCATTTTATTTATACCAGTAGGGCCCTGACCTGACCTCGTCACTACTCGACCGAGGTTAGGCTTGGCACTTACTGGGTACCGTTGTGGTGTACTCATGCCCTTTCCTGCACATGTTTTTCGTGTGCAGATCCAGGTAACGCACATCAGCCGCATTACCAGTGAGACGAGACGACTATAGATACTTCAAGTTATATCTGTCGCGTCCGCAGACCTCGCAGTCCCTATCTACTCTTCCTCATGTTAAACACTTCTTGTATTGTCTTCTTTGTTAGATTATGGAGTTTAGAATCACTATTTTCTTATTTAGCTTGTGACTTATGACATTCCGAGTCTTGGGAGAGCTTATGTACTTACCGAAAGTGATTATGGTATATGTCGAACGGCATCTCATTTCCTTGTTTAAATTTACTTGTTAGTTCATAACATTTTATGTTTTTCGTTCCTTTTCCGCAAATTTTAGGCTTACCTAGTCATAGAGACTAGGTGCTGTCACGACGATTCACGGAGGGAGAACTTGGGTCGTGACAAGTTGGTACCAGAGCTCTAGGTTCATAGAAGTCGTGAGTCACAAGCCGGTTAATTAGAGTCTAGCGGATCGGTACGGAGACGTCTGTACTTATCTTTGGGAGGCTATGGAATTGTTAGGAAAATTCCACTTCATTTGATTCCTTGTCGTGCGAGATTTTTGACTTAAAAATTCTAAACTTCTGTCTTCTATTCTCTCACAGATGGTGAGGACACGTGCTACTGGAGATGACCAGGCACCCATGCCTCCTGCTAGAGCCGCCAGAGGCCGGGGCCGGGGTAGAAGCCGAGGACGCGCACGTGGTGCAGCCAGAGCACCCGGGCGAGCTGCTACAGAGGAGCTACCAGTAGCTCCAGCCGAAGCACCGGCACCTGATACGCCTACTACTACTACTCCAGCTCTTCAGGAGACCCTTGAAAGTTCATGAGTATGTACAACACCCTAGCTCAGGCGGGGTTGATTCCCCTTTCTGTAGCCACATCTCAGGTCGGGGGAGGAGCACAGACTCCCGCCGCCCGCACCCCAGAGTAGCGGGTTCAGGTTGATCAGATCCCAAAGGTTATACTAGTACCGCCTGTAGCCCCAGCTCAGCCCAAGGGTAGGGCAGCAGTTTTAGAGGAGGAGCAGCGGAGGCTCGAGAGGTACAAGAAGTATGATCCTCCTACATTCAGTGGTCTAGCATTAGAGGATGCTCAGGGATTTCTGGAGGAGTGCCACCGTATCCTCTGCACTATGGGCATAGCAGAGTCGAGTGGGGTTTCTTTCACTGCCTTTCAGTTTTGAGGGCTGCCTGCAGTGGTGTCGTACTTATGAGTTGGACAGTCCAGCTGAGGCAGCTTCCCTTACATAGACTCAGTTCTCTGACATGTTTTTGAGAGAGTTTGTCCCTAAGAGACTTAGGGACGCATGGCGTGCGGAGTTTGAGAAGTTGCGCCAGAGTTCTATGACTGTTTCAGAGTACGCAGTTCGTTTTAGTGACATGGCTAGACATGCACCGGCCTTGGTTTCTAAAGTTCGAGAGAGGGTTCGCCGGTTTATTGAGGGGCTCATTCCCAACATCAGGATTAGCATGGACCGGGAGTTAGAGATAGATATCATGTATCAGCAGGTGGTGAGTATTGCTAGAAGAGTGGAGGCATGCTTGCTCGGGATAGGGAGGAGAGAAAGGCCAAGAGGTCTCGAGAGTCGGGCCATTATTCTGGTGTCCGTGCCCCAGTTGCAGTTTGTCATGGTATGGGTTATGTGAGTCACCCCGTTCATTCATCTCTTCCAGCCGCCAGGGGTATTCCAGCTCCTCCTGGATCTCAGGAGCCTTATATGCACCTCCAGTATCTAGTGTGCCTCCTGCACGGGGTGCTTACAGTGGTCAGTCTAGCAAACCTGGTCCGAGCCAGCCACAACCGCTACGTCCTCCCAAAGCTTATTTTGAGTGTGGAGACACTCGTCATATGGTGAGGGATCGCCCTAAACTTAGGAGGGGTGCACCTCCACAGACTTCTCAGCCACAGCGTGCTCCACAAGGTTCCCAGGCTATGATTACGGCACCGACATCCACCCCACCTGCCCAGCCAGCTCGAGGTGGAGGTCAGGGAGGTAGAGGTCGCCCTAGAGGGGGAGGCCAGGCCAGATACTATGCCCTTCCTGCTCGTATAAAGGTTGTTGCTTCCGATTATGTCATTACAGGTAGTGTTCCGGTCTGTAATAGAGATACATCAGTTCTATTCGATCCAGGCTCCACTTATTCCTATGTGTCCTCTTATTTTGCCCCACATTTGGGTGTATCTCAGAATTCTTTGAGTTCCCCTATTTATGTGTCTACTCCTGTGGGAGATTCTATTGTTGTGGACGCGTGTATCGGTCGTGTTTGATTGCTCTTAGTGGTTTTGAGACTAGAGCTGATTTATTATTGCTCAGCATGGTAGATTTTGATGTTATCTTGGGCATGTACTAGTTGTCGCCCCATTATGCTATTCTTGATTGTCACGCCAAAATCGTGACGCTGGCTATGCCAGGTTTACCGCGATAAAAGTGGAGGGGTACCTTAGATTACACTCCCAGTAGAGTTATTTCATTTCTTAAAGCTCAGCGAATGGTTGAGAAGGGGTGTGACGCGTATCCAGCTTATGTAAGAGATGTCGGTATTGATACCCCTACAGTTGATTCAGTCCCAATAGTGAGGGATTTCCCTGATGTGTTTCTAGCTGATCGTCCGGGCATGCCGCCCGACAGAGATATTGATTTTGGCATTGATTTGTTGCCAGGCACTCAACCCATCTCTATTCCTCTTTATCAAATGGCCCCTCTTGAATTGAAGAAGTTGAAGGAACAGTTACAAGAATTTCTTGATAAGGGTTTCATTCAGCCCAGTGTGTCACCTTGGGGTGCTCCTGTCTTGTTTGTGAAGATAAAGGATGGTTCTATGCGTATGTGCATTGATTATCTCCAGTTGAACAAAGTTACAGAGAACCGGTATCCTTTGCCTCATATTGATGACCTATTTGATCAGTTATAAGGTTCCCGGGTGTTTTCCAAGATTGATGTGCGTTCAGGTTATCATCAGTTGAAGATTCGGGAGCCAGATATCCCGAAGACTATTTTCAAGACTCGGTATGGTCATTATGAGTTCCTTTGTGGTGTCATTTGGCTAACCAGCGCCCCAATAACATTTATGCATTTGATGTAGAGTGTATTTCGGCCTTATCTTGACTCGTTCGTCATTGTCTTTATTGATGATATTTAGGTGTACTCCCGGAGTCGGGAAGATCATGAGCAGCACCTGAGGACAGTGCTTCAGACATTGAGAGAAAAGAAATTGTATGCAAAGTTCTCAAAATGTGAGTTCTAGTTAGATTCTGTGGCATTCTTGGTTCATGTAGTATCGAGTTAAGGGATCAAGGTGGATCTGAAGAAAGTGGAAACAGTGCAGAGTTGGCCCAGGATGTCCTCGGCTACAGAGATCTAGAGTTTTCTTGGTTTGGCGGGTTATTACCGTTGATTTGTCGGGGGATTCTCATCTATTGCAGCACCTAAGACCAGGCTGACCCAGAAGGGTGCTCCGTTCCGGTGGACGGATGACTGTGAGGAGAGCTTCAGAAGCTCAAGACAGCTTTGACTACATCCCCAGTGTAAGGCCCCGTAAAATTCTTCCTAAAAACTGGAATATCTTGGTGCCAAGTTAGGAGTGGCTGTTGATTCTCTACTTGATTATGCGGGAGAGGATACTCCCCGACTATTTCACTGCCTGATTCTTCTACAACAGAACAAACTGCCCCAGCCCCTACATCTACTGAGGGTGCAACTATCCCTCCCACCGATATTCCTGTTCCACCTGCGGCCCCAGCTTCCGATTCTGGTATTTCTGATGGGGATCTTAGGGGAGCTATCCAGATGCTGACACAGTTAGTGGCTTCTCAGGCCCAAAGGTCGAATGTTGCACCCATATCTTCTAGTCAACAAGGGAATTCTACGGGTTATAGGGTGAACAAATTTCTCCAGTTAGATCCGCCAGTGTTCACAGGTACTGATCCCGAGGCGGACCCTCAGGATTTAATTGATGAGATGCATAAGACTCTCTTAGTTATGCGCGCTACTGAGACAGAGGGAGTGGAGTTGGCCGCCTATCGCCTGAAAGGGGTGGCATATTCATGGTTTGAGATGTGGGAGGATTCCCGTGATGAGGGGAGCCCTCCGGCGAGGTGGAGTGAGTTTGCGGATGCCTTTTTGGACCAGTTCTTGCCTACCGAGACTAAGACAACCCGCGCCGCGGAATTTGAGAACCTTAAGCAGGGTAGTAGGAGCATGTGGGAGTATCACATAGAGTTCGCGCGCCAATCAAAATATGCCATTCACATGATGCCCACCATGGAGGCCAAAGTGCGTCAATTTGTGTAGGACCTTATCCCTTTGGTTATTAATGAGGCTTCCACAGCTACTTTAAATTCTGATATGAACTATGGAAAGATGGTGGCTCTCAAGCTACAGAGATCCGCAAGTTGAAGAACATGATGAAGAGAGAGGGTAGCAGCAAGGCCCGATCTGCGGGCCATCTTGGAGATTCAATGGGGGAAGATTAGTCTTTAGGGGAGGATCGTCAGGGCCATCTCAGTCCTTTGCTCAGTCTTCATCCAGTGCACCGCCAGCAGGGTAGAATCAGCAGCAGGCTAGTTGTTTCAGGCCCAATCAGTGCAGCAGGGGACCCCACCAGCAGGGCCGATCAGGAAGGAGATTCCAGCATTAGCGGAGGCCCCGATGCCCCAAGTGTAGGATGATGCATTTAGGGATCTGCTACATGGACCTGTAGTATGTTATGGGTGCGGGATGAGAGGCCATAATCAGAGGGAGTGTCGTGTATCCTGCCAGGGTGCGGGCAGGGGCACAGCACAACTATCCAGTCCTGCAGCTGCAACATCTTTAGCACCCCTCCAACTCGAGGCACTCCAGCTCCAGCAGGGCGTGGTGCAGCTAGGGGTGGTGCATAGAGTTCAAAAGGACCCAACCGCTTCTATGCTATGAGTGGTCGCCAGAGTGCAGAAGCTTTTCCAGATGTAGTCACAAGTATTGAGAATGTCCATTCTTATGATGTGTATGCCCTTACTGATCCCGGTTCCACTCTGTCCTATGTTACTCCTTATGTTGCTATGGAATTCGGGATAGAACCGGAACAACTTCATGAGCTGTTCTCTGTATCTACTCCGGTTGGTGAGTCTATTACGGCTGCGCAGATTTATAGAAATTGTGTTGTCATGGTACGTGGTAGGGATACCATCGCTGATCTCATAGAATTAGGGATAGTCGACTTTGATGTAATTATAGGGATGGATTGGCTTTACTCATGTTTCGCCAAGCTCGACTGCCGAACTAGAACTATGAGGCTTGAATTTCCTAATGAGCCAGCTGTTGAATGGAAGGGGGATAATTTGGCGCCAAAAGGTAGGTTTATTTCTTAACTTAAGGCCGCGAAGATGATTAACAAGGGGTATATCTACCATTTGGTCCGGGTACGGACACTAATGCTGAGGCACCTACACTTTAGTCCGTGCCAGTTGTGAATGAATTCCCGGATGTCTTTCTAGATGAGTTCCCTGGGATCCCACTAGACAGGGAGATTGATTTTGGGATCGATTGGATGCCAGGCACGCAGCCTATGTCAATTCTGCCTTATAGAATGGCACTGGCAGAATTGAAGGAACAATTGAAGGATTTGTTAGAGAAGGGCTTCATCCGATCGAGTGTGTCGTCGTGGGGCGCACCAGTTTTGTTTGTAAGAAAGAAAGATGGGTCGCTACGAATGTATATCGACTACCGGCAGCTCAACAAAGTCACAATCAAAAGTAAAGACCCACTACCAATGATAGATGATTTGTTTGAACAATTACAAGGTGCTAAGTACTTCTCTAAGATTGACTTACAGTTCGGGTATCACCAATTGAAGATAAGAGAGCAGGATATTCCGAAAACAACATTCAGGACCCCGGTATGGCCACTTTGAGTTTCTGATAATGTCTTTTGGGCTAACAACGCCCTGACAGCTTTCATAGATCTTATGAATTGAGTCTTCAAGCCTTTTCTTGACTCCTTTGCGATAGTTTTCATAGACGACATTCTTGTATATTCACGAAGTCGAGAGGACCATGCCGATCATCTCAGGGCAGTTCTGCAGACTCTTCATTAGCACCAATTGTATGCGAAGTTTTTGAAATGTGAATTTTGGCTTAAATCTGTTACATTCTTGGGTCACGTCGTCTCCAGAGAAGGAATAAAGGTTGATCTTCAAAAGATTGCGGCGGTGAAGAATTGGCCTAGACCTACAACTCCAATAGAGATTCGCAGTTTCTTGGGCTTAGCTGGGTATTACAGGAAATTTGTGGAGTGGTTCTCTACTCTTTCCTCTCCGTTGACCAAATTGACACAGAAAGCGGTTGAGTTCTAGTGGACCGATGCTTGTGAAGAAGTTTCCAGGAATTGAAATTAAGATTGACTACTTTGTCGGTGTTGACCCTACCAGAGGGTACAGATAGGTTCGTGGTATATTGTCATGCTTCAAGGATCGGGCTTGGGTGTGTGTTGATGCAACATGGCAAGGTCATAGCTTATGCTTCTAGACAACTCAAGAATCATGAAAAAACCTATCCAACACATGACATGGAGCTTGCGGCGGCGGTTTTTGCATTGAAGATTTGGCGTCATTACTTGTATGGGGTCCATGTGGATGTATTTACGGACCACAAGAGCCTCCAATATATTTTCAGATAGAAGAAACTAAATTTGAGGCAGAGAAGATGGCTGGAGTTGCTCAAAGATTACGAGATCGATATTTTATATCATCCAGGGAAGGCTAATGTTGTGGCAGATGCTCTTAGCCGGAAATCTAAGGGAAGTTTGGCTCACTTGGAGGCATGTCAAAGGCCGTTGGCCAGGGGGTTCACCAGTTGGCTAGTTTGGGAGTTCGTCTTGCAGACTCTAATGACGGAGGGGTGGTTGTGTAGAATAGGGCTGAATCATCGCTTGTGGCAGAGGTCAAGGAGAAGAAATTCAATGATCCGTTGTTGGTAAAGCTGAAGGAGGGGAATTATAAACATAAGACTACAGCTTTTTCTCTTGGAATGGATGATGGTACACTAAGGTACCAAGGGCGGCTGTGCGTTCCAGATATTGATGGTCTTCGGGAAAGAATCATGGCGGAAGCTCACACATCCAGGTATTCCGTGAACCCTGGTTCTACAAAAATGTATCATGAACTCAAGGAAATCTATTGGTGGAATGACATGAAAAGGAATATGGCAGACTTTGTGGCAAGGTGTCCGAATTGTCAGCAAGTGAAGGCCGAACATCAACATCCTGGTGGGTTAGCGCAAAGCATAGAAATTTCAACATGGAAATGGGAGATGATTAATATGGATTTTGTGGTAGGGTTACCGCTCACTCTGCGCAAGTTTGACTCAATTTGGGTTATTGTGGACCGTCTCACGAAATCAGCACATTTCCTGCCAGTTAAATCTACCGACACAGCGGAACAATATGCTTAGTTGTATATCAAGGAAATAGTCAGGCTTCATGGCACTCCAGTTTCCATCATTTCCGATCGAGGGGATAAGTTCACAGCTAATTTTTGGAAGAAATTTTAGCAAGGTTCGAGTACGCAGGTAAATCTTAGCACAACCTTCCATCCACAGACCGACGGGCAAGCAGAGCGGACTATTAAGACGCTTGAGGACATGTTGCGTGCTTGTTTTCTTGATTTCAAAGGTAGCTGGGATGATCATTTTCCACTCATAGAGTTTGCTTATAACAACAATTTTCATGCTAGTATATAGATGGCACCATTTGAGGCATTATATGGAAGGAGGTGTAGATCTCCTATTGGGCGGTTCGAAGTTGGAGAAGCTAAATTGATAGGACCAGACCTCGTGCATCAAGCTATGGAAAAGGTTAAGATCATAAAGGAACGGCTGAAAACTGCTCAGAGTTGTCAAAAATCCTATTCGGATGTTCGTCGCAGAGACTTAGAGTTCAAACAAGATGATTGGGTGTTCTTGAAGGTCTCCCCCATGAAAGGTATTATGCAGTTTGGAAAGAAAGGGAATTAAGTCCGAGGTATATCGGGCCGTATAGAATTATTCAAAGGATCATTCAGGTAGCGTACAAGCTTGAGCTACCACCTGAGATGTCATTAGTGTACCCGGTATTTCATGTGTCCATGTTGAAGAAGGTAGTTGGAGATCCGTCCGCTATTGTGCCGGTTGAGGCCATCGAGGTTAATGAAGAATTGTCATATAAAGAGATTCCAGTTGCCATTCTTGATAGGCAAGTCCGAAAGTTGAGGAATAAAGAAACTGCCTCTGTGAAGGTATTATGGCGAAACCATGAAGTTGAAGAAGCTACTTGGGAAGCCGCGGATGAAATTAAAAAGAATTACCCTCGTTTGTTTGAATAGCCATGCAATAGTTCTATGAAGTTATTCCCATAAATTTTGGATCACTTGTTCAGTTATTCCCACGGTTGGTGTCGTTTTGTGTCATGTTGCGTCATTTGATCACATATATATATATATATATATATATATATATATATATATACACGATGTGTTTCAGGGGCTCTCTGACAGGTGGATAGGCCTTGTTACAAAGGAAACTCTGGCAAAATTTTTGGAAATTTAGGGAGTTAGCCAAATTTTGGGTTGTTGGTGTGTAGTGTGAGAAACTGAGTTGCATAAGGTGCTAATAAGTGAACCTTGTACCTCATTCGGGGACGAATGATCTTAAGGGGGGAGGATGTAAGGCCCCGTAAAATTCTTCCTAAAAACCGTAATATCGTGGTGCCAAGTTAGGATTATGTGTTAGAGAATGTTTGGTTCGGAATTTTTGGATTGAACTGTGCATTAAAAAGTTAAAGGAAAATGTTTGCAGAAGTATGCATTCCTGAGGCCCATTATGCGGCCGCATAATCACTCTGTGGGCTGCATAATGGCCGCAGAGTGAGGCGGTCTTTTGGGCTAATACTTGATGTCATTTCGCAACCCCATTATGCAATCGCATACCTTTTTTACGGGCCGCACATTGATCGCATATTCGCCTTTGAGATTTGTATGTGGGAGTTCTACGGCGCATTATGTGGCCGCAGACTGGTCGCAGACCGAGGCAGAAAAATGCTAGGGGTTGAGGCCAATTATGCGGCCCATTTGCGTACCGCAGAAGCATTATATGCAACCGCAAATCTGTGTCGGGGCTCCTATTTTCTTATTTTTAAACCCGACCCTATTCCGTTAAAACACCCATTTTAGACCATTTTTAGCACATTTTCTGATATTTCTAAAGTGAGAGAGAGAGAGAGAGAGAGAG
>NC_031990.1:93154474-93172985 GCF_001879085.1 Nicotiana attenuata | reverse complement strand
GAGAGAGAGAGAGAGAGAGAGAGAGAGAGAGAGAGAGAGAGAGTCCTAGAGGGAGGGCCTAATCTTCATCAAGTTGTTCTTCAATTATCACTTAAAACCTTGAAGATATTAAATTGAGGCACCTAAGTCTTCATCCTAAGAGGTAAGACTTCATCACCCCAGCTATTAATTCCAAACATAGCTATAATGGGCCATTAGTGTGATAATTCATGGGGATGAGGGTGATTACATTGCATGCATGTGTTCTTAGAAGATGTGGGGGAGTTGTAAATCAAAGATAGAGAATTGTAAATCAAAGATAGAGAAGAATGGGGAATGAGTTGGTGTAATCTTCCATAAAAGGACCCTAAAACCTTAATGAACACATAATGTTTGATAAAATGTTCAAGTGAGCTAGGATTATGATCATTTTCCTAATTATGGGTTCAATTGTGCTACATTGCTAAAATAGATTGAAGTTGCGAACATTCTGGATCATTGTAGGAATTTAGGAAAGCTCAATTGAGGTATGTATGGCTAAACCCCCTTCTTCTTAGAATCGAACCCCTCGTGTTCGTGTAATTGGCATAAGTCCCTAAATTGATCATACTAGGATCGTTTTCCCTAATGTGTTATGTTGAAAGATTCATGTTTAATAATTGTTCTTATTGTTTATCATGTCATCATGCTATTTGAGAATGTGTTTAAAATGTGGAATATATGTGTAGAGAAAGGTCAAGAATTCATGTCAAAAATTGAATAAAGCTTGCTATGCTAATTTGTATGAAGAGCCTCCGTGTGATTAAGATTTTCCACGCTTTTCCCTTATGCGTGCAATGCCTTATATGATAGGCCTATTTGATGTGGATGATAATGTTATTTGAATGTATAAAAAGGGAAACTTGAATTGTAAGATTCGGCCGAGTGCCAAGAACGATTTAGTAAATGAGGATACTCGTGCCATGTAATGAAAGATAGGAAGGAAATGTGAATTGAGATGGACGATTGAAAGGATGATGTCTCAAGTGAGATGGCCTAGCCGATCGGGTCGTGATCGGACACCATGCCGCACACATAGTGGCACTTTTGCTGGATTGATGGATTGAAATTATGGATATGGTCGATGTTTAAAGTGAGATGACCCAACCGATCGGGTCGAGATCGGACACCATGTAGGAGCACGGTGGTATTGTGGATCGTGGCACATGGCACTAAGATTATCAACTTAGTAAGATGGAAATTGAACCGGAAACTATGTGATCCTTACTTGATGTCTTTTTTTGTATTTGTTTGAAGCTCTTATTGTACATCATGACTGCTTCCTCTATGATTCATTGTTCATTCTATTAAGATTGATGTTTAGCTCTACATACTAGTACTATTCGACTGTACTAACGTCCCTTTTGCCGGGGACGCTACATCTTTTAATGGATGTAGGTGGTTCCATAGCCGATAGTGTTGATCGCAGCTAGTGGTGCATTGTCATCATCTTCCCAGCAGACTTGGTGAGCCCCATTTGTTCCCCGGGTCATGTAGTACATCTTTTGTTTATATGCTTACCACATTTTGAGGTATAGCCGGGGCCTTGTTGCCAGCATTATCATACTGCCTTTCTATCTCTAGAGGCTCCGTAGACATTTATGTGGGTTATATATAGGTATTGGAAGGGTCAGTGTATTATGTTGTGTTTTGAACCCTTGTTCCTTCAAATTGTAAAGTGTATGAAATTTTGAAAACTTATCAATGATGTAACAAATGAATCGATTTGGAAATATTTACAAAATATTCCTACTGTATAATTAATAATAACTTGTTCTCTTGATCATAATGAGTTGGGGAGAAAGTTTCTAATAGGCTTGCTCAGTCGGGTTCACTTGGTTGAGCGCCGATCGCACCTACGGAGGTTGGGGCGTGACACCTAGTATTGGTATTGCCTTCAGGTTTGAGGTTTTATATAGTTTATTGTGATGCGTCGCGATTTGGCCTCAGCGCCGTGTTGATGCAGGACCGTAGGGTGATTGCCTACGCGTCCAGACATCTGAAGGTGCATGAAAAAAACTATCCTGTCCACGATCTTGAGTTAGCTGCTATTGTTCATACCTTGAAGATTTGGAGGCACTATGTGTACGGTGTCCCTTATGAGATCTACACTGATCACCGGAGTTTGCAGCATCTGTCCACGTAGAAGGATCTTAATTTGCATTGGAGGAGGTAGTTAGAGCTGCTTAAGGATTATGATATCACCATTTTGTACCACCCGAGAAAGGCCAATGTGGTGGCCGATACTTTGAGTCGTTGGGCAGAGAGTTTAGGGAGTTTAGCTTATCTACCAGTAGCAGAGAGGCCCATGGCCTTGGATGTTCAGGCCTTAGCCAGCCGGTTTGTGAGATTGGATATTTCTGAGCCTAGTCGAGTATTGGCTTGTGTGGTCTCTCGGTCTTCTCTTTGATTGTATCAGGGAGCTTCAGTATGATGACCCTCATCTGCTTGTCCTGAAGGACACGGTTTAGCACGGTGATGCCAACGAGGTTACTATTGGGGACGATGGTGCATTAAGGATGTAGGGCAGGCTATGTGTGCCTAATATGGATGGTTTGCGTGGGTTGATTCTTCCGGAGGCTCACAGTTCGCGGTACTCTATTCATTCGGGTGCCGCGAAGATGTATCAGGACTTGAGGCAGCATTACTGGTGGAGGAGGATGAAGAAAGATATCGTGGAGTATGTTGCTCGGTGCCTAAATTGCCAGCAGGTGAAGTATGAGCATCAACGGCCGGGTGGATTGCTTCAAAAGCTAGAGATTCAGGAGTGGAAGTGGGAGCGGATCACTATAGATTTCGTTGTTGGACTCCCACGGACTTTGCGGGAGTTTGATGCAATTTGGGTGATTGTGGATAGGCTGACCAAGTCAGCTCATTTCCTTCATGTGATGACTACTGATTCTTCCGAGCAGTTGGCTCAAGTTTATATTTGTGAAATTGTCAGACTTCATGGCGTGCCAGTATCTATCATCTCTGACCAGGGTATGCAATTTACGTCACGGTTCTCGAGAGCCGTACAGCATGAGTTGGGTACTCGGGTCGAATTGAGCATAGCATTTCACCGTCTGACTGACGAGCAGTCAAAACACATTATTCAGATTCTTGAGGATATGCTCCGTGCGTGTGTGATGGAGTTTGGAGGTTCTTAGGATCAGTTCTTGCCCCTTGCGGAGTTTGCCTACAATAAAAGTTATCAGTCCATCATTGAGATGGCACCGTATGAAGCTCTATATGGTAGGCGGTGCCAGTCCCCAGTGGGTTGGTTCGAGTTGGGCGAGGCTAGATTATTGGGCACAGACTTGGTTTAGGACGCCTTGGAGAAGGTTAAGGTGATTCAGGATAGACTTTACACAGCCCACTCCAGACAGAAGAGTTATGCGGACCGAAAGGTTTGCGGTGTTTCATTTATGGTTGGAGAGCGGGTCTTGCTTCAAAATTCGCCTATGAAGGGCGTTATGAGGTTCAAAAAGAGGGGCAAGCTGAGCCCAAGTCTTATTGGCCCCTTTGAGGTGTTGCGGCGTGTTGAGGAGGTTACTTATGAGCTTGCCTTACCTCCCAGCCTAGCAGGAGTTCATCCGGTATTTCATATTTTGATGCTCCGGAGATATCACGGTGATCCATCTCACGTGTTGGATTTCAGGTCAGTCCAGTTGGACAAGGATCTATCTTATGTTGAGGAGCCAATGGCTATTTTGGACAGGCAGGTTCGAAAGCTGAGGTCAAAGAACATTGCATCAGTAAAGGTTCAGTGGCGGGGTCAGCCGGCCGAGGAAGCGACTTGGGAGACCGAGCAGGATATGCGCAGCCGTTATCCTCATCTTTTCACCACTTCAGGTATGTCTCTATACTCATTCAAGGACGAATGATTGTTTTAAGAGGGGGGGGATGTAACGACCGGGCCGGTCGTTTCGAGAGTTAGAGCCCCGAAACCCTACTAACTGCTTTCCCCGTATCTTTTTCTGCTATTGTGACTTGCCAGGAGGTTTCGTTTTGGTTTTTGAAGTATTTTGGGACACTTAGTCCCTAAATGGGAGCTTAAGACTTAGAATTTGAAATGTAGTCGGAACTGTGTTAAGACGGTTCTGAAATGGAATTCCGTTAGCTCCGTCGGAAGATTTTGGTCTTAGGGGCGTGTCTGGATAGTATTTTTGAGGTCCGTAGCTCATTTAGGCTTGAAATGGCGAAAGTCAAATTTTTGGAGTTATGGGCTGGTAGTGGAATTTTTTATATCGGGGTCGGAATCCAATTCAAAAAGTTGGAGTAGCTCCGTAATGATGAATATGACTTGTTTGCAAAATTTCGGGTCAATCGGACGTGATTTGGTTGATTTTGGCATCGGTTGTCGAATTTAGAAGTTTTAAGTTCTTTAAGTTTGAATCAGAGGATGATTTGTGTTATTTGCGTTGTTTGATGTGTTTTGAGTACTCGACTAAGTTCGTATGGTGTTTTACGATTCATTGGTATGTTTTGTTGAGGTCCCGGGGGCCTCGGGTGTATTTCGGATGCTCAACGGGTTGAAAATTGGACTTAGGCCATTGCTGAAGACTTTGTAGTGCTGGTGTAATCGCACCTGCGGAGAGGTCACCTCAGGTGTGAGCCCGCAGAAGCGGGACTTGGAGCGCATAAGCGGGATTGGGAAGCCCAGGCCAGGATCGCAGGTGCAAGGTTATATCCGCATCTGTGATGCCCGCAAATGCGAGGAAGGAACCGCAGATGCGGTGGAGGACTGCAGGAGCCAGGAGCGAAAGAGATTTCGCAGGAGTGGGCGCGCAGGTGTGGCCCGTTGCTCGCAGAAGCGGGACCTAAGGACTTAACTGATTTTCGCACCTGCGATGGGATTTTCGCAGGTGCGGCGCCACAGGTGCGAAGAAGAGTCTGCATGTGCGGTTTGACTGGCAGAAAAAGGGCAAAATCGAGGGTTTGATTTCATTCTCAATTTTCGGACCTAGAGAGCTCGGATTGAGTATTCGACCCGGTTTAACAACAGCTACCCAATATTCAGGGGATCCTTTTCCTGAACCCATACGTGTTTCTGCGGGTCTTAGTGTAACTGGTTTGTCTGGAAATATACGTACCCATATTTTTCCACCACGACGTGCATTTTGGGTCATTGCTCGTCGGCCTGCTTCTATTTGTCTAGATGTAATCCAAGCAGGTTCAACTGCCTGAAGAGCATATTTACCGAAAGAAATAGGTCTTTTTCATATGAATTCCATCTGTTTAAATTTAGATTTTGAGCCATACAACTTTGATTAACCCTATTTCACCATTTTGTGGCATTAATCTAGACCATCTAATCTGAGATAAATCGTATTGATAATGCCGTCTTGGAATTTTCAGAGGAAACTTGTGGGTAACGATTATTTACTCGATTTTGGTTACATTTTATTAATCTATTGTTGTTTTCTTCATTTAATCAAGGAATTTGAATGAGAAAGTTGGGAAAATGGGGGAAAAGTTCCCCAATTGTACTTCTGAGTTTTGAATGGGATTTAGGCATCGAATATGGATAATTTTGGTACGAGTGAACTCGTGAGTGAATGGGTGTTCGTATTTGATGACTTTTACCCGATTCCGAGACGTGGGCCCGGGGAGGCTTTTGAGCGATTTTTCAATTTCTTGCTTTAACTTTGTTTTCGTTCGTTATATTAGCTTCTTGTAGTTGTATTTATGTTATGTAATTGGTTTTGGTTAGATTTGGGCCATTCAGAGCGGAATATTCGTGGAAAGAGCATTGTTTCGGACTGATTGAGCTTGGTTCGAGGTAAGTGGCTTGCCTAACCTTTTGTGGGGGAACTCCCCTTAGGATTTGGTACTGTTTGATATATGAGCGCCTTGTACGTGAGGTGACGAGTACGTACACGGTCTACTTGTTGTAAAACTCCATTTTTCACTAAGTCTTAACCTATTTTTCCTTGTTTCAACTACACTAGCATATGTAATTACCTTGTTTAGGTTAGAAAAGCATGCCTACGTGTTTTAACTGTCTATTTGAACTCTGTGAAGCAGGTCTAGTGAAATTTCCTGTTTTCTTTGATGTGAACCTAGTCTAAACTGTAGATTTCCTTGCTGTAACTGTTGTTTATATTGGTTGTGCTGCATATTTACTTTGGAACTACGGAACGGTATTCTGGGAGATCCCTGTTGGCCAAGTAAAGGTGAAGCTTTGAAGACTGACAAAGGAACTCAGATATGGACCATGTCCATCTTGTGCAGCACAGTTGTGATCAACTCAAACATGTGAGATGCACGTGAAGGAGATAAACCTAATTTGTCAGAAGTGATCTCTCCTGATCATGATCGAAAAGGTTGCATATTGGATAAGGAGAAAGACACCTTACACAAAGAGGACACGGTTTAGGAAAAGGATAGAGGTAGAGTATGAGATCAACTAGAACTCTTTCACCATGGAAGAGTAGCGTCTGTATCCTAGTCAATCTCAAATTGCTAACTCCTTAAATATTAGTGTTGTTCTCTTTTACAGGTAATGCACATAAGAAGAAGTTAAACGTGAATTGAGAGCAAAATGGCAAGGCAATTTTGCAAGCAATTTATGTGTGATTCAAGCGTGCAATCCTGAAGCTACTTGAACCAGATAGAAGAACTAGTTCCGGGAGTCTATCTTTTATTCTAGTTCAATTGTAGTTTTTACATTGTACCTTTCAGCTTATTTAGAAGCAATTGTATTAGGTACTTAGACTTTTCAAGTTAGAGTTAATTTGAAGTTGTCGCAACAGTTGAGGCTGTGTGCCACAACGGGATTAGAGTTAATCCTAGGTTTACAAAAGAGTTTTTGTAAATACAGTTTTTGGCTCAGTGATTTTAGTGGAGAGTTTGGTAAAATCCTACTGGAAGGTAGGTCGTGGTTTTCAGCTTTTGAGCCAGGTGTTTTCCACGTAAGATCTCTATGTTCTTTATTTTCTGTAGTTATTATTCCGTGACAGTAGTAGTTGGAACACATAGAAGAACCAGGTCCTTCTATAATCAAGTTAAGCAAAAATTGGGTACCACACAAATCACCCCCCTCTTGTGTGGTATTGACGTATAAAACATCATTTGGTATCAGAGCAGGTTATCCTTAAAGAGGCTAACACCTTAGGAACAGATCAAGATGAGTGCACCACCTGGAAACTGGGAAGGACAATCCACTGCTAGGCCTCCACTCTTTAATGGCGAATACTATTCCTGGTGGAAGAAGAGGATGAGAGAGCACATCATAGGAGAAGACTATGAACTTTGGGACATTGTTATTGATGGTTCCCTGGCTACTAAAAAGAAGAATGCTGAAGGAGTGGACATGCCAAAGACGAGAGCTGATTGTATTGTTGAAGATTTAAAGAAATGGGAAAATAATGCCAAGTCCAAGAAATGGCTTGTGTGTGGACTAGGTCCAGACGAGTACAGCAGAATTCAAAGTTGTACCACTGCTAAGGAGATCTGGGACACTCTACAAGTGGCCCATGAAGGAACTTCTCAAGTAAAGAGATCAAGAGGAACACTGCTGTATTCTCAATATGAGAATTTCACCATGAAGGAAGGAGAAACCATCCAAGAGATGTACACAAGGTTCGCAACACTAACAAATGAACTTAAGTCTCTTGGAAAAATTATCCTTGAAGAAGACAAGGTTGAGAAAATCTTGACAAGGGTCCTGCCAGTAACTTGGGAAAGCAAAATCACTGCTATTCAGGAATCAAAGAACATTGCTACTCTCAAGTTGGATGAGCTGATTGGAAATCTCACTGCCTATGTACTGAGAAGGCAAACCATGAAGATGGATGCACCCAAGAAGGAAAGAAGCCTGGCTCTCAGAATAGTTGAAGGTGCAGATGTGGAGGATGATGAAATGGCTATGATCACAAGGGATTTCAAGAAGTACCTAATGAGAGGAAAGGGTTCTTCAAGAGGTGCAACCTTCAACAAACCAAGGGCTCCTGAAAAACAGACCAACGAGGGTTGCTACAAATGTGGTAAGATGACCACATGATCAAGAATTGTCCTCAGTGGGAAATTGAATGGAAGAAGGAAAGGGCTGAACGAAGAAATAGGAAGAAGGAATAGGTTCAACCCAAGAAGAACAAAGGATCAATAAAGGCTATGGTTGCTGCTTGGGGAGAAAGCTCAGATGAGGATTCAGAAGATGAAATTGGAGATAAACAAGCACTTATGGCCATTGGAGAATCAGACGATGAACAAGAGGTAAGTGCGATTCATCTCAAAGACAAGATTAAATTTTCGTCTAAAGAAAGGCTATCTGAATTACTGCTAGACTTCATTGATGAGTCTGAGGTCATAAACAATGAGAAGGAGCAGCTGTCTAGGGAATGTGTGATCCTAAAAGCCAAGTGCAAAAATCTGGAACTCAGGGCTAGTGAAAGTGATAGTAAAAATACTGAGTTGAAGAACCAGGTTCTTGAACTTGATACCGGTGTCTTAGAACTTAGGTATGAAAATTTAAAACTAAAATTAGGAACAGGTAAGAAGAAAGTTGATTACACATATCTCACCTTAGAAGAAAATCTAGGAAAAATGAAGGATGAGCTGTACGAGAAAGATGAGCAGATAAAAGTCCTAAAAGAAGATCTAGGCAAGGTGAAACATGAACTAGACAGAACTTGCAAATGGAATAAGTCCTCTGACGCACTATGGAATAAGTCCTCTGACGCACTATCCTGGCTACAAGAGCACCACAGTAGCAATAAGAGAGGACTTGGCTATGGGACCCTAGCACCTAAGTGGGATCCCAAAAGCAAGTACATCACACTTCCTAAGAACAAAATATGCACACACTGTGGCAAGACTGGTCATTACAAAAGTGAATATAATGCAAAAGAAAAGGCCAGTCAAAAGAACAAAATCTTTGTTCAAGAGAAAAATAGGCTGCCTGGATGGGCTAGAAAGAATTTAATTCACCCCTTTGCCTATAGAAAGGGACCCAAACTAGTTTAGGTTCCTAAAACTAACCCCTGATTTCGTTTTGCAGGTCCAAGTGAAGGGAAGTAGCCAAATATGGTACATAGATAGTGGCTGCTTAAAGCATATGATTGGAAGTAAGAATCAGTTCCTTTCACTTGAGGACCTAAAAGGAGGTAATGTCTCCTCTGGAAATGGGAAGAAAGGTGAGATCATTGGGGTTGGAAAGGTAGGTAAGACAGTCTCACATTCCATTGAGAATGTCTACTTGATAGATGGCTTGAAATATAGCCTAATCAGTGTATCACAACTGTGTGACAGAGGTAACTTGGTAGCATTCACCTCTACTAAATGTTTTGTGATTAATCTTACTACTGACAAAATTGTTTTGCAGGGAAAAAGAGTTAACAATATTAATATTGTAGATTTGTCAACTCTTTCAGAAAATGAACTCACTTGCTTGAGTGTGTTGGACAATGATCCCCTCCTGTGGCATAAAAGACTTGGTTATGCAAGTCTAAATCAACTCAACAAATTAGTCTCCAATGACCTAGTGATAGGGTTACCTAACATCAAGTTCAAGGAAGACAAAGTTTGTGAGGCTTGTGCAAGGGGTAAGCAGGTAAGATCCTCTTTTAAAAGCAAGAAAGTGGTAAGCACGACCAGGACGTTGGAACTGGTTCATATGGATCTCTGTGGTCCAATGAGAACATTGAGCAGAGGTGGTAAGAAATATGTGATGGTACTTGTTGATGATTATTCTAGGTTTACTTGGGTATTGTTCTTAACATCTAAGGATGAATCATTTGACATGTTTACTGTCTTTGTTAGAAAAAATCAGAAACACTAGGTAATCAACTTGCATCAATTAGGTCTAATCATGGAACTGAATTTGAAAATGCTAAGTTTGCTGAATTTTGTGATGAGCATGGTATAGATTATAATTTCTCTGACCCTAGGACTCCTCAACTAAATGGAGTAGTTGAAAGAAAGAATAGGACTCTTGAAGATATGGCTAGGACTATGCTTCTTTCTAGTAAACTGCCCCATAGCTTCTGGGCAGAGGCTGTAAATACTGCATGTTACATCATCAATAGGTGCATGACTAGACCTCTTGTAGAGAAGACTCCCTATGAGTTACTTAAAGGGAGAAAACCAAATATATCCCATCTTAGGGCATTTGGATGCTAGTGCTTTGTGCACAATAATGGAAAGGACTCCCTAGGTATGTTTGATCCCAGAAGTGATGAGGGATTACTCTCGGGATATTCTTCATATAGCAAAGCTTATAAACTGTACAACAAAAGAACTTTATGTGTAGAAGAAAGTGTACATGTAGTTTTTGATGAAACTAACATTCTTTCTGAGAGACAGGAACATGAAGATGAAGCTATTGGGCTGTTAAAAAAATTGAGTGAAGCTGCACCAAAAGAAGGAACAGGTGATGGAACAGGTTCTTCCATCCAGGGCAACCTGACAGGGGGAACTGAACAAAGAAGAAGTGAATCAAATTTCCAGAACCTGTCCATGAGCCTGTTCCTCAGCAACAGAACATGGGAGAAATTCCAAACGAAATCAGTTGGTTGTGAAACCTTATAAGTATCAAAGTTCTCATCCCATTGAGAACATCCTTACTGACCCAACTTTTGGAGTTAAAACCAGATCTCAATTAAAGAATCTGTGTGCTTTTGATGCATTCTTATCTCTTATTGAACCTACAAATGTTGTTGAAGCTTTGCAGGATGCAGACTGGGTGAACGCAATGCAAGATGAACTAAATCAGTTTGAAAGAAGTCAACTGTGGCATCTGGTCACAAGACCCAAGGACAGATCAGTCATTGGCACTAAATGGGTTTTCAGAAACAAACTTGATGAAGATGGAACGGTTACAAGGAATAAGGCAAGATTGGTGGTCCAAGGTTATAGCCAAGAGGAAGGCATAGATTATGATGAGACTTTTGCTCCAGTTGCAAGACTGGAGGCAATAAGACTCCTCATAGACTTTGCAGCACACATGGAATTTACACTTCACCAAATGGATGTGAAGAGTGCCTTCCTAAATGGCTACTTAAAGGAAGAAGTCTTTGTCAAACAACCTCCAGGGTTTGAAAGTAAGGAGTGTCCAGATCATGTATACAAACTGGACAAGGCCTTATATGGACTGAAGCAGGCTCCTAGAGCATGGTATGAACGTCTATCCAAATTCCTGCTTGAACATGGATACAAAAGAGGTAAGATTGACAGCACTCTATTCTTGAGGGAAAAAGGTAAGGATCTACTAGTAGTACAAATATATGTCAATGACATAATTTTTGGGGCAACCACTGAAAAACTGAGTAAGGAATTTGCTAAATTAATGGGGAGTGAGTTTGAGATGAGTATGATGGGTGAACTTAACTTCTTCTTAGGTTTACAGATCAAACAAAACCCAAATAGAATCATGATCCATCAGCAGAAATATGCAAAAGAGTTGATTAAGAAGTTTAAAATGGATGAATCAAAAGAAATAGACACACCAATTGCAATAGCTACTAAATTAGACATAGATGAACCTGGTTCATCTGTTGATCAGAAGTTGTATAGGGGTATGATTGGTTCACTTCTGTATCTTACTGCTAGCAGACCTAACATTATTTTCAGTGTAGGACTTTGTGCGCGTTTTCAGGAAAATCCTAAGGAATCCCACTTGACTGCTGTCAAGTAAATACTGTGATATTTGAAAGGCACTACTGACCTTTGCCTTTGGTACCCTAAAGGTAGTAACTTTAATCTAGTAGGATATGTTGATGCTGACTATGCAGGTTTCCTTGTGGATAGGTTAAGCACCTCAGGTATGGATCATTTTCTTGGTTCATGTCTGGTATCATAGGCCACTAAAAAGCATAATTCAGTGGCTCTATCCACTGCTGAGGCTGAGTATGTTGTTGCTGCCTCTTGTTGTGCTCAACTGCTGTGGATCAAATAACAGCTGATGGATTTTGGCATTGAAGTTGGTTGCATCCCTATCTTTTGTGATAACACTAGTGCTATTAGTATGACTAAGAACCCAGTTCATCATAAGAGGACTAAGCACATAGATGTTAGACATCACTTCTTAAGGGACAACTATGAGAAAGGATTGATTACTATAGAATTCTGTGCTACTGATAAACAAATTGTTGACATCTTTACTAAAGCACTGAGTAGAGAAAGCTTTGAAAGGAAGAGGTTAGAATTAGGGATGATTAAGATCACCTAATGGGACCAGTTCAGAATGCACAATGAAAACAAAAATTGTTTTTGGCTAGGAAATCTGGAACTTGTGTAAATATCTAGATTAATTTTTACTTAGTTTCATACTGTAAATAGTATACTCCTGTGACATGTGTTGATATGACTCACTGATCTCTAACAAAATTTTCTCTATTTTGGTAAATTGAGGCATGATCAAGAGAATTCTAAATGAAGAACCTGGTTCATCAGTACTGGTCATTTGAATAACGAGGTATGTTTTCTATACTCTGCACAATTAGAAATATAAATATTTAAATCATGAGCAGAGTCCTATCTATGTTCAAAACATCAGAAAATCCTATCCGTTTATTTTTTGAACCAGTTCCGTCTCTACTAGAGTTCTCACCACATAAAATGCCTATAATCTAGGGAAGCTTAACCGTTCATTCAACCTAAAATTTCACGTTGATTAGACCTCTAATTGACTGCTAAAAGCTACTGTTAGTCATTAAATAGGTTTCTTTCTTTAAATACCCATCATCACCCTTTGCACCTGTTGACACCCAATTTTTCCCTATATATTTTCAATATGCAAAATAACTTTAAAATGGCACATATATGCATATGTAAGCATATTCAAGTATTTTATTATTTTTTCCATAATTTTTAAGGTTTTTTAAATCAATTTATTTCCCTTTTTATCCATAAAACCCAATAATCATTTCCAAAATTATTATTTTTGGTAATTCATCTATTGGATTTTCATCTTTATGCCAAGATATAGCTAAGATAATTTTTACAGGTTTTTACAATTTTGTTTAGTATTTTTAAAAGCTAATTGCACATAATTGCCATATTAGTCTTTTTAAGATTTAATTGTGTTTTATATTCATAAAATTAAGTCCTGTATTTTTAAATTGTTAGTTATATGCTATAAATTATTTTAGTGCTTTCAATTTATTTCCAGAAGTTAATTTCCTATTTTTTATAATTTTAAAAGAGGAAAATTGGCTATTTAAATAATAGCCCAATTACATTTCAATTTTAGCCTAAATCTGATCCCTAACTAGACCCAATTTCCTGGCCCAATTCCCATTCAGATCCGATCCCTAACCCAATTAAACGACCCAACCCGAACTCCCTACCTAACCATTTCAATTCTGGCCGTTGATCATTTAGATCAACGGCCACTATTCGCCCTTCCCATTTTAACCTTAAACGACCTCTTACCCTACCTCATTCATCACCAAACACCGCCCTTGAATCCCCCTTCTCTCAATTCTCTCTGAAACCTCACCTGAACCCTAGCCGCCGCCATCTAATCCCACCCTAATACCTTCCTAATCCATGGCCCCTCGTGGTCATTTGAGACATGTATCAGCCTCCTATGGCTCCTGGGTGTTTGTTTCTGTGGTTTCATGGCCAGACCTCGAAGGGTCTGGTCCAGTCCTTGCTCGACTTTCGTTCATGGCCTTTCTCCGGCCATCCATGACCTTTCTCTGGCCATTCATGGCCTTTCAAGGCCGATCCTTGACATTTTCTGGTTAGATCGTTAACCTTCAAAATCTTTCTCACTTCTTTTGGGTTTTCTGAAACCCTAGCTCTAAGACCTTTCAATTTTCTTTCAGATCTCTCTTAGATCTGTACTTACTATGAATTTCTTAAGTGTTTTCTCGAAGGTTCTTCAACTTTTCTTTCAAAACGACTCTTTATTTTTTCGACGATTAGGGTTTCCTTTAAGTTTTTCAAAAGATCTCTTCTCTGATCTCAATATTGTTTGTGATTTTGCTATGTTTAAAACGACTTGCTCATATTGTTCTTCTATCTATTTCAGCATGTTAAAAACCCTAGTTCCTTTAGTCTTATCCGAGTTCTGAAACTGTTTGTTTAAATGTGTACTTGTTCTTTGTTTCTGACTCTCTTTTCCTTGTTTGACTTGTTTGATTTTGAGTTCTTACCATCTCTTAAACTCGACTACTGCTGAAGCCCTAAATTTCTTAGAAGTTTTTCTCACTTATTACTACTGTGAGACCTTTATCTGTTTCTGATTTCTCTTACCTGATACAATGTTCTGCTTCACTATTGATTCTATGTGACTACTTGACCTACTTGACTACTGTGCCTCGAATATTTTCCTTACTACTGAATCCTAGCTTATTTCTGCCACTACTGTATGTTCGTGTTATCTCTTTTTCCAATGTGTTTGGCCTCGCATGTCTGATGCTTCTGTTCACTCTATTTATATACTGAAGTTTCTTCCTTGATTGATCTTGATTTGGTGACTGATTGCAAAAGCGGTTTCTTTATAAACCCTTATTTCACTCGCTTGTTTAAAATTAATTGATTCCTTTCCCTTTACTGTGACATTTTACCTTGCTAAATCCTTTCCCAAAATAAGCCTATTTTGTACTTAGACTTGATTGTTTACTTCATGCTTTTACTGCCCCTTATATGGCAATAATCAATCTATCCCCAAATTGATTTCTTTTCTTAATTAAACCTGCTACTACCCGTTAAAAAGTGATTCCTTAATTAAAGGGAATCACTTGTGTTAATTGATTCTGACTTGTGATTGTTTCCATGTTTATGTTAAGACTTTACTTATTACCTTACTTATCACTCGTTTTCAAAAGCTATAAATACCCACCCCCTCTTCTTTCAAAAGACACGAGCAACTAGAGTTCAAAACACACACTTACACTTAAAACTCTCTCTTTCTTTACTGCTACTTGTGCTGTTTCTTTGTCTAGCCGGCTGAAAGCCAAGGCTAGACTGTGGACTCTTGTTTGCTTTACCTTTCTGCACTTTGCTTCTCTACTGGTATATCCTAGTTTACTCTTTAAGTCTCAACAACAATATGTTTCTTTAAGTTGCTTCAGCCTCTCATTCATGCTCACTTCTGCCAATGTTTTTGTAGTCTATTTACATTACTAGCATGCTGAAATATGCTCCCTTCCCCTTTTAGATTAATGTTTCCCTATGTATGTACTCTGTCAGTCGCTTGTTATGCGATTTGCTGACTTATGAATCCTAAACCCCATATCCGCTCTATGTGTTTGTGTTCCTTAGGTTGGTTTGTGGACAGGCCAACATCATTTATTGTTGTGCATAACCAAACCTGCCCCTTTCTGGGGTCATATGCTTCATACAATGTATTCCCAAAAGCCCTCGACCCTTTGTGTAACTACTGATTCTGGGTATTTTGAGCTCCTACTATTTTTTTTCAAATCACCCTTTAACACTTACTATTTCCAACTCAGTTTTAATCAATTTCTGTCATGCACTTCCACTATATTCTTAGAACCTAGGTTCTGCCCCTCTTGTGTGAGCCTTTCCTTGGGACCCTTGAGCTCCCTCTGAACTTGGACGCATAAGGGCTGGCCCTTCCACACTGCACTCATTTATGTCTGGTTATGCAGACCTGGGTGTAAGCACTGCCCGGGGTCCCTTGAGACCCTTAGGGAACTTTGACACACCCAGGTATGAGAAAGGCTTTGAACATCATGGGCATTTGAAGTGATTAATTTATAACTCACATAGGAAGTCAAGATCAGGCTTCTTTTGGTAGTAATTTCTTATTTCTGCACTTCTTTTGTAATTTAAGTATTTGGTCTGTAAATTTGTAACGAACATTGGGGTTGGCTAGTAAAAAGGGATGGGGCAATTATGCATGTTTTAAGGGTAGATATCCTGCCTATAGGATATGTTTAATAAATTCTACATGTTTTACTTCCACACTTAGATATCATGCCTATAGGATCTGTTTGATAAATTCTGCATGTTTTACTTCCACACTTAGACATCATGCCTATAGGATCTAAATGGCTATAATCACACATCATGCCTATAAGGTTAAAATCAGCTTCGAAATTAGATGTCATGCCTGTAAGATTAAAATCAATATCTTTATAGACATTATGCATATAGGAATTTCGCTGTGGTCAAGTAAACCCTGCCTACTCCACTTCATGATCAATTAGATACCATGCCTATAAGATTAAAATCAGCTATAATAGAGAGCATGCCTATAGGACCTAAAACCAGTTTAGTAAAAATAATCAGTTTGACTCGTACTGTTCAGAATCAGTTTAAACAACTTACTCCTTTTAGCAATACGGTTTAGAAAGCATGCCTATAGGATCCAAATTGCTCGTTTAGAATTGTTTACTGTTTTACTACACTCCTAATCAACAATAGATATCATGCTCCTAGGACATCACTATTACGCCTAGGCAAGCCTTAGGTAATAATAATGATAAAATTTAATCCGCCTCTGTTTAATTAGCAACTGCTACAACCAGCAGGCTGGCCTGATTCGGACTTCTTATCTGAGCTACATAATGAATCTGGTTCTTACTCAAATCCCCTACCTTAGGATTTTTAAAATACAGACTTTAACCGTGTTTGAGTCGTGCTATTTATATGTATTATTTACGGAGGATTGTATGAGCCTTCTAATTGCTTACATGTTTCCCCTTTGAATGTAGTCCTACGTGTTTTTGTATGTCGCCTTAGCCTTTTTACCTTTAAACCTAAGAGTCAGCCTAGATCCTCCCTCTTATAAGAATAGTATTCCTAAAATTCCTCCGGGATTGATAGGAATGGGACGGGTAATAGCACGCAATAGAGTTCGAGACCAATCCGCGCTTTAAATACCTTTATGGGGTGGGAAGGGTAGATATGGATATGATGACCGGTGCACTAATACCACGTGTAGCCCCTCTTTTGAGGAGTGATTACCGGGTATTGCATTGATGTGATCCATATTACAAACAAACCTAGGACCCCCTTTACATTCATCAACATGCTTAGTTATAACTCTTTCAAAACTTTATTTTATTTAATCATTTTCAAACACTTGTGTATTTAAAATCCCCTCTTATTTGAGCCTTGTTTGTTTACTTGTTAATTGCACAAATGCACAAAGAATTATCTGGCCGGGAACCACACTAGTGGATCCTGAGGGGTGCCTAACACCTTCCCCTTGGGATAATTTCAAGCCCTTACTCTATCTCTGGTTATCAAACGTAGTTGTAGTTGAACCCTATAGGTGCCCTAACGCACCTTAAAATCGGTAGGAGGTGGCGACCTTCAAAACTGCAAAACCCTCTTTCTCCAAAAGGATAAGAGTTAAGTCCCATACTAAAATGTCATAAACGCCGATTCCGTCGAAGGAAAAAGGCGGGCGTGGACCATGCACCCTCATTATTCCACAAACCTGTCAAAAATCTATGTTCACTCTCAATTGTTTTACTGCTCTTCACGAATAGCGTCAACTCACAAACCCCTTCTCAAGAAATCAGTTACCTAAGTGTCGAAACCCTCAAAGATAACCCAAGGGCCATCCTCTACTAGCCTACTCCCTCTGATTCGATCCACGAGCCTCTCCACGCCAGGCCACTCACTTTACAACCCTAGGAGAGGAAGGCGACGTAGAACAATGCCTTGGCTTCGTAAAATGTGGCAAACTGGTGCCGTTCTTTCAAAGAAATTAAGAGCACGAAAATTGAAGTCATATCCGAGCCCAAGATGTTTGAGGTAAAAAACTTAGACAATTCGTGTTCAAAATCTGCAGTGGGGGGAAGGTGAACTGGGGCCTTCTGACTCTGAGAAGTTCTCAATAACTCCCTTTCTGAAGGTACATTTCTGGCCTGTTGGCCTTGAAATTGTAAGAAAATAGAGTTATGTTATCTGAGTGTAAGGGTATCTTCAAGTGAATGTGGACAATTTCCTGAATCTGGGGAAGGAGAGGGAGGTAAAAATAAAAAATGAACAAGAAAAAGAAGAGAGGGTTGTATGTTAGTGATGTAGGGGAAAAAGGGGAAAGGATGGGCTGGGTTCTCACCCACTTCTGGAAATTGATAGGTACCAGCTACTGTGGGGTTGATTCATTGCAACTATGGAAGAAAGTGGCAACAAGTCAAGGGAAGTGGTTCAAGGACGGCATTGTGTCTTGGAAGGTTTGGTTACATCTAATCACAGGGGAATGAACTAGTTCATCTGTTGAGGACCTAGGTAGACCTTCTGAAGGAAAACGTGAGGTCTCAAGCTTATGATCCAAAGAAAAGGGAGAAACCCCCAAACACCTTAAAAGCTCGCCCCTAGTGCACTGCACAAAACCTTCACAAGAACAAGAAAAGGCTTCTTCCACACCTTATTTTTTTTTTTTTTTTCCCAACTAACTGCGGAATTCCCTTGCCAAGGGAGAGCCACAAAAAGTATGTGAAACAAAGTGGAGAGTGAGTTACAAAAGGCTTTTGGCTGAAGCAAGAAGAAGAGGGTGGATAAAGGAAAAGCTAAGTTGCAGATCCTTCTGAGGTTGTTGATGGTTGAAGAGATAGGCAACAGGTTCATCTCTCTCTTTTTT
>NC_031990.1:93152732-93154374 GCF_001879085.1 Nicotiana attenuata | reverse complement strand
ATTTGGTCGGGGTCTAGGGAAGTTTTGACGTGGGGGAAGTGATTGATAGGGGATGGTTGGGTGTTGTAGGCTTGGTAAACATGTGCTGGTTGGGAGTATTTAGGTGAAGTGGGCTGATATGCGGGAGGTGGAGCTGACTGATAAGTGGGTGGTGGAGTATGGTAAGAGGGTGAGGGTGCTTGGTAATTTGGAGTAGGTTGATATGTGGGTGGAGGCATTGGATAGGTTTGGTATTTGATAGGGGATTTGGTCCTCTGTGCAACCATTACAGCACCTACGTCCCTTTTCTTAGACATACCACCAGATTGTAAAGCCTTATTGGTAGCTTGCAAGGCTTTAAAGTTCGTAACCATACCATTCTTGATGCCTTCCTCGATCCTTTCTCCTAGCTTGATGATGTCAGAAAATTTGTGATTCTCGATCAACATCAACCTCTCATAGTACTGTGGGTCTTGGGCCCGAACGAAGAATTTGTTCATTTGCTCTTCTTCCAAAGCAGGCCTAACCTTAGCAGCTTCTGATCTCCATCGAGTAGCATACTCATGGAAGGTCTCTGTGGGTTTCTTCTTCAAGTTTTGAATATAGAACACATCTGGTGCATTCTTTGTGTTGAACCTGAATCTGTCCATAAAATCAGACGCCATGCTTACCCAGCTTGACCACTTTTTCGGATCCTGGGCGAACATGTTGGGCATGTAATTCATTCGCTTTGGGTGATGAAAGGCGATATGATCGTCCCAGTCCCTTCGATGGATTTCCTGTCGGTACTCACCCTTTTGGAGATGTTCCATGAACCAAAGTTGAAGTAGAAGATTACAACCCTCGAAATGTTTGGCTCCCTGTTGACACCTTTCTAGGGCTCGGTATATCTCTGCAATGATTATTGGCACAAGACTGAATGGTTGTCCGTCAATTCCTTCCATTAGAGTTTTGGTGACCATAGCTAGCCTGGTATGGATTCTTGTTTTCTTCATTGGAAACACTATCATCCCCAAGAAACAGAACATGAAGACAAAGACCCTTAGGTGAATATGCCCCAATGATGTAAGGGCGAACTCGTCAGCATAAGTACGGTAAGATTTACTGTGACCGTACCTCTAGTACAAGTAGTCAAAGGGAATGTACGACTCTTTCAAACATTTCAAGTTTGGATTCTTCTTTAGACCCATCATTCTGAGAAAACCTCTACCCTTGCAGTTTTCCGGCATTAACAAACCCGGAGTTTCTCACGGTATACCAGCCAGTCCTCCTATTTCCTCGAGCAGGGGTGTCATCTTAATGTCTCCGAAGTGGAATACAGACCTATCACAATCCCAGAATAGGGTAGCAACTTCTATGATTTTGTTGTTGGTTGAATTTCCAAGAGAGAAGGTGGGTTTCCCAGGTACTCCCGGACAAGAGTCTGATCGCTGGAATGAAGATCCTTCCACCAGCTTAGTAGTTTTGCGTGGATGTTGGTGACCATGCCGAATCTAGGGACTTCGTGCCTCATATTTCTGCAAGACAAAAAGGTTAGGCCCTTACCCCCACCAGACTCGATTATTTAATATCAACAATTGGCATAAAAGCATTTTAGTTCTCCAAATAAATGCACAAAATGTGGTAGTGTCCGTTTGGGTTTTGGGAAAACCCAGTGGACTTT
>NC_031990.1:93133157-93152055 GCF_001879085.1 Nicotiana attenuata | reverse complement strand
CTTTTGGGAATTGGGTTTTGGATTGAAGAGTCGCTACCTAATGATTTAAGTGCATTAGGACACTAAGAAGGGTTTGAGTCAAGTAACCAGAGATTGGGTAAGGGCTTGAAATTATCCCAAAGGGAAGGTGTTAGGCACCCTCAGGATCCACTAGTGTGGTTCCCGACCAAACTTATATTGTGACTTAAATACAAATAACACATAGGTAAGTAAGAGTTTCAAATAAGAGGGGATTTTCATGTAATGGTCACAAATAAACAAAGTCGGAAAGAACTAAAGAGATTTGATTTTCTTAGAAGAAATGGTTTCAAAAGATTTAAAAGAAACAAAGAACAAAGGGAAAGGGGGTCCTAGGTTTATTAATAATATGGATCACCCCACACAAAATCCAGTAATCACTCCTCAATGAGGGGCTACACGTGATGTTATCGCGTGGTCATCATATCCATATCTACCCTTTCCCACCCCGTTAAGGTATTAAAGCGCGGAATGGTCTCGTTTACCTATTGCATGCTATTACCCGCCCCAATCCTATCAGCCCCGGAGGTACTTGGGACTACTAATCCTAAAGGGAGGAGATATTGGCTTATTTGTGGTTTCAAAAGGTAAAATACTAAGGCGACAGGCAAAAACACATATAGCAAATTTTGGGAAAAGCATATAAACAAACAAAGGCTCAAATACACCTCCTTTAAACAGAGAAAAGCAAGTAGTTAGCATGACTTACACATACTGTTTAAGGTCTAATTAAAACTTAAAAGGTTGAGGCAGACTGATTTAATACATAGTTCAGATAAGAAGCCCGAATCAGGCCTGCCTGCTGGTTGTAGCTAATAAAATCTAATTTGGTTTATAAAATTTACCCTATGGTTTGCCTAGGTGTTGGACGACGATCCCATAGGCATGATATCTACTGATTTCAGAAACAATGAATTAAACTGAATACATACTGATTTAAGAAAAAGTTGTCAGTTATTAAAGAAAGGCGAGTTTTAGCAAAAGATCATAAGTTCTGCAACTGGCAAGGCATTATTACTGGTTTTAGACTTATAAGCGAGTGAGGCGATTCAGATTTGGTTAAAGCTCCTATAGGCATGCTTTCTATGCGTTTGTTGACTTTAGAACACTTTTACAGACATAGAGAAACGCAGAAATCCTACAAACATGATATCTAGGTGTTGTATTTTAAATGAACATGATATCTAATTGCAATTGATTATTTAGGGCCTATAAACATGTTTGCCTAATGAAAGTGGATATGCAAGATTCAGAAAGACCTATAGGCATATTTTCTATATGCATATGCAGAATTCTGATTTCGAATAATTGTAGACATGGCATCTATATGAGAGAATGCAGGATCCCTATAGACAAGGTATCCATATATGAGAGAATGCAGGATTCCTAAAGGCATGTTATCTATATATGAGAGAATGCAGAAATTCAGAAACTCCTATAGACATGGTATCTATATATGAGAAAAAGCAGGATTCCTAAAGACATGTTATCTATATATGAGAGAATGCAGAAATTCAGAAACTCCTATAGACATGGTATCTATATATGAGAAAATGCAGAAATTCAGAAACTCCTATAGACATGGTATCTATATATGAGAAAATGCAGGATTCCTAAAGACATGTTATCTACCCTTTGCATACATGGTTACCCCTTCCCTTTTTCACTAGCCATCCCTGAGAGTTTTATTACAAAGTTATTACAGCCCAGAAAAAAGAAGTAAAGTAAAGAAAATACATCAGAAATTAAAAGTACAACCAAGGAGAGCCTGATTCAGACATCCTGTCTGAGGTATGAAGTAAACCAACTCCAAGAGGTCACATTTCAAAGCCTTTCTCTCATTTGGGGTGTGTCAGAGTTCCCTAAGAGCCTCACATGAGCTCCGGGCAGTGCTCACACCCAAATGCATCACCAGATGAAGACATAGTGCAGTATGGAAGGGCTAGCCCTCAGGTGTCCAAGATCAGAGGGAACTCAAGGTCCCAAGGAAAGGCTCACATGAGGGGGGCAGAACTTAGGGACTAAGAGAGAGTACAAGTGCAAAAGTGGAATTCTGAAAGGGGAAAGGGAAAAGGGAAACAACTTAAATCAGTACACATAAGGGTATAGGGAATGCGGGGTTGCAAGAGGCAAAAGCAGGATGGTGGGCATACCCAGCAATGGGAGATGCTGGCACACCCTTAGGCCTGTTAACACATATTGTTTAGAGGTTAAGATCCCCATGGATCAAACTTAATTCATGGACAACAACTTACATTGCCATGCCTCAAGTCATAACTCAAAACACATAGGGGTAATATGGGGTAGGGATTCATTACAAACAAACAGAAAGGAATCAACATGCTAGTTTAAATATTTAACTCTGCAAAAGCAGTAAAGTAGACATGGATACAAAAGCTGTAAATAAACACGTTGTGATGATGCTGAAGCTTAAATTAGGACATACTAGTTTCAAATAAATAAATAGGGAAAAAGCAATAGGTCTTGTGAACAGGCCACAGTGCAGGCATAGAGAGAATACTATTATGAGTAAGTATGAGTTCAGAAGAGGTTGTGAATTGTGAAGTGAAGGATTGTAAATCGTGTGTGTTGTGTGTTAAAGAGTCGTGCATTTATAGTGTTGAAAGCCAGGCAGAAATAAGGTAAGAAAATAGTTAAGGAACTGATTGTCAATTAAGTATCAAATACACAAGACTTCCCTTTAATTAAGGGATTCAGATTCAAACGGGTAAAACAATTTAAGGAAAGAAATTGAATAAGCCTTTGTGCAAAGCATGTAATTAAGGGCAAATACATAAGAGGTTATTTAAGGACAGGGTTTTTGAAGTACACGGTTGTACAAATAAGGTAAGCAAATCAATTAACAACCAGTAAATCAAAAAATCAAGGATCTTGTAATTACTGACCCATGAATGAACCAAGTCGCAAGAGCTGAGAAGCGTTTTAACTTAGGTCGAGTCACAGAGAGAATCAGCAAACAAGGAAAGAACCATCAATCAGACATACTCAAAAGGAAGTCTGAACTAATCACAAATTTGAAAACCATTTTAGAGGGAAATTCATTGCATATAAAGAGTATATAGACATGTCAAGCATGAAAGAAGATGTTGTGTTATTGTAAAAATCAGTAGAAAATAGACCACAGAAGCATAGTTGTCACATAGGTCAGCAAAAGTAGATGAGAAGTATCTTTTAGCAGCATACAAAGGATCCGATGTACAATTCTTAGAAGAGTTTAGCAAAAGCTGGAATCATGTGAAAAACAAGAGAAACTCTTGAAATAGGTTCAGAGGTCTCAAAAAGAACTGAAACCTCTACCATGTTTCTCTCAGCAACTGAAACTGAGAAACATGATAGAAAGGCAACATGCAGAGCACAGTAGAAGAGCTCAAAGAAAAATAGAGTAGAAGAAACTAACACGAAAAAAAAATGGAAAAATGATAAGATCGGTAGTAGAAACATGCTGAGAAGTTTAATAAGGAAACTTAAGAACATAGTAATCGAAATATAGTAGGGGAAACATATCAGAACACACTAGAGAAGATACAGTGGAGAAAGCATACGAGCACACAGTATAGGAAAATACAACAGAAGAAGCATGTAAGAACATGGTAGGAGAAAATATAAGAACATAGTAGAGGCAAATACACACAAAAGAAAATAGAAACATTTAAAACTTTTCAAAAAACCCTAGATCGGAAAAGAAATGGTTTTGAAAGTAATTTTTGCAAGAAAAACCAGAGAAATCATTTGAAAACTTAGGGAAAGCATAGATACACAACGGATCTAAAAGAATCGGAGAAAACCTCGAAGGGTTAGGGTTTCAGAAGAACCCTAGAAATGAGAAAGGCTTTGAAAGGTCACCGATCTAAGTCGGAGAGGTCAAAGTCAGGCTCGAGCAACCATGATGCGCCGGAGCAAGGCCGGAGATGACCGAGGAACTCGAATCGAACGAAGCCTGGACCAAATTTGTTCGTGGTCAGGCCTTGAATCTTTAAGGACCAGGCATGTAGGAGCAATAGGAGGTGGGTATAGGGCCTCCATAACCTTGGAAGCCATGGATTCCAGTGGCTTTCAGGGCGGAGATGGCGGCTAGGGTTTGAGAAGATTCGAGAGAGTTTGAGAGACTGGAGGGTTCAGAGGCGGCTGGTAGGTGAAAGTGATTAGGGTTTGCCTGGATTAAACGGGGGATCCGGGCGGGTTATGTAGAATGGTCGTGGGTCGGGTAATTTCAAGAGTTGGGCTGGGTAATTGAAATTAAAATTGGGTTGGATTAGAGGTGCCAAATCTGGCCAAAATTGAAAAAAAAACAGGCTAGCATTTAAATAGCCATTTTCCCTTATTTATTTTATAAAAATTAGTAAAATATTTTTTGGAAACAAATTAAAGATACTAAATTAATTAATAATATATAAATATTAGATTAAAAATATCGGACTCAATTTTGTAAGTGTAAAATGCAATTAAATCTTAAAACAGGCTAATATTGCAATTATGTGCAATTTAGCTTTAAAAATACCAAATAAATTTATAAAATATACAAAAATTATGTTAGCTACATTTTAGCATAAATATAAAATTCCAATAAATAAAATACCAAAAAAATATAATTATGGAAATAATCATTGGGTTTTTATAGATGAAAAAGGGAAATAAATCATTTTAAAAACCTTAAAATTATGGGAAAAATAGTAAAAATGCTTGAATATACTTATATATACGTATATATGCTATTTTAAAGATATTTCGCATATAAAAATATACAGGAAAAAATTGGGTATCAACAGGGGCCTGGTGAGAAACCGCAGGAGCGGTAGAAAGGCCGCACCTGCGGAACCGCAGAAGCGGTCAAGGGACCGCAGGTGTGGAAATGCTGGAGGCAGTGAGGTTCTTTTAAATCGGGGGTTGGGTTCATTTCAACCCCATTTCTTCCATTGTAGCCGATCTTGGAGCAACTTTGAGGTGCCATTTTCACCACCAAGCATGAGGTAAGTAATTTATGCTAGTTTTGAGTTAAATACATGATTATATACGGATTTGGACATGGAAATTTGTAGAAACTTGGGGTTTGAAGGAAAACCTAGAAAATTGATATTTTTAGATTTTGAGCACGGTTTTGGATATGAAATTGAGAGTAGATTATATATTTGAGTTCGTGAGGTTATGGGTAAACTTTATCTTCGAAAAATTTCGAAATCCGGGCACGTGGGCCCGAGGGCAATTTTGTCGACTTGTCGATCGGGTTAGGAATTTGTTATAAATTGGATCGTAATGGGTAATCGAACTTATATTAATAGATTTGTATGATTATTGGCTAGTTTTGGAGCATTGTGCATCGATTCGAGTCTTCGAAAGGGCGTGGAATGCCAGTTATGGATCTTAGGAGCGAGGTGAGTCTCCTGTTTATCCTTGTAAGAGGGAATTGTCCCCATAGGTGAAATAATTGGTTATGTGCTCCTATTTGCAGGGGCTACGTACGCACGAGGTGACGAGAGTCCGTGCGTAGCTACTAATATGTGTAGGTCCGGGTAGTCTAGGGCCTAGAAGCATGCTACACTTGGAATATCTGTAATCTTATTGACAGTTAAATTTCTTAAATCCTATCGAATTGGTAAATGAATTTCTAAGAGAATTAAACTTCATCTTCTTAAATCGTTGAAAGAGAATTGGCTTTTATTTGGATAAATGTTCCCCGATAAATTCTTAATTTGCTGTTTGAGCATGTATTTCTATGTGTACTTGCGTCGCATGTATGATTCGCGAGTAGGGTGCTTGTTTACTTAAATTTGACAGCGTCGCATGCATGATTCGTGAGCGGGGTAATAGATGCATCTATGGTTCGCGTCGTTCGACCCTCGGCAGTGCACATTTTACATTTATATTGGATCGGGCCGTACGACCTCGGCATGAGTTGCGCAGGCTTGTATTGCTTGCCTTGAGATTTATTGATACTGATATCTGCTCTCCCCGACTTGAGATAATTGTTAATTAGTGGATTATGAATCCGGAGGCTTTTAATAAAAAGGAACTTTTACATGTTTCGTGACTCATTTGAATTTACTGTCGTTCTTTATAAATCCGTGATTCATCGCATTAATAATATTATTATTAGACCATTAGTAAGTGTCGAAGTTGCCATCTCATCTCTACTTCATCGAGATTAGGCGGGATACTTACTGAATACACGTTGTTTTCGTACTCATGCTACACTTGCTGTGCATTTTGTTGCACAGGTGCAGGTATTTCTAGTGGCCCGTTGGGCGTAGCAGCATGGATGACACGGAGACTAGAGGAGCTGTAATTCTCGAGGCGACCCGCAGCTAGTATAGTCTCTCTCAGCATTGTATTTACTTTCTGTCCAATTTCTGTTCCGGACAGTTATTGTACTTTATTCGATTTCTTAGAAATTGCTCATGCACTGGTGACACCGGGTTCCGGGATGGTTATGAAGTATTTTGTATTAATTATTTATCATTCAATTTGATTTGAAACGATTATCTTTTGCTGGTAAATTTGAAGGAAAATCATAGTTTTCAAGAGTATTAAAACGAGAATTTAAATTAAGTATTTTGGTTGGCTTGCCTGACAGTGGTGTCCGGCGCCATCACGACCTTCAGTGGAATTTGGGTCGTGACAGAAATAATAAAATTATGTGCTTCCATTACTATTTAGAGGTGAAAAATAATTTTTTGATATCAACCAGAGAAAAAAGTATGTGGAAGAACGGATCAAAGGAATTTATGTATATATGTTTTCAGTTAGTAAACCTTAATCTAACTCAAGCACAACCAAGAAATACCCTATAAAACTTGAAATCCACCAACTTTTAAGGCAAATCTCCAACAGAAAAGTTTCAAAAACTCTTATAAATAGCAAAATCAATAGCAGAATCAAATTGTCCCAAAAAAGAAACACAAAGCAACAAGCACAATAAAAATTATTTATAAAAAAAAAAAGAGAAAAAAATCAATAACAATCGAAAAGCTAGAAACGAAACGCCAAAGAAAAATTCAAAAATAATTTGAAAAAATGGAGGCATCAAAGAAGCTTGTTGCAGTGTTTCTTGTGTGCATGGTTATGTTATCATCATCTCTGCATGTTTCCAAGGCTCATGAACAAGAAAAAAGTAACGCAGAAATATTTAAAGAAGCTGTTGTAAGGGTTACCGCTGAATATACAGCTTGCTTCAACGAATGTGAAAAGGCATGTATTGATCAAGGTCTTGGATACACTCATTGTGAGATGAAGTGTGACACCGACTGCAACGCCAAGTTGCTAAAAGGTATATACACTGACAATGTACTATTAATTTCTCGATAGTATAAATATTTTTTACATTACTCGTACTTAAAATTAAAATAGATTTTTACCATGCTATCAAATTAATTTTTATCATAGAAATTTATCTAATTACCTTATAAATGCATGATTGTATAAATGTAGTTTTTACTTTTACCACATTGAACGTTTTAATTAAATCCATTTTTGATTGCTCGTACAATGCTTTCTTCAAAAAAAAGTTAAATTCAAACATATAGTTGTTGATTATTTTTTTCATTTTCTAATACGTTATTGTCTTTGGTTTTCTCAGAAAAATTCGAGAAATTGAAGAATTTGAAGCCTTGAAAATGGACCAAAGGATGAAAAAATAGCAAATATATAGGGAAAGAAGAATAAAGCAACGATTTTTCATTTCTACTGATTAGTTAATTCATTCATTTCTTTGCCGTTTTATGTGTAATTTTCATGATTTGATAAACTCGTTTCTTTTTCTAATTATTCCTGTTTCTCTTGAGTCAATTGCAACAAATTTCTTAATTTTTATTTTATTTTATTTTATACCTTTTAATCTTCTTGATATTTTTGGTAATATTCTTGTAATTAGTCTCTATAAACGTGCGTTACACGATATTCCCCGTCAATCATATAAAAAATGTTAGTTAATATTATTTTATATTACATTATATTTATTTATGAGGTGCAAAATAGTTATTAGGATCAAGTCCGCGGAAGGCTTCTTAATTTAAAAATGATGTTCTGAGTACACATCCCCTCTGTTGTTACTATCCTTGTGAAAAAAACATGTTATGACTAAAATAATTCAATAGTAGCTAGCGATTGAGCCAGTGACCAAATATTATAAAAGTATTAAAAGAAGATCAGTCATTTTCTAGTGTAAGAAAAATTCTTGTGCAAACACGTTTGGTTGCACAATATTCAATCAAAGTTCTACAATATTATAAGAATTAAGAAGTTCCGCTTATCAAAGGGTGAGATTTTATAATATTTCTATCCCAAAATAAAATAGAATACGATAAAAATCAAGCTCCTCAGAAAACAAACTCGCAACTTTATTTTACTATTCTATTTTAATATATAGTAGCATTATAGCTTAGGAAAGGATATCCCCGGGAAGGATATGTGGTGGCCAATGCCATGAGCATAAAGACTGTGAGTATGGGTAGCCTTGCATATATTCTAGTAGATGAGAGACCGCTAGCATTGGATGTTTAGACTTTTGCCAATCAGCTCATGAGGTTAGATGTTTCGCAGCCCAGCTGGGTTCTTGCTTGCTTGGTTTTACGGTCATCTTTATATGAGTGCATTCAAGAGAGTCAGTATGAGGATTCCCATTTACTTATCCTTAAGGACAAAGTACAGCACGGCGATGCCAAAAAGGTTTCTATTGGAGATGATGGGATGTTGCGTATACAGGGTCGGATTTGCCTGCACAATGTGGATGTGCTTCGTGAGTTGATTCTTGAGAAGGCCCACAGTTTGCGGTATTCCATTCACCCGGGAGTCGGCAAGATGTATCAAGATTTGAGGCAGCATTATTGGTGGAGAAGAATGAAGAAAGATATAGTAGAGTATGTTGTTGATACCCAATTTTTCCCTATAATACTTTTTAAAGTGCATATATACCTTCAAAACTATACATTAGCATCAATTGATATTTTTCTATAATTTATATATTTTAAAATTAATTTATCCTAGTATTTTATTTATATAAATAATTAAAAATTACATCACAAATGACTTCATGACATTTCATGACTTAATATTGCTATTTATAGTTATGTTAGGTTCAAATTATTTCACAAATGGCCAGATTTACACCATTTGATTACAATTGCAATAATTTTGCAATTATAGCCTATGCATACATCACTGCATTATTTTATAAAATATTTTTTATTTAATTACTTAGGTATTTAATAAATAGCCCCTTATTTTCAGATTTAACCCAATAGAGAGACCAGCCCAAAACCCCTCTTAATCTGGCCCAATCCCCCTAAGCCCAATCTGCTCCTACCCGACCCAACGCCCGTTTGATCGTGACCGTTGATCTTCTAGATCAACGGTCCACAACCTTTCTTACCAAATTAATCCCAAACAACCCCCTAAACCATTTCATTCTTACAAAACCGCCATCCTTGAATCCCTCGTCTCCCTCTTCTCTCAAAGTCTCTCGACCTAACCCAAATTCTAAGCGCCATCACCGGCGTAAACCTTCACCTTATGACGCTCCTATGGCTTCTCCGGCCAGTCCTAGCCTTCTACGCACCATGGCTCCTCGACTTCTTAGATCCTTGAGGGGATCCCAAAGAACCTAGTTGGTTCTGGTTTGAAACTCTACTGGTTAGCCTGTCTCAGGCTATTTTATCGACTGTGAGTGAGAACTCCTCTTTATTTTGTTACGAATCCATGGTTTCTAAACTTATGCTCTCATCTATGTTATGTTTCCAAAAACCCTAGTGTATTACCTTCGATCATTTCCAGATCTGTATAGATCTGAGACGAATCGAGCATTATTACATGTTTTTCCCTGAAAATTTCTTGTTTTAATCGTTTGTTCTTGTTTTCCCCTAAAACTAGGGTTCATTACGAGTTGTTTTTCAAAGGCTTTCTGACTTCTAGATGTTTAATCGTTTCTATTTTTCATCTTCTTCACCAATTTTTGCAAGAGTACTCGAATCCTAATTGACTCTATGTAATATACCGATCTTTCCAATTCTTACTTCGATTTTGGGTGTTTTCGTGTTACCAATCGTATTAATTTGCTCTGTATCTTCTGCTTTGCATGTTTTCCTTCGTCAAATCTAGTATTCCGTAATTTTATCCTGATTGATCCCTATTAGTGTTCTAATCTGGTTTTCCGGCTAATTTCTATATTTTTGTGAAGCCCTTATTCAATTTATTTTTCTATTCATGGGAGTTGATATATTCTTTCCAGAAACCATTGTTACTTTGAAATTTGGCTGATTGATTTTCTCTGTTCGAGATTTGTATGCCTAAGTCTTGCCCGTTTCCCTGTTTACGACCTTAATTAGTCATTCTTGCTTCATTTGATTACCTGTATATCTACTGATTCCTTTACGTGATCCTTCCCTTAGTTAGACCCCTGATTATTTTATTCCGAACTCCTTTATTTGGTTTGATTTGAATTTCTTTCCTTAATTAGACTCCCTATTATTAACATTTGGCTAATGCCCTATTAAAGAGTCTATTCTGAACTCTATGTGATTAGATTCNGGTTAATTCAGCTATGGGAAAAGAACATAAGTGGTAATCTGAGCAAAAGAATTGTTAAAGGTGTGCTATGGTTGGCCTTATTGGCTCATGCTCAGACTTGGGGAAGGAATCAGGATTTATGCCCTGTATAAGTGCGGGTTTCAAGGAAAATGATTCGGCCGGGTGCTTCATCGAGAGGGTATTCATGTGCTAGAAGATTCATGGAGTTGATTATATTCGGGGCCAAGTCAAAGCGGGTGGCTCTCAACAACGGTCCTAGTGGATTCAAGGGGATAAAGTGTGGTGCCTAATGATTTCGAGCCTATAGGTACAACTAAGAATCAAGCTTTGTAGCAGCTTTTGAGAGGACGCACAGAATGTTCTATGATGTTTTGACTTGCAGTGTAGCAATTGGGAGGTATGAAATAGTTCATGGGATTTGAGACAGCAGGGTCTCGTGATTCAAGGTCACTCGGGATGAGTGCGGATGGAGTATGTTAGGTGTTGAATGGAGTTATGATGATAATCGTGTTCTATCTTATATTGGCATGTTGGGTACAGTGAATGGCATGGAATTGGAAGTGAGGATCAGGGTTGCAATTCGGTGTTGACAAGGGATGTCACGAGCTCGGATGAGCAAGAAAGGGGTTTCGATGTTTAAGGTAAGCTGGTATTGTCTTCGGCGTCACCTGAGATCGGTGTTTTGTGAAAAAGGCTTTACATTCTGGTTAAGGATTCTTGACCACTTTTCAGTGTTAGTGCGGCTGGTAGTTTGGATGTACAGATCTGTTATCTGTTATGGAAGGTTGTGGGAGCGTGCACACGGGGAGGTCGTATTAGTGTGGCATGTAGCCACTTGATTGATTGAAGAATTAAACCAAGTATGAAGATTGTGGTGATAGCATTAATTTGAGAATTTATGCTTGGAGGGCACTCGACTTATTAGGTTGTGGACCGTGGAGGATTGCCCCGGTTATGATGGTAGTTCTCGTGTGTTATGAGAAAAAGGGAGTCATTATGGACCTTCAAAAGGTTATTAGCCTAGTTCAGTGTGATCAGAATCAGCTTGAGGTCTGTGGATGGATCTAAATGTGAATATGGGCTCTATATGAGGCAAGATGTGTTCATTTCAGCAATGCGCTCCTTTGGACAAGTAGTCGGGGTACTATTTCGTCGTCAGCTATTCCATGTAATGATATATTGCACTGTATGAGTTGTGAGACGACTTGGTGAATTTCTTATGTGTTGAGGTTCCGCGTAGAGATGATGTTATGTGAGCACGATGGCTCTCGAGATTCAGATCGTATATCGCACCCCAGTTGTGCTTGAGTTTTGTAGCATATGGCACTATGTGTCTCCCCAGGGATGGTATTATGCACTTAGCATACTTGTGACCGATATTCGGTATTTTGTTGTAATGAGCAATTTAGCTCGATATATATCTCCTTATGTGAAATCTATGTGTGGATCGGGTGGCACGCCGCCATGGGTATGTTATTTGGATCGGGTTGCACACCGCAATAGTGAGATGTTGAGTACAGTTCCCCGTATCTGTTTTTATGTGTTTTGTTTACTCTTTTCCTGAGAAGAACTTATATTAGCTGTGTGCATGCGTCGCATGTATGATTCACGAGCGGGGTAATTGGATTTCCTTTTCAGAGTTCGTTTTCCTTTTGTATCACATTCGAATTGATAGCCTATTGGCACGTTGTGGCATCATATGAGACTTTTGATCATGCCCGGGGTGGCTTATTGCCTGAGCAGTTCGTACTGGGTGAGACGAGATCATTGGACTTAGGATCAGTGCAATCTTAATATATGAAGTATATTAAGAAGCAGAGACCATTATTTGGTTCCGAAACAGGTGATGGTTCTTGTAAGGAGTATAGGCCTGATGAATTGTTGATTCGGCAGTTGGTTATGAATTTCTACACATCTCTTCCGTCACGGCGGTGTTGTAAGAGTTACAGCAAGACTTATGTATGTCATGAGGTGCAGTGGGAGCATCAGATTCGTGGAACTTCGACTGATTTGATCAGAGAATGTTATTGTGGTCCTGTGAGTAAAGTGGTGCAAGGTGTGAATTCAGCTAAGGTATGCAGTCATGTTTTGGTGTTGCTGGTAGTTATTGATACGGTGAGCGTATGTTGGAACAGGCCTGGCAGAGAATTTCTGATGTAGGAATTGGGCTCTAAGGCTTATTTGCTTAAGTGAAAAAGGATATCTTCAGATTGATCGAGCTAGGGTGCCCAGCTGAGTTGTGGTAGCACGGGTAGGTGCTCAAGCTGTTAAACTGTGATTTCGGACAACCCCAACACAGTTCTTAGCACGTTCGAGGACGAACGCATGTTTAAGTGGGAGAGAATGTAATGACCCGATCGGTCGTTTTGAGCTCTAGCGCGTCGCTCAGCAGTTTGGGGGCCATGAGCAGCTTCACTTCAGGTATTATGACTTGTACGCATGGTCGAAATTGAATTCCGGGAAATTCGGAGTTGATTTGGAAAGAGAATTCTCATTTCGGAAGCTTTAAGTTGAAAGAATTGACTAAGATTGGATTTCAGAGTAAACGACCTTGGAATCGGGATCTAAAGGTTCCAGTAGGTTCGTATGATGATTTCGGACTTGGACGTATGCCCGGATCGGGTTTCGGATGACCCGGGAGCGTTTTGGCGCCTATTGTGGGAGTTAGCATTTTGGAAGAAATTTCATAAGTTTGGGTTGAAGTGCATTTCAGTGTTATCGATGTCCGTTTGGGATTCTGATTCTGGGAGTAGCTCCGTGTGGTGATTCTGGAGTTGGGAGCTCGATCGGAAGTGAATTCGGAGGTCCGTAGGTAATTTTGAAGTCATTTGGCTAAAGATAGAAATTTGAAGGTTTTTGAGAAGTTTGACCGAGAGTTTGACTTTTTGATATCAGGGTCGGATTCCAGTTTCAAAAGTTGGAGCAGGTCCATAATATCGAATATGACTTGTGTGCAAAATTTGAGGTCAATCGGACCTGATTTGACGGGTTTTGGCATCGAATGTAGAAGTTTGAAATTTCAAAGTTCATAATGTTTGGATTGGAGTACGATTCATGATTTCGACGTTGTTTGATGTGATTTGAGGCCTCGAGCGAGTTCGTATCATGTTTTGGGACATGTCGGTATAATTGGTTAAGGTCCCGAGGGCCTCGGGTGGATTTCAGAAGGTTAACGGAATGAATTTTGGACCAAAGAGTTGCTGAAATTTTCTGCAGAAAAGCGGTTTTGACAGCAACTAGTGCAATCACGGAGCTGAATTTGGAAGCTTATTTCTCGAAATCTGTAAGGAACTTGAAAATTTGCGAAGCGTAAAAGTTCTTGCCCTTGCATTCTAGTTTCCAGGAAGTTAAACCATTCATGATTTGGACATTTTATCAGAAAGTTATGATCGATTGAAGATGGCTGGTGGAGCAGTTTCGACAAAATTTTCTGATGCATGGAGCCGACTTTAGAAGCTCATATCTCGGAATATATAAAGAGTTATATGGTGTGCAACCTATCAAATGAATGATCTTCGAGTCTAGTTTCTAAATCTTCAAACCGTTTGCAGTTGGATATTTCCACAAGGAGTTATGGGCGTTTTAACAGAGGGTGTACATCAGGGGAAAATTATAATAGGATGTACAACCAGCACATCGCAAGGTACAACTCAATGAAGCCTGGGCAGATTGTTTTAAACACGAGTTTTGGCCCATTTCTTTCATTTGGCTTGGACGATTTTGGAGAGCTCAAGGAGGGATTTTCACCAAGCAACACTAGGTAAGTGATTTCTTCCTATTTTATGTTAAATTGTGATCTTACATGGATTTAGACATGGAAAATTAATATAAATTTGGGATTTTTGGACTTTTACCTTGAATTTGAGCATGAAAATTAGAGCAAATTGTATATTTGAGTTAGTAAAGCTATGGGTAGAATTTATCTTCGAGAAATTTCGGAATCCGGGCATGTGGGCCCGAGGGCATTTTGGTCAACTTTTCGAGCGGAGTTGGGAACTTATATAATTTGAATTGTTACAAGTATTAGAGTGAATTTTTATTGGTTTACCCATTGTTTTAATAGTTTTGGGGCGTTGTTCATCAATTGGAGTCGTTGGTAGGGCTTGGAAGCCGGTTATGGAAATTTCGGAGCGAGGTGAGTCTCCTTTCTAACCTTGTAAGAGGGAATTGTCCCCATATGTGAAATAATTGGTTATGTGCTCCTATTTTTGGGGGCTACGTACGCACGAGGTGACGATAGTCCGTGCGTAGCTACTAATATGTGTAGTCCTGGTAGTCTAGGACCCAAAAATATGCTATACTAGGAATATCTGTGATCTTATTGACAGTTGAATTTCTTAAATCCTATCGAATTGGTAAATGAATTTCTAAGAGGATTAAACTTCATTTTCTTAAATCATTAAAAGAGAATTGGCTTTTATTTGGATAAATGTTCCCCGATAAATTCTTAATTTGTTGTTTGAGCATGTATTTCTATGTGTACCTGCGTCGTATGTATGATTCGTGAGCATTATGATTGTTTAGTTAAATTTGACCGCGTCGCATGTATGATTCGCGAGCGGGGTAATAGATGCATCTATGGTTCGCGCCGTTCGACCCTCGGCAGTGCATAATTTACATTTATGTAGGATTGGGCCGTACGACCTCGGCATGAGTTGCGCATGCTTGTATTGCTTGCCTTAAGATTTATTGATACTGATATCTGCTATCCCCGACTTGAGATAATTGTTAATTAGTGGATTATGAATCCGGAGACTTTTAATAAAAAAGGAACTTTTACCTATTTCGTGACTCACTTGAATTTACTGTCGTTCTTAATAAATCCGTGATTCATCGCATTAATAATATTATTATTGGACCATTAGTAAGTGTCGAAGTTGCCATCTCGTCTCTACTTATTCGAGATTAGGCGGGATACTTACTGAGTACACGTTGTTTTCGTACTCATGCTACACTTGCTGTGCATTTTGTTGCACAGGTGCAGGTATTTCTAGTGGCCCGCTGGGCGTAGCAGCATGGGTGACACGGAGACTAGAGGAGCTGTAATTCTCGAGGCGACCCGCAGCTAGTATAGTCTCTCTCAGCATTTTATTTACTTTCTGTCCAATTTGTGTTCCGGACAGTTATTGTACTTTATTTGATTTCTTAGAAATTGCTCATGCACTGGTGACACCGGGTTCTGGGATGGTTATGAAGTATTTTGTATTAACTGTTTATCATTCAATTTGATTTGAAACGATTATCTTTTGCTGGTAAATTTGAAGGAAAATCATAGTTTTCAAGAGTATTAAAACGAGAATTTAAATTAAGTATTTTGGTTGGCTTGCCTGAAAGAGAATAATGATGATCTCATGTTCAGCAAATTTCTCTCCATGTTGAGCCGGGTTCAATTAAATATTCCACTCGTTGATGTATTGCGTGAAATTCCAAAGTATGCTAAGTACATAAAAGATATAGTGGCTCACAAGAGAAGATTAACTGAATTTGAGACAGTTGCACTTACTGAGGAGTGCACTTCAAGGGTCTAGAACAAGCTTCCTCAAAAGCTTAAGGATCCTGGCAGCTTCACCATTCCTGTGCGCATTGGTAATATTGATGTGGGTCGTGCTCTTTGTGATTTGGGGGCGAGCATAAATCTGATGCCCTTATCCTTGTTCAAGCAGTTCGGCCTGGGAGATCCAAGGCCAACTACTGTGATGTTGCAACTGGTTGATAGGTCAATAGCACACCTTGAGGGAGTAATTGAAGATGTGTTGCTGCAAATTGGGAAATTTATCTTCCCGGCGGACTTCATTATCCTAGATTATGAGGCTAACAAACTGGTCCCAATCATATTGGGGTGACCTCTCTTGGCTACTGGTGATGCCATTATCAAAGTGAGAGAGGGAAAAAAGATTTTGAGGGTGGATGACGAAGAAGCAGTCTTTAATGTCTACAAAGCAATCCAACTTCCCCGCCACTATGAGGAGCTCTCAATGATATCTGTTGTTCAGGCGGGTGAGCAGATTCTTGACACGAGTGTATATCTAGACGATTCTTTGAAGAAAGCACTTATTTTGTTTGATAGCTTGGAAATTGATGATGAGGTTGAGGAGATGATGCACATCCTAGATACATCTTGTGCTTACATGTAGGGGATACACCCCTTCGAGCCCTTGAACGGGCCAGATGGGCCACCTCCAAAACCGTCAATTGAGGAGGCTCCAAAATTGTAGCTTAAACCTCTACCACCTCATCTTCAGTATGCTTATTTGGGTGACTCTGACACTTTACCTGTTATTGTTTCTTCTGAATTGTCTAAACTGCAGGAAGAGAAGCTGTTGAGAGTGCTACGTGAGCACAAGCGATCACTTGGGTGGACAATCTCTGACATTAAAGGCATTAGTCCAGCTTTTTGCATGCATAAAATCCTCATGGAGGACGGACACAAGCCAAGTGTAGAGCAACAACGCCAACTAAATCCAATCATGAAAGAAGTGATTAAGTGGCTTGATGCAGGTATTGTATTTCCAATCTCAGATAGCAAATGGGTAAGCCCCGTTCAATGTGTACCTAAGAAGGGGGGGATGACTGTGGTTGTTAATGAAAATAATGATTTGATTCCCACAAGAACTGTCACTGGGTGGAGGATTTGTATAGATTACAGAAAATTGAATAATGCCACCCTAAAGGACCACTTCCCTCTCTTCTTTATTGACCAAATGCTTGATAGATTAACTAGCCAGGAATACTATTATTTCCTAGATGATTACTCGGGGTATAATCAGATTGCTATAGCCCCAGAGGACCAAGAGAATACCACATTTACGTGTCTGTATGGCACATATGCGTTCAAGAGAATGCCCTTTGGTCTCTGTAATGCACCTGCGACTTTTCAAAGGTGTATGATGGCTATTTTTACTGATATGGTTGAAAGATTTGTAGAAGTGTTCATGGATGATTTTTCCGTGTTTGGGTCCTCTTTTGATAATTGTTTAATGAATCTGGATAAAGTACTTGCTAGATGTGAAGAGACGAACCTGGTGCTAAACGGGGAAAAGTGCCACTTCATGGTACGTGAAGGTATAGTTTTGGGGCANTGATTGTTTAGTTAAATTTGACTGCGTCGCATGTATGATTCGCGAGTGGGGTAATAGATGCATCTATGGTTCGCGTCGTTCGACCCTCGGCAGTGCACATTTTACATTTATATTGGATCGGGCCGTACGACCTCGGCATGAGTTGCGCATGCTTGTATTGCTTGCCTTGAGATTTATTGATACTGATATCTGCTCTCCCCGACTTGAGATAATTGTTAATTAGTGGATTATGAATCCGGAGACTTTTAATAAAAAGGAACTTTTACCTGTTTCGTGTCTCACTTGAATTTACTGTCGTTCTTAATAAATCTGTGATTCATCGCATTAATAATATTATTATTGGACCATTAGTAAGTGTCGAAGTTGCCATCTCGTCTCTACTTCTTCGAGATTAGGCGGGATACTTACTGAGTACACGTTGTTTTCGTACTCATGCTACACTTGCTGTGCATTTTGTTGCACAGGTGCAGGTATTTCTAGTGGCCCGCTGGGCGTAGCAGCATGGGTGACACGGAGACTAGAGGAGCTGTAATTCTCGAGGCGACCCGCAGCTAGTATAGTCTCTCTCAGCATTGTATTTACTTTCTGTCCAATTTCTGTTCCGGACAGTTATTGTACTTTATTCGATTTCTTAGAAATTGCTCATGCACTGGTGACACCGGGTTCCGGGATGGTTATGAAGTATTTTGTATTAATTATTTATCATTCAATTTGATTTGAAACGATTATCTTTTGCTGGTAAATTTGAAGGAAAATCATAGTTTTCAAGAGTATTAAAACGAGAATTTAAATTAAGTATTTTGGTTGGCTTGCCTGACAGTGGTGTCCGGCGCCATCACGACCTTCAGTGGAATTTGGGTCGTGACAGAAATAATAAAATTATGTGCTTCCATTACTATTTAGAGGTGAAAAATAATTTTTTGATATCAACCAGAGAAAAAAGTATGTGGAAGAACGGATCAAAGGAATTTATGTATATATGTTTTCAGTTAGTAAACCTTAATCTAACTCAAGCACAACCAAGAAATACCCTATAAAACTTGAAATCCACCAACTTTTAAGGCAAATCTCCAACAGAAAAGTTTCAAAAACTCTTATAAATAGCAAAATCAATAGCAGAATCAAATTGTCCCAAAAAAGAAACACAAAGCAACAAGCACAATAAAAATTAATTTATAAAAAAAAAAACGAAGAAAAAAAATACAAATAAACAAATACGAAAAAGACTAAGAAACGAAAACGACCAAACGAAAAAATTACAAAAA
>NC_031990.1:92947071-93131169 GCF_001879085.1 Nicotiana attenuata | reverse complement strand
CTTCTAGATTGTTTAATCGTTTCTATTTTTTCATTCTTCTTCACCAATTTTTGCAAGAGTACTCGAATCCTAATTGACTCTATGTAATATACCGATCTTTCCAATTCTTACTTCGATTTTGGGTGTTTTCGTGTTACCAATCGTATTAATTTGCTCTGTATCTTCTGCTTTGCATGTTTTCCTTCGTCAAATCTAGTATTCCGTAATTTTATCCTGATTGATCCCTATTAGTGTTCTAATCTGGTTTTCCGGCTAATTTCTATATTTTTGTGAAGCCCTTATTCAATTTATTTTTCTATTCATGGGAGTTGATATATTCTTTCCAGAAACCATTGTTACTTTGAAATTTGGCTGATTGATTTTCTCTGTTCGAGATTTGTATGCCTAAGTCTTGCCCGTTTCCCTGTTTACGACCTTAATTAGTCATTCTTGCTTCATTTGATTACCTGTATATCTACTGATTCCTTTACGTGATCCTTCCCTTAGTTAGACCCCTGATTATTTTATTCCGAACTCCTTTATTTGGTTTGATTTGAATTTCTTTCCTTAATTAGACTCCCTATTATTAACATTTGGCTAATTGCCCCTAATTAAAGGAGTCTATTCTGAACTCCTTATGTGATTAGATTCTGATTGCCCATAATTGCTGATTTCTGATTCTTTTACCTTATTAGCTCTACTCTTGAACTGCTATATAAGCACTCTCATTGTGCTCCTTCAACACACGAACACACTATTCAGAATACACACATATACATTCAAACCCTCTCTTCTTTCTTTGCTACTTGTGCTAACTGTTGGTCTAGCCGGCTGAAAGCCAAGACTAGATAGTGAAATTGCACCTGTTTTTTTACATTCTGCATTTTCTTCTTTAACTGGTATGTCTCTAGTTAAATTTTGAAACTCAACTTTATGTGTTCCATGTCTATGCATCCATGCGTGTTCCTGTACTAGTTATTCAATTTGTTTCTTTGTTTGCTGTTATTAAGCATGTCTAAATTCTACCTTATGTGTAATCAGCATGTCTGACTTCACTTAGTTCTTTGATACTTGTCCAGCATGTTTACTTAGTTCCCTTACCTCCCTTTTTATTGGTATGACCATGTAGTTACTTAGTCTTCTAGTGCATTCGAGTGGCCCTAATTGTATGTCAAATATTGTTCAACAGACTCTTGTCTTCAACATGATCCTGCTGCATTCTTTCTCTATGTTTTAACTGTCTGCTACCATGACTAACTTGCTCAGTATCCTAGTTGTTCTGTACATTTGTTGTATCAAATGTTTCCCTGTTTATGTGGTTTCAACCCTATATGTTGCCAATCCCCTTCACCCCCTGTTTGTAAGTCTGCTTGTTAAGTAAATCTGGGTATTCTGTGATTAATTGGGTTGTTTGCTGAGTTTGCTTTTCCTCAAAAAAATGATTCAAAACTGTTGCTCCTACTCATAGTATTCTTCTTAAAACTGGTCGCTCCTAACATCTTTAAAAACCGTTCTCTATTTTGGAATCTTATCTCTACATTGTTTTACTAAATCTTTCAAAACTGTGTCATGCACTCTCACCCTACTCTTAGACTATTAAGTTCTGCCCCTCTGGTGTGTGTACTGCTTAGGGATCCTTGAGATCTCTCTGAACTCTGGCATACCAAGGGTGGTCCTTCCACACTGCACATAACCAATCTTTGTTTGAGAAAGGTCTTGGTGTGAGCACTTCCCGGGATCCTTGAGGTCCTTAGGAAACTTTTACACACCAAGACACACTATTGGCTATGAGATCTTGGCTTCTGAGACTGTATTGAAAGCCTAGCATCCCCAAGTTTATTTTGGGCCTGATTTAGGCTCCCTATAGTATTGTTTCGTTTACTTATGTACTTCATTTAATCCTGGTCTGTAATAATATTCTTTGTAAACAGATATTTTGGTGATTAGTAAAAAGGGGAGGGTTCATATATGATTTTTGTGGGGAAACCGGGTAGTAATCATGCTTCTAGGATTATGTGTGTTGATTCACAGTAGAAATCTAATTTTAGGTTTACACTATGTTTACATTCTACAATAGATATCATGCCACTAGGTTTGCTATGCCTATTTGTATAACAGAACCATGCCATAAACTCGTGCATTATATATCCTGTCTTAGGATAATCATGTTTACTGCTTTGCATATTAGGAAACATGTTATAGTCATCATTTTATTTCTGATTCTGCCTAAAGTCATAATCACCTAGGAACTCTATAATTAAACTACTGCTGTGATCATGCTTAATAAAATGACCATCTTTCTCTGTGCATTAGAAATCCTGATTTAGGACTCTGTTTGCATTAGCTCTAAATCATGTATACGTTAAGGGTTAAGAGTAGTCCAACACATAGGTATCATGTTCTAGTGTAAACGCATGAAATCAGTTCTGTAACATTAATCACCTAATTCAATATGCCTATAGGATTGAATGACCTCAAGTTGTCTTAACCAATTCCCAGAATTATGATTGCATACAAACCCACGCCTAGGCAAGCCTTAGGTAACTGTGAAATTGGGCTCTGTTTATGTGTGAAATCGTCCAGGTTTTACAGGCTATAAAATCAATAGGCAAGCTGATTAGGGTTCTATCAGTTCGCTTTAAAACAAATGCTGCATATTCTGTGTTTGTGATGTTCATCTAGATATCATGTTCTAAGGCTTTCTAAATTTCTTTAAAATCAGTTGTTTGAGACGTGCTATGTATCTGTTTACGTGTGGAGGTAAACATGAGCCACTTAATTGCTTCCCTATTTGACAGTCCTATATGTTCTTTGTTGTCGCTTAGATTTTACCTTTTAAATACCTTAGGAGTGTGTAGAATAGCCTAAGTATAGAGGTCCTAAACACCTCCGGGACCACAAGGAAGGATGGGTAAAGCACGCTTAGAGGTCGTTAATTAAACTCACTTATATAACCACTAAGGGGAGGGTAATGGGTAGTAAAAGGATATGATGACCTGTGCGCTAATGCCACGTGTAATCCTCTATTTGAGGAAGGCTTACCGGGTATTGTACAGATGTGATCCTATAGGCTAACCAACTTAGGACTTCCCTTCATTAATTTATGTATGCTCGGATTGTTCAAACTTCCTTAATTTATGTATGCTCGGACTGTTCAAACTTCTTTAATTCAAGTATGTATGCTCGGACTGTCTAAATTTACATATGTATGCTTGGACCATCTAAACTTCCTTGACTATATATGTGTGCTTAGACTGTGTAAATTCCCCTTATTTGCAAATGTGTGCTTAGACCGCTTACCTGTTAAATGACTAATTCACATACACTCACCGTTGTGGACTGCAAGGGGTGCCTAACACCTTCCCCTCAAGGTTATTTCTAGCCCTTACCCTAATCTCTTGTAACGCAAACTGGTCACATGAGTTAATTGCTCTAGGTGCCCTAACGCGCCATAATCCGTTAGGTGGCAACTCTTCAGATACCTAATTCCCAAAAGGAAACGAGTTGTTCCCAATGAATGTCGAAACCCAGACTCCCGCGAGGGAAAAAGGGGGCGCGATAGCATGGTGACTCTGCTGGGGATATTTTAGGCTCTTACCATAACGAACATGTTTTTGTGAATTAGTCTTAAGCATGCTTTATTCTGTTAATACATGTGCACCCTTTCCCTTCCCCCTTATTTGGATTTAACTGCTTATTTTCAAGCATCCATGATTTCCTTTATTTCTTGAAACTGACTTGTCTCTTTGTTTTCCTTTTTTCTCCGTAACTGTCATTCAATTATTTAAATACTGCATTTATCATTTTTTTAACGTGCAAATACTTGACAACATGCTATTTATTATTGCATAAATCATGCTCAACATCATATTCCGTTCGTGCGTAATCAATCCTATAGAAACGCTTGATGAGTGTTTGCGCTCTTCCTATATATCACCCTTTTAACTTTGGAAAAGCGTATTTGCGGTAAAACTAGTCGATCAGCGGTGCGTTCGACGGTTCTGTGCCTTTCTCCCTCAAGTTGTCCGCTTGAGGGTCCCAGTCTAGACCTCTATAGCAACCTTACTCTGATTAATCGTACATGCATCATGGTCAAACCTAGCCGGGTTAATATGTTGTCCACATAATAACCCTTTAAGAGAAGCCTCACCCAAAAGTCCATCGGGTTTTCTATAATCCCAACAGGCGCAACCACGATTGTGTGCGTTAATTTGGAGAAATAAGTGCCAATATGCTAATCATTGTTGTATAAATAGATGAACCTGGAGGGGGAAAGGGCCTAACTATATTTTGTTTTGTAGAAAATAAGAAAGAGAGTCACCGATTGCCAGAACGCTAAGGGAAAAAAGGAGGGCATTTGGCAAGGGCATTCTTACTACTGAACCTGTGGGAACTGGGGGAATTGATCGACAAGAGCATCCAGTCTGGACCTTCTGGGACTAAGTAGATTAGGATTACTTGCTTTTCTTTTAAATGTAATAAGGCCAAGTGCCATTAGTAACATTATTTAGTGTCGTTTTGGGTCGTTTATTTTTACGTTAATGAACTGAGGCAATTATTGGCAATATATTTATCCAAATCTACTTGTCGATAGGCCTACCTCGGGCACAACGAGGCTCCCAAATTAGGACACGAATTTACATTCCTACAATATGTGTTTAAATACTGCAAGCATTTCAGAACCATTACTAACTTGGCTACCTTTTATTTTTCTTTCTTTTTGATTATTCCCATTCCCCAAAAGGTTGGGTCGTGCATACTGGCCTCATCAGCTTATCACACGAGATTCAGGGGCCCTTCACCTTCTCCTCCTCCTAGTCTACCAAAAGGCAAGGGAAAAGCAAAAATGGAAGATCTGAACGGCACCAGAAAGGAAAACAACACAGGGGTTGAACACGCAGAAACTTCTGATGGTCGGGGTACTCAGGCCCCAAATGATGCAGTTTCACGTCTCGAACAGAAAATACTGGAACTCCAGGGTGAGCTTGAGCATGTCCGGAATGTGGCAAACCTATCCTTCTCACTCAGCGTCCCAAACATTAGTCATCCAAACACTCAGAACCCCGCACCACCTCAAAACACACCCAACAAACGCCTACAAAATCCACCTGTACCTCACAATTATAAAACTCCACCACAAAATCAAACTATCCCACCACAATACCAGCCAAACACCTACCATACTCCACAAAATACCCCACCAGTCATTCCTCAACCCCAGAATTCCACCAACGATCACAACTATACTCAAATTCCAGGTGACCGAAACAACCCTATATATGTGGAGACCCTACCTAATTCCACTCAACCCATCTCCTATGCACCAGAATCTGTTGAGAAGGACATGCTCATTAAGAACCTGGCCGAGGAGCTCAAGAAATTAACCAGCCAAGTTGAAGGCGTAGAAGGAGGCAAGGGGATAAAAGGTTTGAACTATGAAGACCTATACATACAACCGGATGTAGAACTGCCAAATGGCTACAAACCGCCCAAGTTCGAGATGTTTGACGGTACAGGTGATTCCAGGGTTCATCTAAGGACTTATTGCGACAAGCTTGTCGGGGTTGGAAAAGATGAAAAGATCTGGATGAAGCTTTTTATGAGAAGTCTTACAGGAGATGCCTTGTCTTGGTACATTAGCCAGGATCCTAAGAAATGGCTCAACTGGGTGAGTTTGGCATATAATTTCATGGACCGATTCAACAGAGAGAATGCACCAGATGTCTTCTACATCAAAACTTCAAGAAGAAGCCCATCGAAACCTTCCGCGAGTATGATACTCGTTGGAGGTCAGAGGCGGCCAAAGTCAGGTCGGCACTGGATGAGGAACAGATGAACAAGTTCTTCGTTAGAGCACAGGATCCGCAATATTATGAAAGGTTGATGGTTCTTGAAAAGAATAAGTTCTCTGATATCATCAAACTTGGTGAAAGGATCGAAGAAGGCATCAAAAGCGGGATGGTAACAAACTGTGATGCATTGCAGACCACTAATAAAGTAGCGCAATCAGGGGGTATATCTAAGAAGAAGGACGTGGGAGCAGTGATGGTCGCCCAAGGACCCAAAACCCCATTCGTATACCGAACCTCTCCACTTGCATATCAAGCACCTCCACCCACATATCAAGCACCTCCACCCAACTATCAACCGTCACCTCTATCTACATATCAACCCTCATCCCCCAGATATTCCCAACCAGCCACCGCCTATCACACCTATAATTCCCAACCATCTCATTTTCAGTCACCTCTAATTCGCCAAAATTACCCAAGACAGTGACCTAATTTTGACCACAGACCACCCAAACAATACACTGCCATCGCTGAACCCATCGACCAGCTATATGAAAGGTTGAAGGCTACCGATTAGGTCACTCCCATCCTTGTTATGGCCACGGACAACTCATCCCAATGGGTTAACCCGAATAAGACTTGTGCATTCCGGTGTGAAAGGGAACACCATTGACGAATTCCACACATTGAAGGACAAAATCCAGACTTTGATTGACAACAAGATCATCCAGGCAAAGGAGGCTACACCTAATGTCCGCAATAACCCCCTCCCAGATCAAAGGGGGAGGGTGTCAACGTGATAGAGAAGGATGAAGAATGGGATCCTGAGGGATCAATCGGACTTATCAAAGAGGGTGACGATCTCAAGAAACCCGCAGTCACTATCAACCCCATTATAGTGCAGATACAGCCACCAGTGGAGGTCGAGTTAACAACATAAGTCCTATTTGAAGTTGAGGTAGCACCCCCTGCAGTTGCGCCTATTCCGTTTGAGGTGAAAATAGCCACACCATTTACAGTGATAGTATCAACCACACCGCGTTTCAGCACCGATGCTGTACCATGGGTTTATATGGCCGAAGGTAGAAGGAAATGAAAAACCAACATGGGAGAATCTGGTGCTGCACAAGGGATGACTAGGACTGGAAGGGTCTATACGCCCGAGCATTTAGGAGAGTCCAGCAAACAGGCCTCTAACAAACCTCCCGTTATTGAAACAGGTCTAGATGACCTCTGGAGGAAAGTGCAAGCAAGGGAGTATTCAGTCATCGACCATCTGGACAAGACTTCTGCTCAAATATCTATCCTGTCGCTGCTACAGAACTCAGAAGCACACAGGAATGCTCTGATGAAAGTATTGAACGAAGCGTATGTGCCCAGTAACATCATAAGAGGAGAGATGCCTAACATGGTGGGACAGGTATTGGAAAGTCACAATATCACTTTCCACGAGGATGAGTTGCCGCCTGAGGGTCTGAATCACAATAGGGCACTGCACATCACAGTGCAATGCGAAGACTACTTCATTACCAGGGTCCTGATTGATGGAGGGTCCAGTCTCAATATTTTCCCATTAACAACACTGAAGAGGTTGGGCAAAGGCCTATACGAGATACGAGAGGGGACCATGAACGTAAAGGCATTTGATGGGTCTAAAAGGGCAACCATCGGGAAAATTAATCTCTGTGTGCAAATGGGGCCTACATGGTTTGATGTTGAGTTTCAGGTGCTGGACATATCTGCATCCTACAATCTGCTGTTAGGATGACCATGGATACACGCCGCTGGGGCTGTGGCATCAACTTTGCATCGGGTAGTAAAGTTTGGGTGGAACCATTAGGAGGTGATTATCCATGGAGATGGGAGCAATCCCATTTACACCCGTCAGACTGTTCCGATGGTCGAGAATATGAGAAATCTAGGTGGAGAAACCTATCATCACATCGAGCGGGTCAATGCAATTGACAAAGATAAGTGGTGGTATGGCAAGATAGCAAGCATGATGAATTGGGGAGGGTATGAGCCTAGCAAGGGGCTCGGTAATAATCTTCAAGGCATCATCAAGCCAATATAGACAAAGTACCATGGTACCACATTTGGGCTGGGATACCTGTGCGCGGGGAAATCAGGAGACCGATTTTCCCCCGACATAATGCTTCGAAGAGTAAACCCCGAAGGCACGGGATCTCGGATCGGTCGCTTCTCTCGAGATCTATCAACGCCTTGCCCAGATCGGATATCGGCTAAGGCCCCAATGGACCAAGGTATCCCCCGAGAGATGTATCCGGGATCGATGAGACCTATCCAAGAGGCTCGGTGCCAGTCCTCATACGACATAAAAACGGGTTGTCACATCTCATTCTTTTGTTGTACTATGTATTCCGTACTAAGTTTGGACGTCCCCTTTCTATAAAAGAAGGGTCACCAACACCTTGTAAAGCATCTCCAACTATCTCACAAAAGAGCAATAATATTCTCTCTCTCTCTTTTTTCTAATTCACTTATTTCTCTCTGGTATTTCGATTGTTAGATATTCTCCTTGTTTGTTACTCAACGTCCCTCGAGGTCGCCTTAGCATTTTATCGTTTTCTTACTTTTCTCTATTATTTTGCTCAATATTGATAAGATAGAGTCTGGTTTGGCTCTATCTTCACTTGTTATCCCCTTCCCGGCTATCCTGAATAGCCCGAGATAGGCTCGAAACTCGGCCTCGTGGTGTCTACCGGCTGATTTTACGCCCGGGCAACAGTCCCCTACTGGTTCGATTACTGCTTTGCTTAACTCGGTTTTTATCATTTCACCTCACACTTTAGCACTAACTGCCCTAACAAACTAGCTCGGGAATAGATCACATATTTTTAGAATCCCATTTACGAATTTAATTGTTGTTACCATTTTCACGGTAAACAGTTTGGCACCCACCGTGGGGCTTAAAATAATAGTGATTATTTTCTTGTTAGTTTCGTCACTCGAACGCACGATATCTTTCACACTTTTTCTTGCCCGAGAACCCTTTGATTGCAGGTCAAAATGTCTGGCTCGATAAACAGAGTTGAGAATAACAACCTCGAAGATCATGGGGAAAATGGCGTGGCTGTCCCGGCCGCTGGAGCACCTCCGCAGAATCCTGACGTCGTTCCCGGACCAATCCTAGTAGACGCAAATTCGCAGGACACGCAACAAGTAGACGAAACTTCTCACACCGACAGGAGCGTACGACACAGCGGCCAATAGGAAGCGCAAAAGACCCCGGCCCGGGAAGAACAAGAAGTTAGCCTTCATGTTATTTTTGAAATGTTGCAGGCACAACAACTAGCCATTGCTCAGCTGCAAAGCCATCCGAGAACCCCCAGTACAGTGGCACCGGAGACGGCTCCCCCCGTCGAGCGAGTACTCAAAAGGTCAAGCAACAACAGTAGCCGATCCTGCCATCGTAAAAATGCTCGAGGACCTCACCAAAAGGATCGAATCAGGAGAAAAAATGATCGCAGCCAACGATAAAAGGGTCGAAACCTATAACTCCAGGGTCGATCAGATCCCAGGCGCTCCCCGGTCCTTAAGGCTTTAGATTCAAAGAAAATTCATTCAAAGGACATTCCCCGAAGAAGCGGCCCCGAAACCTAAGTACAACGGCACCTCCGACCCCAACGAACACGTCACTGCGTACACCTGCGCAGTAAAAGGAAACAACATAAAGAATGACGAGATCGAGTCGGTAATGCTGAAAAAATTCGGAGAAACGCTTTCAAAGGGGGCCATGATGTGGTACCATAACTTGGCTCCCAACTCCATAGATTCATTCGCCATGTTAGCGGACTCTTTCGTAAAAGCACACGCCGGAGCCATCAAAGTAGCAACAAGGAAGTCCGACATTTTCAAAATCAAGCAGAGAGAGAACGAGATGCTGCGGGAATTCGTGTCCCGATTCCAGATGGAGCGGATGGATCTACCACCAGTCTCAGACGATTGGGCAGTACAGGCCTTCATCTAAGGCCTGAACGAGCGAAGCTCCATGGCTTCAAAATAGCTGAAGCAGAATCTAATCGAGTACCCAGTCGTGGCTTGGTCGGACGTCCACAACCGGTACCAGTCAAAGATCAGGGCAGAGGATGACCAGCTGGGGGCCCCTTCGGGCTCAGTATACCCAAACAGACTCCTGGCGAAAGAGACGAAACCAAGCAAAGAAAGGTACCAACCATACCTCGAAGACAGGAGGAACGCCCCGAGGCGCAACCTGCCCCGCAACGATCGGAGAATGGATCGAGGACAGGATCTTCGGGGGATCATCAACAGCACCAGGTTTGATCGAAATTTGGCACCAGCCAACGCACCCCACTTATCGGAATACAACTTCAGCGTCGACGTGTCAGACATCGTGTTCGCTATCAGCAAAATCCGGGATGCAAAATGGCCCAGACCAGTGCAGTCAAATCCTTCGCAGAGAAATTACAACTTGACGTGTGAGTTCCACAACACACACGGCCATCGGACCAAGGATTTCCATCAACTACGAGAAGAAGTAGCCCAGCTACTCAGCAAAGGGCATCTCCGGGAATTCCTCAGCGATCGGGCCAAAAATCAGTTCCAAGACAGGGAGGCAGTCAAGAAAAACGAAGTAAACGAACCACAGCACATCATCCACATGATCATGGGAGGTGCCGATACCCCGCAGGAACCCATGATGAGGAAAACAAAAATATCCATCACCAGGGAGAAACGGACTCGGGGATATATCCCCAAGGACGCCCTTACATTCAGTGAAAAAGACATAGAGGCCCTATCTCAACCCCACAACGACGCGCTAGTAATTTCCTTTCTTGTAAATTCTTTTCAGATAAAACGTGTACTCGTGGATCCAGGTAGCTCGGCCAATATTATCAGGTCGAGGGTGGTAGAACAGCTCGGATTAACCGAACGGATCGTGCCTGCCACTCGAGTCCTCAACGGGTTCAACATAGCGAGCAAAACGATGAAAGGAGAGATCGTCATCCCTATCACCGTGGTCGGCACAACCCAAAACACCAAGTTCCATGTCATCGAGGGAGACATGAGGTATAACGCCTTGTTCGGACGATCGTGGATACATTGCATAAGAGCAGTACCATCCACCCTCCAGTAGATGATAAAATTCCTGACAAAGGATGGAATCAAAACCGTCTACGAAGAACAACACGCGGCGAGAGAAATGTTCGCAATACATGACGCGCTGTCGGCGCCCGTACCTCCGCCTCCGAATAAGCCCTCGGGCGAATCGGGTCTCAACACCGGTCGGGTTTGATAAATGCAAAAATAGAAATCCGCATTACGTATCCGACCTCGGGCGATCGTAACAAATCAGCTTCAAGGCACCACCTACATATCTCGTCCCAAGGTACCGCCGTTTCTTTTATTTTATTTCCAAATTAGAAATTAACCCTCATGCAGGCACTCGACCGAAGATGCTTGGACACTGGCGCTATGAGAAGACTTCGAAACCCCCAAAAAGGACGCGCCTGTTGCACTCTTTTCCTTGGACCGAGTTTTTTATCCCAAAAAGAAGAAGGGTTTTTACCGGTAAGGTTTTTAATAAGGCAACGCCCGCGAAGCCACCGGAAGAGAAACTCCACAAAAACGCTCGAAGCCACCCTAACAACCAACTTTCGAAGCAGCAAGGGGCATTCCCCCCTGAAGCCCACTGGATTCATAGGAGGTAGGGAAGCACCGAACAAAGGTCCCTACGGGGAGATGATGTAACAGGCCAAAACGGTCAATATAGCCAAACCTCGCTAAAGCGAGAACATGTATTATTATATCGGGCAATCAAAAATACCCCCCCTTCTTTTTATGAGAAGAGAGAAAGGCTCCTAATCAAGAGTAAAACATCATGAAAATCAGCAAAACAACCGGACTCGGCCCAGAACTGGTCGATTCAACGCAACAGCACATATATCCCACCAATGGATCAGAGGATATCTTCCAACGCCTTACTCTCCGAAAGGAAAAATCACAGCATACTCCCGATAGAGGCATCTCTATCAAATACATCCCGAGATACTCGGAGACTTAAAACGATTCAGCATCCACCCTGCCCCGGGGTCGGAGTTTCGAGCTCACGAAGCCCTCGCAATGCAACTCCGAGTTTGCAAAAAGCTGTCTTCAAGCTTAAGCAGAACTCGGTGACTCGGAAAAATCATTGCCAATCGCCACGTACTGGAAAATCCAAAATTGTAAGACCCTAGCGGGCAGCCTCGGTATAACCAGATCTATTCTCCACAAATTGTAAGTCCTCAACAGGCATGGCAAACTGTAAGACCTTAACAGGCATGAAAAATCCTGTAGTTTAGGCTATACGTCGCATTTGTAAGAATCCCTAAAGGGCATACCCTCGGTGTAGACGCCTAAAATTGCCTCTCGGGATCAAAAATGGCCCTGGCCAAACGCAGATGACTCCGGTAAAAATGGCTGATACAGCCCAAATAACGCGACTCGGGGACGCCCGACTGTCGCTAAAAAATCCTCCGAATATACTTCAAAAAGAACCGGTTAAAAATCAGGCTTCCCTCAACAGGCAAAAAACGAGACCTGACCACGTCGGCTTCGAAATCGCAAGAGCGTTGATCTACTCGACCTATGAGCTATGAAACTTACGAGGTGCTCAAAACATCACCGACTACGACTTGAAATCGAGGTTCTCTCAGAACTGACGACGGGTCAGGCAAAAATATTCAAAAAGTCCTTAACGAGAGGAAATAAAGCCTACAAAAAGCCTCCGGGCCTCATATAAAAAGGTCTCTACGATGAAACAGCGTAAGAGCCATTGTCGCCAGCTAAGCAAGCCTCCAGGCCTCATATCAAAAGGTCTCTACGACCGTACAGCGTAAGAGCCATTGTCGCCAGCTTGAAAATTGACAACTTGAGGATTAAAGCGAGCTCGAATCATAACCCGATTCGGAGACCGGATCCAAAATAGTTAACTAAGCAAAGCCTCCGGGCCTCATACTAAAAGGTCTCAACAACCAAACGACAGAAAGGTCATCATAGCCGGCCGGAAACTCAATGAGATTTGAGGGTTGATTACAGCTCGAGTCGCAACGCGACTCGGAGACTGGACCCAAAAATCATAATATGCCTAAGGGCACGGCATAAATACCACTGCCGACCGGAATCTCCATAAAGATTAAGGGTCAATTACAGCTCAAATCGCAACGCGACTCAGAGACTGGACCCGGAAAGTCGCAAAATGCCCAAGGGCAGGAAATGAAAACCATTATCGCCAGCCCAAACGGGCTCAAGGGTATATTAAGCTCGAGTCAGATCTCGACTTGGAGTCTGAACTCGGGAATAATTCAACCACAATATTCCTAAGGGCACGGCATAAATGCCATTGTCGCCATCCAGAAGCTCAATAAGACTTAAGGGTCGATTACAGCTCGAGTCGCAATGCAACTTGGAGACTGGACCCGAAAATTACAAAACGCCTATGGGAACGGCGTCGATACCACTATTGCTGGATGGAACCTCAAGAAAATATGGTCTGCAGCCCAAGTCGCAAACACGGCTCGGAGACTGGACCCGAAAAATTGCAAAAAATGCCTAAAGGGCACGGTATAAATGCCAATATGCCGGCCAAAATATCGCAAAAAATTAAGGGTCAAACACAGCCCGAGTCGCAACGCGACTCGGAGACTGGATCAAAGACAAGTTAATCTGCGAATACGTCTAAAGGCACGAATGATATCATCGTCAGCCGATCGAATCTCCAGGCCACACGCCCGCAAAATCATTTCAGCCCGGAGCACGAAGAATCATCGTCCTCCGCTCGTACAAACGGGAAAATCTTGAAGGCCGATAAGGCTCAAGCCACGGCGCGACTCAGAGACTGGGCCCAAGAATAATTAGGGCGACAAACGCCCTAAGGTAAAAAATGGAGGCGACCACTGCCCGCCTGCACAAGCACGGAAGGCTCCAGGAAGCTCGAACCAAAACCCGACTCAAGGGACTTAGCATGAAGCAGCCAGGCCAAGCACGGAAGCCCCGGCGCCTGTTCACACCAATGATCACGCTTGGGAGCCCCCGACACATCTGATCAAATCCGGACCTACGAAGGCCCGGCCGTACGTCAAAACCAGCCCGCCCGACCGAGAGCGATAAAAGTATTAAAGAAACGACGAAAGACGGTAAAATCTACGCTCCGCGCTAAAAGGAGTACAGCTTGTCAAAGTTCATACTCCGCGACCTCAACAAAAGGCAACCAAGCGCCACAATAATCCTCCTAGCCCGAGCCAATTCTTTTGGGAAAAAGGAGCCCCTTGCACCAGCCTGCTCGAATACTCCTCTTCGATGGCTGCAAGGAACCAACTTTTCGACCCCCCTCTTTCGATCGAGGGGTCGCTCCAACTCAGCTTAAGTGCCAGCAACATCCAACGGACGAGTCGCCATTCCCCGACCTTCCTTGGTTCAGCCTAGTGCCACTTCGGCCCAAGCGCCAACTATCTCAGCTCCAAGCTACAGAGGATCAAATCCGGAATTTTCCAAACCACACTCGGCCTAGCTTTGGCGCTGTCATAAGTCGCGAGGGCTCGACCCTAAAGGAAGAAACCCTGGCCAAAGCATTTATCCCCTCCAATGCCTAAGCCAGCACTAGAGCCCCTAGCTCCCCGCAAGTAACTCCGGCACGGACGGCATCACCCTTAAGGTACTCCGAAACCTCCGCTTTTTACTACGACTAATATAGCAAAAAGAAAGAGAAAGCTAGCCCTAAGGGCGGAAGGGGACAAAGCATGTACTACAAGTCACCTGCTCCACCAGGCAGAATTTTCCAGATCGAGCCCGGAACTTTCCGAGGCTTGGGTCCTAAACGTACCAGCCCGGAACTAAGGCCATCACGAGCCTACGAAAGGAAGTTTCAAGTGGAGGGAGGAGAACACGAGGCGCACCCCCTGAAGGACATCTCCTTATCTCTCCAAACAAGTGACAGGGGGTTTCAAAGGAGCAACACCAGCGGCCAACATTGGAAGATTTGCCCGAAGTCCGATATACGCCTTCTCCAAACAAGCGACCATTGGGGGGAGACTCTGACGACCCCTGAAAACAGGTGCAGGAAGCCTCGCATTGCATTTAAAACAGCGACAGATTCAAAAAACAACCCAGGGGCGTTAGCCCTCAGTACCATCTCCGGCACCAGTGCTATAGTCAGCCCCGAGGCCCCATCGCGGCAAAGCCCCGAAAGGCCAGCAACGCCTTCGCCAACACGAGACCGACGCACAAAGGCCAGCAACGCCTTCATCAACACGAGACCGATGCACAAAGGCCTCCGCCGAAGGTAATCAACAAGCCTCCTACTAAAGACCACCACAAAACCCAAAGGCACTACCCGTACCTTCAAGGTAAAGGTCCGGCGGTCCGAAGCTGCTGATCATTTTCAAAGTCGAAACACAAAGGGCCCTGCGCAAGGCCATTTTGCATCGGTCGAGAGCTCCAAGAGAAATCGAAGTAGGCGCCCGAGCATGGGCAACTCCTCAAATAAAATCAACCGCATATGCTCCGGAAGGCTATCTATGGTCCGAAAGGGACCCTCACAAACCTAAGGATATAATCTTCTCTCGATACCTTTCCCAAGGAATTCGAGATACCATCGATTATCTCCACGTAACTCGAGGAACTCGATGACCCGAATCTATCAGGTCAGCTTGAGCTCGGTCGAAAGCATGATTACTGGGTTCGAAAAAGAGCCACACCGATCAACGGGGGATCGGGGGAAACACTTTCATCCGAATCAGATGCCAGCAGCCAACAACAAAGGAAGACGTTCAAAAGGCATCGAGAGGCATAAAAACATACAAAAGTAAGGCGAGGATTGAAAATAGAAGCCAGGAAAAATTATATTTATATTCATAGAAATCCTTACATAAGATTACATCTTACATGATTACAAAAGCCCGCAGGAGATCTTTATAAAAAGAAAAAAGGGGAGGGGGGCAAAGAGATACAGGTAATATGCAAGCCTAAGGGAGTATCCTACATACGTGTCGCGCTTCTGATATCATCCTTCCAGGCGTATGACCTCAAAGACAATATCTTCCAAGTCCAGTCCCCACAGGGATCTCATCCCAATCCTCCCGTAATGGCATCTCCAAAAGGAAGCTGGGAGAAGAGCAAAATGATGAGGGGGATACCGGAAGAAGACGAGAAGTGGCTGGGCGAAAAATTTGGCTAGTACGGACTCCGCTAGCACGCTTATCTCGAAGCCACTTCTTGAGACGTTGCCTCGGCCCGGGAGGCAACAGTCGAGCAGGGACTACCGCCACACCCCCAGGAATCCAAAGGGGGTGTAACACGCCAGGCCAAGGAAGGAGGGTGAGCAGCGGTGGATAATCCGAATCTTTCTCCAGATCGGAGGAAATCGACCCCCTACGTCGCCTATCCCGAGCCAACGGAGATAGCAACAATAGCAACAACAACAAAAACAACAACAATAGCATCATAGCGGGACAAGCTCGTCCCGCCAGGGAAAGATCGAGAGTTGGTCCATGGCATGTCTGACATGGGGTCTTAAGGCCATAGGCCTCAAACATAGCAAAGCAACAAAGGCTAGAAAATGGCAGGAAAGGCAAGAAGAGCAGATATCGAAGGATGTTTGAATGAAGAACTAATCACAAAGAAGCCCCATATATAGGGGGAAGGCAAAGTAACTGACGGCGCTATTATCGCCCTCGAAAAACGTAACAACAGGCGCAATTAATGCGTTCATGGAAGCTGAAACGATAGCAATGAAACGATGGCAACAAAACGATAGCAACGATGCGGCCCCGAGGAACGAGGATTCATGATACTTCTAATGGTCCTGAAGAAGCGGGAAGGTGAAATGCCTCGACTTTTGTGAAGAGGGGCTGCGCCATCAGCATAATGTCATGTCAAGAGCCCACGAGATAGGGTGTCAAAAATGTTTCTTATCACTTCCCTCTAAGAAACGCGGAGACTATCTGTGCGCGGGGAAATTAGGAGACCGATTTTCCCCCGACATAATGCTTCGAAGAGTAAACCCCGAAGGCACGGGATCTCGGATCGGTCGCTTCTCTCGAGATCTATCAATGCCTTGCCCAGATCCGATATCGGCTAAGGCCCCAATGGACCAAGGTATCCCCCGAGAGATGTATCCAGGATCGATGAGACCTATCCAAGCGGCTCGGCGCCAGTCCTCATAGAACATAAAAATGGGTTGTCATATCTCATTCTTTTGTTGTACTATGTATTCCGTACTAAGTTTGGACATCCCCTTTCTATAAAAGAAGGGTCACCAACACCTTGTAAAGCATCTCCAACTATGTCACAAAAGAGCAATAATATTCTCTCTCTCTCTTTTTTCTAATTCACTTATTTCTCTCTGGTTCAAAGTTATTTCGATTGTTAGATATTCTCCTTATCTGTTACTCAACGTCCCTCGAGGTCGCCTTAGCATTTTATCGTTTTCTTACTTGTTCTCTATTATTTCGCTCAATATTGATAAGATAGAGCCTGGTTTGGCTCTATTTTCACTTGTTATCCCCTTCTCGACTATCCTGAATAGCCCGAGATAGGCTCGAACCTCGGCCCCGAGGTGTCTACCGGCTGATTTTACGCCCAGGCAACAGCCCCCTACTGGTTCGATTACTGCTTTGCTTAACTCGGTTTTTATCATTTCACCTCACGCTTTAGCACTAATTGCCCTAACAAACTAGCTCGGGAATAGATCACATATTTTTAGAATTCCATTTACAAATTTAATTGTTGTTACCATTTTCACGGTAAACAATACCAATACACCTGGCAAGAATACAATGACTGGTCACCACCATGGCGAGGTTCGTACTATCCATTGGAGCAGCCTATACTGCACTTGAGTCAGGCTTTCCAACAGGCTGACATCATATGGGGACCAGAGGAGGAAGAAGCACTGGCCGCCTTAAGGAACTTCTTCTTGGAAGATGAGGACATGGAATGCTGTGTAATTGTTGAGGAGGAGGAGGAAGGCCCTACCATCTGAGCTGTGGAGAGAGGATTATTCCTCAAGAATTGGACTGTTAGACCATCCAGGGCCCGATGAGTCCCGGGGTAGCAAGGCTGAACAACATTATTTTGTTTATTTTCTAAGAAAATGGTTTCCCTTTTTGGCATTTTGCTTTATATAATATTTCTAATGTTCCGAAAACGTTGTTTAAATTATTGAAAATCGCTTTTATGCTTCAATGAATCAATATTTATTATTACCATTTTTATCTCATATCTTTATCTATACAACATTACTATTTCCTGTCTCGATGAACCAACAACTGTGACATGTAATGAGACAACACAACAAAAGGATAGTGATTCGGAAGAAGAAGATGTCATACCCGAGGAAATTGTCAGAGAAGTAGAAGATTTTGAGAACAAGCCTAAATCAAATCTGGACGAAATAGAAATAATCAACTTGGGAGACTCTGGAACTGTCAAGGAAACCCGCATTAGTATCCACTTGTCGCCATAAGAAAAAGAGGAGTAAACACAGTTCCTGAAAGGGTACGAGGACATCTTTGCATGGTCATACGATGATATGACCGGGTTAAGTACATCCATTGTGGCTCACAAGTTGCCCACAAACCTAGCATGTCCACCAGTTAAACAGAAACTCAGGAAGTTCAAGCCTGACATGAGTCTAAAAATCAAGGAGGAGGTTACTAAGCAAATCAAGGCCAAGGTCCTCAGGGTGGTTGAATACCCAACTTGGCTAGCCAACATCGTGCCAGTCCTAAAGAAGGATGGGAAGGTCAGGGTCTATGTTGATTATCGGGATCTCAACAGGGCCAGCCCAAAGGATATTTTCTGCTTCCAAACATACACATCCTAATCAACAATTGTGCCAAGCATGAGCTCTAGTCGTTTGTGGATTGTTTTGCCGATTACCATCAGATCTGGATGGACAAAGAAGACGCTGAGAAAACGACTTTCATTCTACCATGGGGATTATACCGTTATAAGATGATGTTGTTTGGTCTAAAGAATGCTGGGGCCACCTACATAAGGGCTATGACTACTATTTTTCATGACATGATACATAAGGAGATCGAGGTATATGTGGACGACGTCATCATCAAATCCAAGAAGGCCATAGATCATATAGCCGATTTGAGGAAGTTTTTCGACAGACTGCGGAGATACAACTTGAAACTAAACCCCGCAAAATATGCATTCGGGGTTCCTGCCGGAAAGTTACTTGGGTTCATTGTCAGCCGCCGAGGGATAAAATTGGATCCGTCAAAAGTGAAAGCCATCCAGGAGCTACCGCCGCCAAAGAATAAGAAAGATGTAATGAGTTTTCTAGGACGGCTAAACTACATCAGCCGGTTCATAGCCCAATCCACAATTAGATGTGAGCCGATCTTCAAGATGTTGAAGAAAGATGTTGCAACTAGTTGGACCGAAGACTGTCAAAAGGCTTTTGACAAGATCAAGGAGTATTTATAAATGCCACCAATCTTGGTCCCGCCAGAGTCAGGTAGACCCTTGCTACTCTACCTTGCAGTATTAGATGGAGCCTTCGGCTGCATTCTGGGGCAGCACGATGAGACAGGGAGAAAGGAACACGCTATCTATTACCTGAGTAAGAAGTTCACTCCATATAAAGCACGGTACTCTCTAGTGGAACGTACCTGCTGCACTTTGACTTGGATAGCTCAGAAGCTGAGGCATTACTTCTGTGCCTACACAACATACCTTATATCAAGGATGGATCCCTTGAAATATATCTTTCAGAAACCCATGCCCACCGGCAAGCTGGCTAAGTGGTCCTGCTGAGCGAGTTCGACATTGTCTACGTGACTCAAAAACAGTCAAGGGACAGGCACAGGCAGATCATCTTGCTGAGAACCCTGTGGAAGGAGAATACGAACCCCTGAAAATGTTTTTCCCGATGAAGAGGTGTTATTCATAGGAGAAGATATTGTTGAGTCCTACGACACTCGGAGAATGTTCTTTGACGGAGCGACAAATTTTAAAGGAGTCGGCATTGGAGCTGTCTTGGTATCGAAAACTGGCCAACATTATCCGGTATCTGCCAAACTCAGATTTCCCTACACCAACAACATGGCAGAGTATGAAGCCTGCATACTGGGGCTCAACATGGATATCGACATGAATATTCAGGAGCTGCTGGTAATTGGTGATTCAGATTTGCTTGTGCACCAGGTACAAGGAGAATAGGCCACCAAGAATTCCAAGATATTGCCATATCTGCACCATGTGCAGGAATTGAGAAAGAGGTTCACGAAGATAGAGTTTCGACATGTTCCCAGGATTCAAAACGAGTTTGCAGATGCATTGGCCACTTTGTCATCCGTGATACAGCATCTCGACAAGAACTTCATCGATCCCATCCCAGTGAGGATCCACAGCCAACCGACGTATTGTGCCCATGTTAAAGAAGAAACAGACGGGAAGCCTTGGTTTAACGATATCAAAAAATACTTGACAAAGGGAGAATATCCGGAGCATGCAAATCATACTCAGAAACGTACGCTTCGGAGGTTGTCCAACAATTTCATCCACAGCGGAGGAACGTTGTATAGAAGAACTCATGATTTGGGAATGCTAAGGTGTGTCGACGTAAAAGAAGCTTCTAAGCTAATTGAGGAGATACATGCTGGGACATGCGGCCCGCATATGAATGGCTTTGTCTTAGCCAAGAAGATACTTAGGGCCGGTTATTTTTGGATGACTATGGAGACGGATTGCATCCAGTATGTCCGAAAATGCTACCAATGTCAAGTACACGCCGATATGATAAAAGTGCCACAAAATGAGCTCAATGCAACAAGTTCGCCTTGGCCATTTTTCGCCTGGGGAATGGATGTCATTGGTCCAATCGAGCCCACCGCCTCAAATGGGCATCGGTTCATCTTGGGAGCTATTGATTACTTCACCAAATGGGTCGAAGCAGCATCTTACAAGGCAGTAACTAAGAAAGTCGTGGCAGATTTTGTCCGCGATCGGATTGTTTGCTGGTTTGGAGTTCCAAAATAAATCATCACTGATAATGCCTCCAATCTCAACAGTGATTTGATGAAGAACATGTGTGAGACCTTCAAAATCAAGCACAAGAATTCCACAGCCTATTGACCTCAGATGAACGGAGCTATAGAAGCCGCTAACAAGAATATCAAAAAGATACTGAGAAAGATGGTAGAAAAGCACAAACAATGGCACGAGAAGCTGCCATCCGCTTTATTCGGATATCGTACCATAGACCCCACATCAACCGAGGCAACTCCCTACTTACTAGTTTATGGTACTCAAGTTGTTATTACCGCTGAAGTGGAGATCCCTTCTGTGAGAATCATACAAGAAGCCGAGCACGGCGACGCAGAATGGATAAGGAGCCGTTATGAGTAGCTAGCCCTCATAGATGGAAAAAAGGATGAATGCAGTGTTTTATGGGAAACTCTATCAGAACAGAATGTCCAAAGCCTTCAACAAACGAGTCAAGAAGAGGCAGTTCACACCAGGGCAGCTGGTGTTGAAGAAGATCTTCCCGCATCAGGATGAAGCCAAAGGGAAATTCTCTCCCAACTGGCAAGGACCTTACATGGCTCATAGAGTATTGACATACTTGAAGAAATGGACGGAGAAGTCTGGCCAAAACCGATCAACTCAGATGCACTCAAGCGATACTGTGTGTAACTATTTATGTTTTCACAAAATGATGTAAATTGAACTACGCTTGACCTGATTCTTGTTTAAGAGGGGATACATAGGCAGCCCTGTGGGTTCGATCATATCATAATAAAATTTTCATTTCCCCCTCAGAAACAAAAATTGGGGCAGAATTTTGAGGAGGACCCTCAAAATTCCGAAGCACTTTCAGCCAATCGCAGCATGTGCAGCGGTCAGACGTATCCATCTAACTGGGGCAGAATTTTGAGGAGGACCCTCAAAATTCTATAGCAGGAGAGGTTGCGATGTCTTAGATCGTGTCACAGTCACTGGTTCATCTAACCAATTTCTAACATAATATATTTTTATTACGTCTTTGAAACTATGCGTGCTTGCTTGTAAAATGACTCTGTTTAGCCAACGCTACCCCTGATTAATTGAGCAGGACCTTCGGACCAAGCAAAGTAAGCCAAGCAAGCCAAGCAAGCCAACGTAGGCACAAACTGACCTCCCCTTACAAAACTTACAATTTTTCGTTGAGCGCAGGCACATCTGACGTAACAGTAGCATTTGCAAATATATACACGCAGCAAAATCACTATCAATCGGGCTACCAGACACCGAATATATCCCCAGCTAAGAAATATTCTACTCTTATTTGCTACATGTTCTTTGCATGGGACTAAGCCCTGTCCCGCATCTTGCATGATGCTAAGCTCTGCCTCCATTCTGCATAAGGCTAAGCACTGCCTTCATCTGCATGGGACTAAGCCCTGTCCCGAATCTGCATGAGGCTAAGCCCTGCCTCCATATCTGCACGAGGCTAAGCCCTGACTCTATTTTGCATAAGGCTAAGCAGTGCCTTCCATTTGCATGGGACTAAGCCCTATCTCGAATCCTGCATGAGGCTAAGACCTACCTCCATTTTTCATGAGGCTAAGCCCTGCCTTCATTTTGCATAAGGCTAAGCACTGCCTTCTATTTGCATGGGACTAAGCCCTGTCCCGAATCTTGCATGAGACTAAGCTTTGTCTCCATATCTGCATAAGGCTAAGCGCTGCCTTCATCTGCATGAGACTAAGCCCTCTCCCGAATCTTGCATGAGACTAAGCTCTGTCTCCATATCTGCATAAGGCTAAGCACTGCCTTCATCTGCATGGGACTAAGCCCTGTCCCGAACCTTGCATGAGGCTAAGCCCTGCCTCCATATCTGCATAAGGCTAAGCACTGCGTTCATCTGCATGGGACTAAGCCCTGTCCCGCATCCTGCATAAGGCTAAGCACTACCTTCATCTGCATGGGACTAAGCCATGTCCCGCATCTTGCATGAGACTAAGCTCTATCTCCATCTGCATGAGGCCAAGCCCTGCCTCCATATCCGCAAAAGGCTAAGCACTGCCTTCCACTTGCATGGGACTAAGCCCTGTCCCGAATCTTGCATGAGGCTAAGCCCTGCCTCCATATCTTCACAAGGCTAAGCTCTGCCTTCCATCTGCATGGGACTAAGCCCTGTCCCGAATCCTGCAGGAGGCTAAGCCTTGCCTCCATGTCTGCATAAGGCTAAGCTTTGCTTTCCATCTGCATGGGACTAAGCCCTGTCCTGACTCTTGCATGAGGCTAAGCTCTGCCTCCTATTTGCATAAGGCCAATCATCGCCTTTATTTGCCGAGACTAAGCACTGTCTCTCTGGCACTATCTCTTTGCTCCTCTTTCGGGCTGATCTCTGCCCTCAACCTGACAAGACTAAGCCTTGTCTTGTGGATTTTAGCATCATATTATTGCATCTCATGGGCTGAAATATCGCAACTTGTCCAAAGGCGTCATCATCATAGCCAGAAGACACCATGCCATGACCTGAGGATCTCTCAAATTTGCATATCATTATTCAAAGGCGTCATGGTTCGGAGGCTCCATTTTCATGGCCCGAGAACATCATTTCATGGCCTGCAAATCTCCCATCTCACAATTCATGGCCCAGGAAATCATAGTCTAAGGATGTCATCCGCACCGTCCAAAGACAATCTCTCATGGTCCAAAGGGAACTTATATCACGTCTAAATTCTCGCAGTAATATACGCACTTTCATGCACCGTGTTTTGAGTTTTGTAGGTAATTCAGGAGGTGACCGCTTTTTAATAGGAGCAACCTTCACTCAGGTTTCCGCTCGCGCCATTTTTCACTTTGCCATTCATAACCGATTCTCATCAGTTACACATTCCACTCCGTGATATCCAGCTATATGCCCTATAATACACCCGTTACATTTCAGCTTCACAACCATAACTCTATCCGACCTCACCCTTCACAAAAGACCCTTTTGATGAAATTGGCTACCATTCCTATAACAACTCCATCGACTTCATTCACCGGTGGATCCAGAACTACACATGGCCTGATTCCTGTAATGCCAGGGATATGTAGGCAGCTCAAAGACCAGGGTTCATCCTCTATTTTTCGAAACATCCCAATCGGTCAAAATTGGCCATCATTTCTTTACTTGAAAACTCTTTCATCCTTCCCAAGTAAAGAGGGGCAGCTTTTGATACCCAATTTTTCCCTATAATACTTTTTAAGGTGCATATATACCTCAAAACTATGCATTAGCAACAATTGATATTTTTTCATAATTTATATATTTTAAATTAATTTATCCTAGTATTTTATTTATATAAATAATTACAAAATTGCATCACAAATGACTTTATGATATTTCATGACTTAATATTGCTATTTATAGTTATGTGAGGTTCAAATTATTTCACAAATGGCCAGATTTACACCATTTGGTTACAATTACAATAATTTTGCAATTATAGCCCATGCATACATCACTGCATTATTTTGCCAGAAATTGGTCCATTATATTTTTAGAATATTGAATAATTATTTTAAATCACTTCTATGCATGAATTTTTTTTCTTATTGTTAATTATTTTATAAAATAATTTTTATTTAATTATTTGGGCATTTAATAAATAGCCGTTATTTTCAGAATTAACACAATAGAGAGACCAGCCCAAAACCCCTCTTAATCTGGTCCAATCCCCCTAAGCCCAATCTGTACCTACTCGACCCAACGCCTGTTTGATCGTGATCGTTGATCTTTTAGATCAACGGTCCACAACCTTTCTTACCAAATTAATCCCAAACGACCCCGTAAACCCTTTCATTCTTACCAAACCACTGCCCTTGAATCCCTCGTCTCCTCTTCTCTCAAAGTCTCTCGACCTAACCCTAATTCTAAGCGCCGTCACCGACGTAAACCTTCACCTTATGACGCTCCTATGGCTTCTCTGCCAGTCTTGGCCTTCTACGCACCATGACTCCTCGACTTCTTAGATCCTAGAGGGGATCTGAAAGAACCTAGTTGGTTCTAGTTTGAAACTCTACTGGTTAGCCTGTCTCAGGCCATTTTATCGACTATGAGTGGAAACTCCTCTTTATTTTGTTACGAATCCATGGTTTCTAAACTTATGCTCTCATCTCTGTTATGTTTCCAAAAACCCTAGTCTATTACCTTTGATCATTTCCAGATCTGTATAGATCAGAGACGAATCGAGCATTATTACATGTTTTTCCCTGAAAATTTCTTGTTTTAATCGTTTGTTCTTGTTTTTTCCTAAAACTAGGGTTCATTACGAGTTGTTTTTCAAAGCCTTTCTGACTTCTAGATGTTTAATCATTTCTATTTTTCATCTTCTTGACCGATTTTTGCAAGAGTACTCGAACCTTAATTGACTCTATGTAATATACTGATCTTTCCAATTCTTGCTTCGATTTTGGATCTTTCCGTGTTACCAATCGTATTGACTTGCTCAGTATCTTCTGCCTTGCATGTTTTCCTTCGTCAAATCCAGTATTCCGTAATTTTACCCAAATTGAGCCCTATTAGGGTTCTAATCTAGTTTTCCGGCTAATTTCTATATTTTTGTGAAGCCCTTATTTAATTTATTTTTTTATTCATGGGAGTTGATATGTTCTTTCCAGAAATCATTGTTACTTTGAAATATGGCTGATTGATTTGCTCTGTTAGAGATTTGTATGGCTAAGTCTTGTCTGTTTCCCTGTTTACGACCTTAATTAGTCATTCTTGTTTCATTTGATTACCTGTATATCTACTGATTCCTTTACGTGATTCTTCCCTTAGTTAGACCCCTGATTTTTTTTTTCTGAACTCCTTTCTTTGGTTTGATTTGAACTTCTTTCCTTAATTAGACTCCCTATTATTATCGTTTGGCTAATTGCCCCTAATTAAAGGAGTCTATTATGAACTCCTTATATGATTGGATTCTGATTGCCCTTAATTGCTGATTTCTGATTCTTTTACCTTATTAGCTTTACTCTTGAACTGCTATATAAGCACTCTCATTATGCTCCTTCAACACACGAACACACTATTCAGAATACACACACATACATTCAAAACCTCTCTTCTTTCTTTGCTACTTGTGCTAACTGTTGGTCTAGCCGATTGAAAGCCAAGACTAGATAGTGGAATTGCACATATTTTTTTACATTCTGCATTTTCTTCTTTAACTGGTATTTCTCTAGTTAATTTTTGAAACTCAATTTTATGTGTTCCATGTCTATGCATCCATGCTTGTTCCTGTACTAGTTATTCAATTTGTTTCTTTGTTTGATGTTATTAAGCATGTCTAAATTCTGCCTTATGTGTAATCAGCATGTCTGACTTCACTTAGTTCTTTGATACTTGTCCAGCATATTTACTTAGTTCCCTTACCCCCTCTTTTTACTGTATGACCATGTAGTTACTTAGTCTTCTAGTGCATTCGATTGGCGCTAATTGTATGTCAAATTTTTGTTCAGTAGATCTTGTCTTCAACATGATCCTGCTGCATTCTTTCTCTATATTTTAACTGTCTACTACCATGACTAACTTTTTCAGTAGACTCCTAGTTGTTTAGTACATTTGCTGTATCAAATGTTTCCCTGTTTATGTGGTTTCAACCCTGTATGTTCCCAATCCCCTTTACCCCCTATTTGTAAGTCTACTTGTTAAGTAAATCTGGGTATTCTGTGATTAATTGGGTTGTTTGCTGAGTATGCTTTTTCTCAAAAAATGGTTTCAATACTGTTGCTCCTGCTCAAAGTATTCTTCTCAAAACTGGTGTGTGTACTGCTTAGAGATCCTTGAGATCTCTCTGAACTCTGGCATACCCACTACAACAAAAAGAGGCTTTAGCGGCAATAAGAAACATCATTGGTGGTAATAACAATAGCCGCTATATCATTTACCAGCAATTGGTCTTTAGCCGCTGAAGCCGGGGTCGGTAAAGCTTTTAGCGGCGTTTCTGACAAAAGCTGGTAAAAGGTATGACTTATTGCCACTAAAACTCATTTGCTTTAACGGCAATTCGTTGTGGCAATTACTGTGGCTGCTAAACCCATTCTAAAAACGACTAATAATGCCCTTTTAACGTCCATTTTTATAGCCGCTAAACTCAAAATATTTGTCGCTAAAAATCTATATCTTTAGCGGTAATTGTTTTGTGGCAATTAGAATGGCAACAATATCTCTTCTAAAAACATATTATTATGCCCCTTTAAATTTTAATGACTAGTAAAGTCAACTAAATTGCCACTAAAAGTCATCTTTAATAGCAATATAATGGCTACAACATCCCTGTATAAACGTCTTAATTTATCCTTTTAGTTTTAAGCCGGTATATCTTGTAAAATTGGCGCTAAGAGGCACAAGCTATAACGGTAAGTTTAGCCACCATTAACAATAGCTACTACATTCGACCAAAAAATAATGCAAATAACAAAACATATTAATATTAATTCATAAAACCATAGTATATCTCGTTAAATCTTAACAAACAACAACAAGTACTAATTCAAAATATTAATATTACAATACCTGAAAAATAAACTATATTGTTTGAATTAAATAGCTAATGTCATTATATAATTAATCTTAACGAATAACAATCTTCAACTAATTTCTCCAACTCTTCATCATATTGAAATCCTCCACCTGCTAAATTATCGAACATCAAACTGTATGAACTGAAATTATAAAATAACTATGTCAATAGATGAAATATAATAATCCTCAATTCCAGGCTAGTTAAAGCTTGCTTTAAATTATGATCAGATAAGTCAATTGTTCCATATACTAAAAGAGAACACACAATGCCCATGCAATGTTAGAAAGAGAAACTACGATAATAGTGAAGCATGTCACTTTAATCTGCTCATAATAATAAAAAGATTGTATAAAGAAAGTGTCTGGAAGTTAATACGTGCTTGAAGTAATATGAGCCTGGATCACAGAACACTAGGGAAAGAAAGGAAAAGAGTGTATAGAGACGTTTACAAAATACTATTTTCATCATTCCAGAGACATTGTCTAAGTACTTTAGCCCCTAATACTTCGTACATTAGGATGGAAGATTATGTATTGAGGGATTAGAGTTATCTATTGATGTGTGTTGTGACTCTTTTTAGAAGAGCAGGCAAGTAGCAGCAACATCACAAGTTTAACAAACTTCATACAATCAGTTAAGAACAAATAAGAAGGTTTGCGATGCACTGTAGATGTACACATAAGCAAGAAAATTTTCTTCTCCTACTAGCGCAACACTAAATATAAGAGGCATGCAAGACAGAGATGATTATACTAATTTAGACATCAAAAAAATGTACACTATATGCGAGACTTTGTAGGATTCACTTAAGAAGAAGTTGAAGTTCTTCTATAAACCTCAATTTTCGTGATCATTGACAACTTCAAGCTGGTCTTTTCTGTTGTCTTGCAACCTCCCAGTGACACGACCCGACCGGTCGTTTTGAGTTTTTGCACTTTGCTCGCTAGTTCTCGGGCATGACATGCCCCGTGTAGTATATTATGACTTATATAAACCGTTGGTTTTGGTTTTCAAGGTAATCGGAATGAATTTGGAAGAACAGTTCTCAGTTTGAAGCTTGAAATTTGAAATGTTTGACCAAGATTTGACTTGTTTGTATATGATCTCGGATCGGAAATTTTATGATTTGGTTAGCTCCGTTAGGTGATTTGGGATTTAGGGGCGTGATCGTAATGTATTTTAGAAGTCTGTGGAAGGTTTAGGCTTGAATTGGCGAAATTAAGATTTCGGCGTTTTCCGGTTGATAGGTGAGATTTTGTTATAGAGCTCGGAATGAAATTCCGAGAGTTGCAGTAGCTTCATTATGTGATTTGGGATGTGTGTGCAAATTTCAGGTCATTCGGACGTGGTTTGGTTGGGTTTTTGATCAAAAGCGTATTCCGGAAGATTTTTAGAAACTTAAGGTTGAATCCGATGTGTTTGGGGTGAATTGATGTTAATTGAGGTGTTTTGATGATTGGAACAAGTTTGAATAAGGTATTGGGTTATGTTTGTGCTTTTGGTTGAGGTCCCGGGGGCCTCGGGTGAGTTTCAGGTGATCAATCGGATCATTTTGGAGTTTGGGAAATTGCAGAAAATGGTTTCAGCTGTTGCAGACATTTTGGTCTTCGCGTTCGCGAGAGGACACTCGCGTTCGCGAAAAGTAAGCCGAGGAATGTAGGAGTCTAGCCTATGCGTTCGCGACGCATGGGGATGCATTCGCGAAGGGCTGCGAGGTTGTGCATCGCGTTTGCGGGAGTGTAGTCGCGATCGCATAGAAGAAATGGAGGGATTGAGCTTCATAAGGATTTAACCCATCGCGTTCGCGATGATTGGACCGCGTTCGCGAAGGGTCATCTGGTAAGGCATCGCGTTCGCATGAGTTGTGTCGCGTTCGCGTAAGAGGATTTTTGGTCAACGTTATTTTTGTTCTTCGCGAACGCGAGGCTTTGACCGCGTTCGTGAAGAAGGAAAGTCAGGCCTGGGCAGAATGTATTTAAGTCGTCTTGTCCGCGATTTTGGGTCTATTTTCACCTATAGTTTATCATTTTGAGAGCTTTTTGAAGGAGATTAAAGAGGGATTCAAGGGGAATTACTTTGAGGTAAGATTCTTGGACGAAGAACTCGATTATTATGTGAATTTCACCTAGAAAATCATGAAAACTAAGCCTAAAATTGAAGAACTAGGGCTTGAGAAATTGGACTTTTGATTTGGGATTTGAAGGACCATTTGGGGTCGGATTTGAGCACTTTTGATATGTATGAACTCGTGAGGAGATAAGGAATCTGTTGATGTGAAAATTTCTAAATTTCAAGATGTGGGCCTGGGGGTCGGGTTTTGGTAATTTCGGGATTTGTGCCCTCAATTCAAAATCAGAACGAGGACGTCAAAATATGCTAAGAGAACAAAGCCCAAGCGAAAACAATCAATAAAGGGCACAAATCCCGAAATTACCAAAACCCGACCCCCGGGCCCATGTCTCGAAATTCAGAAATTTTCACATCAATAGATTCCTTATCTCCTCACAAGTTCATACATATCAAAAGTGCTCAAATCCGACCCCAAATGGTCCTTCAAATCCCAAATCAAAAGTCCAATTTCTCAAGCCCTAGTTCTTCAATTTTAGGCTTAGTTTTCATGATTTTCTAGGTGAAATTCACAAAATAATCGAGTTCTTAGTCAGAGAATCTTACCTCAAAGTAATTCCCCTTGAATCCCTCTTTAATCTCCTTCAAAAAGCTCTCAAAATGATCAACTATGGGTGAAAATAGACCCAAAATCGCGGACAAGACGACTTAAAACATTCTGCCCAGGCCTGACTTTCCTTCTTCACGAACGCGGTCAAAGCCTCGCGTTCGCGAAGCACAAAAATAACGTTGACCAAAAATCCTCTCACGCGAACGCGACACAACTCATGCGAACGCGATGCCTTACCAGATGACCCTTCGCGAACGCGGTCCAATCATCGCGAACGCGATGGGTTAAATTCTACTGAAGCTCAATCCCTCCATTTCTTCTATGCGATCGCGACTACACTCCCGCGAACGCGATGCACAACCTCGCAGCCCTTCGCGAATGCGCCCCATGCCTCGCGAACGCGTAGGCTAAACTCCCACCTTCCTCAGCTTACTCTTCGCGAACGCGAAGACCAAAATGTCTGCAACAGCTGAAACCGTTTTCTGCAATTTTCCAAACTCTAAAATGATCCGATTGACCACCCGAAACTCACCCGAGGCCCCCGGGACCTCAACCAAAAGCACAAACATAACCCAATACCTTATTCAAACTTGTTCCAATCATCAAAACACCTCAATTAAAATCAATTCACCCCAAACACATCGGATTCAAGCTTATGTTTCTAAAAATCTTCCGAAATATGCTTTTGATCAAAAACCCAACCAAACCACGTCCGAATGACCTGAAATTTTGCACACACATCCGAAATGACATAATGAAGCTACTGCAACTCTCGGAATTTCATTCCGACCTTATAAAAAAATCTCACCTATCAACCGGAAAACGCCGAAATCTTAATTTCGCAAATTCAAGCCTAAACCTTCCACGAACTTCCAAAATGCATTCCGATCACGCCCCTAAGTCCCAAATCACCTAATGGAGCTAACCAAACTGAGAACTGTTCTTCCAAATTCATTCCGATTACCCTGAAAACCAAAACCAACGGTTTATATAAGTCATAATATACTACACGGGGCAAGTCATGCTCGAGAACTGGCGAGCAAAGTGCGAAAACTCAAAATGACCGGTCGGCTCGTTACATCCTCCCCCGCTTAAACATACGTTCATCCTCGAACGTGCCTAGAGTTGTTCCAAAAGCCGACCAATTGCTGAATAACCTTACCATGCACATACCCGGGGGTGATGCCACGTCACCCTATCTCATATGGGTCTGATAACACATTGTAACTGAAATTTCACAATCCAATCTAGCCCACAAACCTTAGAACCACATTTCTACTTCGTAAATCATCCACAAGATCAGAATCTCACATCTATACTCTGAATAAGCCCGAACAAGCTGTAATAATCCGTACCTGCAACCTCAGGTGAAATTACATGATATACCACATATCCAAACATTTGCAGCGATAACTTCTAATCATAACAGCCGCACACAACAGCCGAATACCGGTAGAAACCTCTTATCCACTAAAGTCTCATTCCAACACTTTCATGTACTGCCAATGATAAATAAAACACACACTAAGCCATAACCATTTCTTAGATCAACCATTCATGAAGCCTCTTTTCCTTTGGCAAAACCATAGCAAATTTCTGAGCCAACCCTCGATATTTATCCTTCCAACGTGCTAAAATTGAATATGTTCGTATTCATTAATGATCCCAACGATCTCATCTAATCACACACAACCACTCTGGTGACATGACACCTCAATGCAGACTAAAGCCGTAACTTGCACAATCCGCGTACCAATAAGAAATAATCCGAACATACTCAGCTCATGATAATGACTCAAATGAAAGAGCTGTACCTCAAGCTCACCGGTACCACCACAACACAAAGCTGAGAACCCGTCTCACATCGTAGAAATAGAACACACGAATATAACCCGCAAGGTCATATCTCCACATAACTTTGCTGCAATGCGCGATCCTATCCCAAATACTGCTCAACATGAAACACCTCAAGTCACTCTGCTCAAAATTGACGACCACGCGCGATTGATGTCTAGAACCAAAGCACATCATCATGACCACAGTGAAGCAATTACATAACACTACTCAACCCAACAGGATATAACCAATACACCATCCGCCGAGCTATACCCAATACTCTTTCCCGCTCGACTTCTACTAAGAAACCCCCAATGGAACCGCACCATCTGTGCCTATACCCAACAAATCATAACACCTCGCAACACAGAAAAGGTAACTCATAGATCTCCCTAGATTACTAATAAGATCAATAACAATCGAATCAACACATCCCTTAACAATACAATCCGGAGCCAACCAAGCCGACTCAAGTTAGAACACGCATCCACATTGGCCTGCCAATGAACTCCTTACCAAGGAAATCCTGAAGCTGCTCCTTCAACTCCTTTAACTCTGCCGGTGCCATACGATACGGTGCCCGGCATCAAATCAGTACTGAATCACCAACCTTGCCTGGCGACATGCCCGGCCACAAGAAACACATCCGAAAAGTCCCTGACCACCGGAACTGAATCAATATGAGGAGCCTCTACACTGACATCCATCACGGGAGCCCAAAATAAGAAAGACAATCCTTCCCAGCCAACCGCTGGGCCTTCGAAATATAAAAACCACTCTACTAAGGACATAATCCGTCGAACCTCGCCACTCGGTCCGTGGCATACCCGGCATAACCAACATCGCCGCCTTAGCGCAATAGCTTCGAATGATACAGCACTGAGACAACCAGTCCATACCCAATATCACCTCCAAAATCTAACGTACCAAGCAGCAAAAGATCCCCTCGGGTCTCCAAACCCCGATAGTCACTAAACAGTGCCGATACACACGACCCACAACCACACATAGCCTGAATATGAGAACTCCCATTCTCCAACTCTATATAGAACACGAATCACATATCCGATTCCAATTCCACCGTACGAGCACATACCACATCTCTAATATCCAGTCACTCCACGAGAGATACTCTAACATTCTTCTGTGCCTCCAAGCAAACTCGAATATCAGCAGTCGATCTAACAAGAAAGTGCCGCAATACTACCGAAATACCATCAACTTAATCACATTGCCTTTTTCTGAAACATATACCCTCGTCAAATAACCTCCAACTAGCAATACCATTCCCTTAATCATCTGAAACGGCCCGTGCTGCCTAAGAATTTTATGACCTTCCGTTCAGAACTGAACCGCAACCTTACACACGCAAATCTCAACCTCCACACATACCGCATATACCAATCCATCCTAAAATAACATGAGAATTTCATATCCCTTCCGAGCCACAAGCAACTATGTACCCAACCAAACAAGAACTTTTCCATTGATCCCATTCTAGAAGAAAATCACTATACATCTCAAGCTCCTCACGCCAGCAGAAAATATACATCTCTAACCGCGATAGAAATCAAGAAGAACTCTCTGACTCCCGTTGCACAAAAACCGAGTCTGACAGGACTGAATCCTCCTAGCTCAATCAACCTACGCAGGCCACTAAAACCCAAGAGCATCACCGCGAAATACCTGTAGAACTCATTACCTCGTAAACACCCAAAGAACTAATCATATCCTTACCATACCGATCTGGCCTACTACCAAGCTATCCCATCTATCCGAGCTCCCTTCTGATTTACCTTCAATTGATACTCCTTCTTGCCATAACATCACATTTCCTCAACCCAAACTCACCACACGAGACCCAAGCATAATACCACAGAGCCTAAGGCTCATAACCCGCTGAATACTCTCTTACATATCCCTAAAAGCACCACCTTCAAAATACTTTACCCTGAAGAGACTTCCTACGAATCTAAATCCTATACCTTTACCTTCCTGATACTGATACATAGAATCCCACAATTTATAGAAAATGCCACAAGCCTTGACATCTTCCAATGAAAACTCAGTTTCCAACCACATATGCAACTTTACAATACCCAATTGTTATATGTAGAATCTTGAACACATTAGAATCATTCTTGCAAGCCATCCACTCTACTCAAACCGCAATTAGCCCGATAAAAAAAAACCGAATAACCTGTGCCTCATTAGCACTCCGACCCGCAGAATGTAACCTCATTCCAACATAACCAAGCAACTTCCTGCCCCATGCGAGCATTCCTTACCAACAACAACTCAAGTAATTCCCCGATTCTCATACACCCACAAAGCATAACATAACCTTTATTGAAATTTCCTTTACTCGAGCCATAACTGACTCACAAGTACGCCTCGAACTGGAACCATTATAGCACATAACCGTGCAATCAACTATTCAATAGCAGACTCCCCCACTTGTCTCAAAGCCATAGATCAAAGCACACACCATAATTCATAACGCATATACTTTATTGCTGCCATAATACCATAGTGAAATTTTACTCAACCCTCCATAAGCTCGTGAAACACAGACCATCTGGTACTTCATATCTTCTGCAACTCTCGCATTTACTCACGTAACAATTAAACTCACTCTCTTAAGCGACCGGAATTAAACTTCAACACATATATTTCACTTGCAAATGGGATCTTCAAACAGACAACATAAGGATCACACAACTCCAGAACACTTCGCAGGAGGTAGCCCGCCTGCTTCGCCTTAAACTGGCATTTTTGTATACCTTCCACCGTCATAACCATTACGCAGCCACTTAGTCTTCCTGAGTCTGAACTCATACCGTAACATGAAATTTACTTTACTCCCAACTAGGAAACATGAAAAGATTCTTCACTCACCCATAACTCGGGGCTATACATCCAATCACAATGGAAATCAAACACCTAATGGATCATCTAACCTCCAGCAGACCCTTCTCGATACATCTTGCAGTACTAACATACTCATCACATAATCATCCAGTCATTACTTCCCTTAATAGGGGCACAACAGAATATGTAGTTCCAGAAACACGTGCTCACATAATCAGCACCTCGGTGCTCAAGCTATAGGCAAAATCCGGCCTCGAGTCCTCCCGACTGGCCCAACATCAGCACATGGAGATCACATCTCGCCCCTCAATCAGGGAATCATAAGCCATCGATGCACATCTGATACTGAGCGCTCGTTCGTGCATACGAATGCGTGGAAGGAGTTCAAAGAGTTATATTTCAAGCTGAATCAAAGACGCACGATAAGAATTCAAGAATGTGAAGTTTTTCCTAAAGGTTCCGCAGCCTCTCGAGGATAAATACAGACGTGTCTGTACCGATCCGCGAGACTAAACCTGCTCATGACTCATGAGACCTATGTAACCTAGGCTCTGATACCAACTTGTCACGACCCTAAACCCAGACCCAGTCGTGATGGCGCCTCTCATGAAGACAAGGCCAGCCGACACATTCCCAATTCGAAGTTAAACAGCTAAACATCAATACAACAGGCTAAAACATGATTTAATAATACTAAACAGCGGATAATATCATAATAATGCGGAAGTACAACTCAAACCGGGGTGTCACTAGTCATGAGCATCTATTAAGTCTAAATACAACTGACAAAGTCTGAAAGGCACTCGGTACAGTCTAATAGAATGAAGAGAGAGAAAGCAGTTCTACGAACGCCGGCAGCTACCTTGCTAACTCCACTGACAACTGCCACCCAGCTCAGAAAATACCTGAATCTGCACACAAGGTGCAAGGAGTAAAATGAGTACTGCCAACTCAGTGAGTAATAATCATAAATAAAGACTAAGCGATAAGAAATCACGAAAAGAGCATCATCGTGCTGTATAGAAGCAGTTTCAAAAGCCAGTAAGAAAGCAATGAAGCTGTAAAATCCTTTAAAACGTCTTAGCTTAGTTTAAACTTCATAGAAAATGACTTTTTCAACAGTTGCGCAAATGAATGCAGAACAACTAGTGCAGATAAGCACAAAAATCCGCCCCTCGGGCACAAATACACGACTAAGAAAATGAATGACAGACAAATAAGAAAGATAAGCACATAAGGTACGCCCCTCGGGCACAAATATCAACAATAATCCCCGAAGGGTTCAAATAATTGGCACGGGGCCCAAATATGGCATTCAGCCCAAATAATGATGATAGCAAATAGATTTAAATCAAGTACGCGGTAAAATCATCAATCGGGATGGACCAAGTCACACTCCCCAATAGGGCACGACCCTACGCTCGTCATTAAGCGTGTGCCTCACCTCAATATAGCACTACGATGTGCAATCCAGGGTTTCAAACCCTCAGAGCATCATTTACAACCATTACTCACCTCGAACCAGCTAAATCTCTAGCTCGCGACGCTATTGCCCCTCGAATCAGCCTCCACGCGCGTCGAATCTATCCAAAATCAGAACGAGGATGTAAAAATATGCTAAGGGAACAAAGCCCAAGCGAAAACAATCAATAAAGGGCACAAATCCCGAAATTACCAAAACCCGACCCCCAGGCCCATGTCTCGAAATTTAAAAATTTTCACATCAACAGATTCCTTATCTCCTCACGAGTTCATACATATCAAAAGTGCTCAAATCCGACCCCAAATGGTCCTTCAAATCCCAAATCAAAAGTCCAATTTCTCAAGCTCTAGTTCTTCAATTTTAGGCTTAGTTTTCATGATTTTCTAGGTGAAATTCACATAATAATCGAGTTCTTAGTCCAAGAATCTCACCTCAAAGTAATTCCCCTTGAATCCCTCTTTAATCTCCTTCAAAAAGCTCTCAAAATGATCAACTATGGGTTAAAATAGACCCAAAATCGCGGACAAGACGACTTAAAAACATTCTTCCCAGGCCTGACTTTCCTTCTTCACGAACGCGGTCAAAGCCTCGCGTTCGCGAAGCACAAAAATAACGTTGACCAAAAATCCTCTTACGCGAACGCGACACAACTCATGCGAACGAGATGCCTTACCAGATGACCCTTCGCGAATGCGGTCCAATCATCGCGAATGCGATGGGTTAAATCCTACTGAAGCTCAATCCCTCCATTTCTTCTATGCGATCGCGACTACACTCCCGCGAACGCGTTGCACAACCTCGCAGCCCTTCGCGAATGCGCCCATGACTCGCGAACACGTAGGCTAAACTCCCACCTTCCTCAGCTTACTCTTCGCGAATGCGAGGGTCCTCTCATGAACGCGAAGACCAAAATGTCTGCAAGAGCTGAAACCATTTTCTGCAATTTTCCAAACTCCAAAATGATCCGATTGACCACCCGAAACTCACCCGAGGCCCCCGGGACCTCAACCAAAAGCACAAACATAACCCAATACCTTATTCAAACTTGTTCCAATCATCAAAATACCTCAATTAACATCAATTCACCCAAACACATCGGATTCAAGCTTAAGTTTATAAAAATCTTCCGAAATACGCTTTTGATCAAAAATCCAACCAAACCACGTCTGAATGACCTGAAATTTTGCACACACATCCCAAATGACATAATGAAGCTACTGCAACTCTCGGAATTTCATTCCGGCCTCTATAGCAAAATCTCACCTATCAACCGAAAAACGCCGAAATCTTAATTTCGTCAATTCAAGCTTAAACCTTCCACGGACTTCCAAAATGCATTCCGATCACGCCCCTAAGTCCCAAATCACCTAACGGAGCTAACCAAATTATAAAAATTCCGATCCGAGATCATATTCAAACAAGTCAAATCTTGGTCAAACCTTTCAAATTTCAAGCTTCAAACTGAGAACTGTTCTTCCAAATTCATTCTGATTACCCTGAAAACCAAAACCAACGGTTTATATAAGTCATAATATACTACACGGGGCAAGTCATGCCCGAGAACTGGCGAACAAAGTGCGAAAACTTAAAACGACCGGTCGGGTCGTTACACCCAGCAAAAGACAAGCATAAAAGAACTCTTTGTATCCTCAGTTTTATCCACTTTCTTAGCCATAAAGAGGAAGACTTCACTTCCGGTCTTGCTTCAGAGCAGAATGGATTAGTTAGTAGAATGTAACTATATTTTTGGCATGTTAAATCTCTCCTTTTTGCATCCTTTTTTATATGTTGTGTTTTTGTTTGGTTGGTGATGTTTAAAAAGCTTTTTCTTCTATTGTCAACTAGAATTTGCTCTCCTACTGAGGAAATGACAGAACTGTTTAGCTTGTGAAAGACGCTTCCTTTTTAAGCTCTACATGAAATACTTTGCCAGCATAGTGGTATCTGTTAGCTCCTTTTCGTATGAAGTTTCCAATTTCTCCCAAGTGATATCCTTTTCTTGCTTTTTCTTGAACTATTTTGGAGACCATACATGAATTTTCTTTATGGAGAGGCACGTGTGACTCTTTGATGAAATGAGATATAATCAGCTAAAATCTTTTACTTAGTGACTTCTAAGATGCATCTAGAAAAGAAAATGGAAAGAATACTGGATAAGCTATATTGTAGTAAACAAACGGGACTAAGGATAAGTGAAGATAGGTAGTGTTATTAAGCTTTCAACATCCCTCAGAAGACTTTATGATTTATATTATAAGTTGAAGTAGTTAAATCATAAATCTTCCTTTTAACATTAGAATCTCTTGTGTCATATGACTAATACTAGCTATGATCTAGTGTGCCTTAGGATGATTTACAGTATATCAGACCAATTCTCAGAGCTGAAAAAGATATTACATCCCTCCTGTCATTATATATTATTCATTATGATCATATCTTAATTACTATATTTGGTTTAATGCAGATGCTAAAATTGGATCCACATTACATATCAAATGTACCAGGAGAGATTAGTTTACTTGTTGGTTTGATATTGTTGATAACAACTTTTCCAACAATAACAAAAAATATTTGAGCTTTTCTTCTACACTCACTACAAAATACTGCCCTAAACTTTCACTGAAGAAACTAGCTTTTTAGATTCAAAGGGCACCTACTTTTCTATCAAGATAAGTAGGTTTGTTGATCAAAATCAAGTATACCTAATTCTTATTCTCTAAGTTCAAATTTTCAAATACTCTGTATTTTTACACCTTTTGCCCAAAAAAAAAGTGTAAACAGGCAAAAGATAAGCAAAATGATGGTTCACACAAAGAGACAGATCCACAGACAACTTTGCTTTGTTCACACCATGTCCAATGAAAAGCTTGGACTGGAAATCCTAAGCTTCAGAAAAAGCTATTATCTATGAGTTATTTACTTCTTATTCCCTTTTACAAATACAAAACTAAATCAAAATATAGTGTGTATCAAACAGTGCCAACACTTATTGAAGACAAAGACAAATTCAAATCTAGATCTTGAAACATAACAAATCTAAAAAATCAAATCTCCAACAGAAAACTCAAAATAGTAGCTTGCCGAAGGATAAAGATGAGTAGTACCATGAGATATTGAAGTATTTCAGCAACATTTAGGTATCCTTGATGTTTGTGGTACTCGTTCATGGCCACTATTGGCATCGAGGACCTGATAAATATTAACACATCAGATAACAATACTTTTATAGGATTAAAACTTTATTAATAATGTCCATAACTTATAAAATCGAGTTACCTGTTCAATTGAGGTGCCATTGATATTTTGAGGCATAGATTCATTGGAAGCATATTTGCGCATCAATTATCACATTTCGAGTAATTCTGATTGCATCTTCTCCTGATTTTGTTTCATCAGATTCATTTTTTCTTTGTGTTTATCCTTTAACTCGGTTATCTCTTGTGTTAACCTTTGTACAACTTTTTGAATTTGCTCCATAACTGTGTGTAATACAAGTACTCCTCACACTTAGCTATTTCAAATATGTAGTCTTATTTTTGTCAAACTATCTTGGGAAGAACAAAATTTTCAAGAATCCTGACAATTGAATTTGCTCTTCATTACCAACCTACGGTCCTACACCGAGAATAGTCCATGCTTAAGATCCACATAACAGTATAATAGTCCATTACTCCCATAATATTGCTTAAAGAAGGGATAAATATATGAATTCACCTTAAAAAACCACAAAAAGAGATTAGAACCAAAGGCCTTCTATTTTCTTTTTCTCGTGCAAGGTGCCTACTACAATTACCTTGACTGCAAGAACAATTGACCTTTATGGAGGATGAGAAAATCCCTACAATGCATGACCTTTATAGAACAACATTATGATAGGTGATAAAGGATATCTATTCACCTTGTTCCTTTACTGGCCTCAGATTTCCATAATAGATTACACACAGTGGCGTACGCACGATATTTTATAAGCGGTGTCACATTTTTTTTTAAGTAAAAAAAAGGTGAACAAATAAATAAATTACTATTATAATGTCATATCAAAACACACACAATTTAAAATAATACTACAAGTCTTAGTAACAAGTTTTTATTTTTAAAATATATTCATATAATAACCTCATTAAAAATAATGCACTAAATATGTCTTAGTTTACATAATTTGATAATATTTATTGTTAGTTTGACAAAGAAATTAGTTTTAGCTCAAGTGGTTTTATAGCTTACATTACTTGTTAGAGGTCAATGTTTCAAGTCTCGCTAAAACATAATTATGTTTTAATAAAGAAACTCTCCAAATTGATAAAATTGTAAGCCTGCTGTGAACCAGATTCGAACTTTGGACCTCTATTCAAAAAATGTATTGCTAAACAAGCAAATCACCTGAGCGTTTTCGCGTCAAAGTGGTGTCATTTATTTATTTGTATGCAAAATAACTTGATTTTGCTTATACTATACACACATACTTGGTAAAATCTTCCGACGAAGCGGTGTCACGTGACACCGCTTCTCATAAGGTGGCTCCGCCCCTAATTACACATAGTTGAAGATGTAACTTTTGAAATAAAACATTCGTAATATTCATAAAGTGCATTGCAAATGCCTCACTTGCAAGAAATGATTTACTTATCCACTTACCCCATAATACATGTAACACATCAGATACATTATATTATATTCTTCTTGGCAGCATTTATATACAAGAAATCAACTTGTATAAATTACATGAATATTTTTTTCAAGTGTATTTCAGCAAAAACTCTTTGGAAAGATTATCAAAGCAAAGAAGTAGCAATGCATTAGTTTGCCCACATAAAAAGAAAGGAAATTGAGTTGCTGAAAAGGCATGATTTGTTATTGCTATCAATTTAATTCCTTCAATATTTAAACACCACCAAGCAATTTACTGTGTGATGACAGTAATCATATTACCTCAAAACCAAATAAGAAACTAAGGACCATTTAAAGAAACCATGGGAAAACTAATTATTCTCCTATGTTTAAATTGCAATCGTCCCTAAACTAGAACAATTGCAGCATAGAAGTACTAATCATTAATTGAATATTAAAATCCCACAAGTGCTGCAAATTAAGAGTATGTAATTAAATTTTACTAATCATAACAATTTTAAACAACATTAACTCACCATTAAAGCCTGCTAGAAATGATTCTCACTTGTTCATTACTCAGGAGTACGCATCCTAAAGCTTTTGGAGAACTCTCCCACACCCTTCATCCCAGGACCACAGATTTAGGCGTATATAATGAAAGCATTCAACTATTGTATTCAAAATTCTCAAATGGCAAGACAATTCAGGTTAATTTCTCACAGTTTTATCTACCTTCCAAACCAATATTTCCATGAAAAGCTCCATAATATTGAGTCGAGACTATACCGGTTGCATAGACATTCAAAAGGATAGTCAGTATCATATTTGCATTATCTTTTAAAACTTATTTTAGACCAACATTAGCTAACTCTTCTTTAGTCATTCTACATCTATTCTAAGCCAATGAGAAACAAAATGCCTTCCTCATAACTTTTTCTTAACTACATTGTTTTTCTACCCTCATTACGAAAATTGAAGTGTAGATTGTTGATGAATTGAAAAACGTCTTTCGAATTAGTAAAACCAACAACCTAGCGCAGAGAAACAGTTAGAGCAAAATGATCAAATCAGTCAAACTGAGCATATGCTTATTTCGTACAGAGGCATCAAATTTATGAAAATCAGAAAAGCTCGTATCAATCAACAAAAATAAAAAACACTATATATGTCGACTAGTGGATTCATATCTCGACTAGTGGTAGATTCAATAAAAACATCAATATGCATCGACGACACTTAGAAAAATATCTAAATAGTCACAAGAATAACAGTAGCCTTCGAAAACATATAGAGAAACCAATTCATAACACAATAGAGGAACAAAGGAGGAATAAACTCAACCAATCGCACATCAATTTAGTAGCATCCAGTTATCACAAACGACATAGCATATGCCGAAAAACTATATTTTCACAAATTGTAAAACACAATAGCTGGATATCAAAAATTACAAATTTGTACCTGGTAAGCAGATTTTTTTGCCGATAAAGATAAAAAAGTGAAGGAGAGGAATAATTTCTGCAAAAATCTTGAACCTACACGAAAAGAGAAGTTGGATACGAACAAAAGAGAGAATACTAACGACGAAGATTGAGCATAAACGAGCAGCACAAATCTAAAATCAATTGTAAATCGCACTTGCTGGGTAAAAAGAGAAGTTATACCTTGGGAAGAAGAGGATTTATCTCTGGAAAAGATAACTGAGACCTGATCGATGTAGGCTTGCAGAGGATTTGTCGTTCGATGTCGTTCGTTGCAGAGGAAAATGATGACCGAGACCTGATCAATGATGCGCGATTCTGTATCCGTTCAATGAAGGGAATAGGTTTCCTATTATCTTCTAATTGGATGGAATAATTCATTGTTGTCCAAAAAAGATTGGAGGGAAAAATTATATTTTCTCAGGTGCAGAGGGAAAGTTGAAATAATAAAGATTGATTTTAATTAGTAATTTTTAAAGGAAATTTTATTTTAGTGTCGGTAAAAGATTATTTTTTACCGGCAAATGGTCATGTGCCGCTAATATTTTAGCTTAAATAATCTATTAGCGGCAATTGCCTTATTGCCACAAAATAATTGCCGCCAAAGACCCATTTTGTAGTAGTGACCAGGGCTGGCCCTTCTAATCTGCGCATAACCAATCCCTATTTGAGAAAAGTCTTGGTGTGAGCACTGCCCGAGATCCTTGAGGTCTTTAGGGAACTCTGACACACCAAGACACACTATTGGCTGTGAGATCTTTGGCTTCTGAGACTATATTGAAGGCATGGCATCCCCAAATTTATTTTGGGCCCGATTTAGGCTCCTTATAGTATAGTTTCGTTTACTTATGTACTTCATTTGATCCTGGTCTGTAGTAATATTCTTTATAAACAGATATTGGGGTGATCAGTAAAAAGGGGAGGGTTTATATATGATTTTTTATGGAAAAACCGAGTAGCAATCATGCTTATAGGATTATGTGTGTTGATTCGCAGTAGAAATCATGTTTTAGGTTTACAATATATTTACATTCTACAATAGATATCATGCTTTCTATGACTATTTGTATTATAAAACCATGCCATAAACCCGTGCATTAGATATCCTGCCTTAGGATAATCATGTTTACTGCTTTGCATATTAGGAAACATGTTATAGTCATCATTATATTTCTGATTCTGCCTAAAGTCATAATCACATAGGAACTCTATAATTAAACTACTGCTGTGATCATGCTTAATAAAACGACCATCTTTCTCTGTGCATTAGAAATCCTGATTTAGGACTCTGTTTGCATTAGATCTAAATCATGTATACGTCGCTTAAATGAATAACTGTCTATAAAAGGGTTAAGAGTAGTCCAACACATAGGTATCATGTTCTAGTGTAAACACATGAAATCAGTTTTGTAACATTAAACCTAATTCAATATGCCTATAGATCTTTTGTTCTTCTTATATATAAGATCGTGATTGAATCCGCATATGTTTGGTAAAGAGAATAATCTCAAGTTGTCTTAACCAATTCCCAAAATTATGATTGCATACAAACCCACGGCTAGGCAAGCCTTAGGTAACTGTGAAATTGGGCTCTGTTTATGTGTGAAATCGTCCAGGTTTAACAGGCTATAAAATCAATAGGCAAGCTGATTAGGGTTCTACCACTTCGCTTTAAAACAAATATTGCATATTCTGTGTTTGTGATGTTCATCTAGATATCATGTTCTAAGGCTTTCTAAATTTCTTTAAAATCAATTGTTTGAGACGTGTTATGTATTTGTTTATGTGTGGAGGTAAACATGAGCCACTTAATTGCTTCCCTATTTGACAGTCCTATGTGTTCTTTGTTGTCACATAGATTTTACCTTTTAAATACCTTAGGAGTGTCTAGAACTACCTAAGTATAGAGGTCCTAAACACCTCTGGGACCACAAGGAAGGGACGGGTAAAGCACGCTTAGAGGTCGTTAATTAAACTCGCTTATATAATCACAAAGGGGAAGGTAATGGGTAGTAAAAGGATATGATGACCTGTGCGCTAATGCCACGTGTAACCCCTCTATTTGAGGAAGTCTTACCGGGTATTGTATAGATGTGATCCTATAGGCTAACCAACTTAGGACTTCCCTTCTTTAATTTATGTATGCTCGGATTCAAACTTCCTTAATTTATGTATGCTCGGACTGTTCAAACTTCTTTAATTTAAGTATGTATGCTTAGACTGTCTAAATTTATATATGTGTGCTTGGACCATCTAAACTTCCTTGACTATATAGGTGTGCTTAGACTGTGTAAATTCCCCTTATTTGCAAATGTGTGCTTAGACCGCTTACCTGTTAAATGACTAATTCATATAACTAAGTTCGGGCGGGACACACAGTTGTGGACCGCGAGGGGTGCCTAACACCTTCCCCTCAAGGTTATTTTGAGCCCTTATCCTAATCTCTGGTAATGCAAACTGGTCACATGAGTTAATTTCTCTAGGTGCCCTAACGCACCATAATCCGCTAGGTGGCGACTCTTCAAATACCCAATTCCCAAAAGGAAACGAGTTGTTCCCAATGAATGTCGAAACCCGGACTCCCAAGGGAAAAAGGAGGCGCAACATATGTGGCTTGATATTTGGCTTTCCAATAGGTGAAAGTACGAGCATCAGAGGCCGGGTGTTTGGTTCAGAGACTTGAGATTCCCGAGTGGAAGAAGGAGCTTAGTACCATGGATTTTGTTGTTGGGCTCCTGTTGATACCCAATTTTTTCCTATATATTTTAAATATGCACAAGTACCTTCAAAATAGTATATACATGCGTATATAAGCATGCACAGGGTTTTTATAATTTTTTCCATAATTTCAGGTATTTAAATTGACTTATTTTCTTCACTTTTTTTCCATAAATCCCCAATAATCATTCCCCAGATCATTCTTATGGTAATTTAGTCATATAATTTCTATATTTATGCCAAAATATGCTTAATATATTTTTATGCATTTTTTATAATTGCATTTGGTATTTTAAAGCTAAATTGCATATAATTACAATATTAGCCCATCTAATGTATAATTATATTTTACATGCGTAAATTGGCCTCCTATATTTTTAAAATGTTAAATATATTTTTTAAATCATTTTGGTACATAAAATTATTTCCCAAAAATTGTTTATAATTTATTATAAATCAAATAGTGGAAAATTGGCTATTTAAATTGTAGCCAGATTGGCATTTCAATTATAGCCTAAATTGGACCCAATCCCCAGCCCAATTTCATACCCAATTACCCGACCCAAACCCTATACACACTTACCCGACCCAGAACCCGTTAGAAAGATCAACGGCCCGTATCATTTCCTTCCTTTTTTAATTCCTAATACCCCCTAACCCTAATCATTTTCAAAAGCCCGTCGCCCTCAGATTCTCTCATCTCCTCTCTTCTCTCAACCTAACCCTAACCTCCTTTCAACCACCTCCCTTCTCTAGTCTTCTCCGGTGATCACCCTTCAACCCCAAGCCTCCAATGGCTCCTCCATTCCTTGCTCATCTTCTCTGAGACTTCAAGGGCCCTGGGCCACGCCGACTTGTATCTAGGGTTTGCTATTTTGGCTGTTCATGGCTACTCCGGTGTGATTTTGAGTAAAATCACACTATATTTGGTACGATCTTTGAAGTTCTAAACATGTTCTTCCATCTCTATTTGGGTTTCTTTCGAAACCCTAATTTTTTGTTTGCATCTCTTAGATCTGTGCCATTTTTAAACGATTCGAGTCTGTTCCTTCTATGTTTTACACTGTTCTCGAACCTCTTTTGCAAAAATCATCGATTTCAAGTTGTTTTTACTTTCTTTTAAGGTTACGGTTTTTTGGAACTTCTTCTACACTTTGTTTAAATCGATTCTTCATGTTTTAACTTCTATCCTTTCCATATCTCGAATGATTCTATGCTTTTACTGCTTTTTCAACTCGCCTATGCTAAAATCCCTAATATTTCTAGATTTTTCTTGTTTGGTTCTGTGTGTTAGCATGACTACCCGATCTTGTCATGTTTATGTGGTTACATTGCTCCGAATATGTTCTTACTGATTTCTAGCCTATACCACGTCTATGTGATTATGTTCATCTTGATTGTTCAAAACTTGCCTCTTTTTTGTCAATATTATTGCCCCTGCCTGTTTGCTACGTCTAGTTGTTCTTACTCTATTTCTATGTTAAGTATAGAATCATAACTTCCTCTTGATTGATTCTGATTTCCTTATTTTATGGTTTGATTGAAAGATTTTCTTTTAAACCCTAAACTTCTACCTCGTCTGTTTAAATTGACTGATTCTCCTACCTGCATCATGCTTAGCCTACTAATTCAGACTATGCTCTGCATGAATCCCTAATTTTATATGTGATTCTTGTCTTACTCGACCTTTTAGGGTTCTGATTTTTGCTTACCATGTGCTTGTTCTTATAGAGTGGTGCTAAATCAGTGTTATCTCATATTCTTGCATCCTTGAATCTTTGTGATTGATCTTTCACTGGTTCCGCATGATATTTCTACTGATTTTTACCTTGTAGAATGTTTTCTGACCTTATTCTATGGTCAATTATGCTATTAATTTATTGCTCAAGTCTTTCCTTGATTTAAGTGTGCTGAACCTGGCTTCTATTACATGTTGTGTACTTGTACTATGCAGAAAATATTTCCTTAATTGGCATGTTCAGCCTTACATGATTTCCTTCCTTATTTGGCATATGTCTATTACTGTTTTGTAACGACCTGACCGGTCATTTTGAGATTTTGCACTTTGCTCGCCAGTTCTCGGGCATGGCTTTTCCCGTGTGATGTAATATGACATATGAAAATCGTTGGTTTTGGTTTTCAGAGTAATCAGAATGAATTTGGAAGAGCAATTCTCAATTTAAAGCTTAAAATTTGAAAGGTTTAACCAAGATTTGACTTGATTGTATATGAGCTCGGATCGGAGTTTTTATGATTTGGTTAGCTCCGTTAGGTGATTTAGGACTTAGGAGCGTGATCGGAATGCATTTTGGAGGTCCGTGGAAGGTTTGGGCATGAATTGGCGAAAATTGAAATTTCGGCGTTTCCGGTTGATAGGTGAGATTTTGATATAGAGGTCGGAATGGAATTCCAGAAGTTGCAGTATTTCCATCATGTCATTTGGGATGTGTGTGCAGAATTTCAGGTCATTCGGACGTGTTTTGGTTGGGTTTTTGATCAAAAGCGTAATCTAGAAGGTTTTGGGATTTCTTAGGCTTGAATCCGATGCAAATTTGATATTTTGATGTTGTTTTGAGTGTTCCAAAGGTTGGAACAAGTTTGAATGATGTTATGGGATATGTTGGCATGTTTGGTTGAGGTCCTGAAGGCCTCAGGTGAGTTTCGGGAGGTTAAACGGATCAATTTCATGTTTTGAGAGTTGCAGAATTGCAGGTATTTTGTTCATTGCGATCGCATAGGTACTATTGCGATCGCATAGAAGCTTTTGGAGGGAGCATTCATTTGCTCTTCACATTCGCATAAGTGGAGATGCGATCGCATAGTAGGATGGAATTGTTGATCGCGAACGCCTAGTGAAGGTTGCGTTTGCATAGAGTAAAGTGGACCTGGAGTCTTAGTTGGAATTTGTTCATTGCGAACGCGGAGGGTTGACCACGACCGCTTAGAGTAATATTGCAGTGTATTGCGTTCGCATGGATTCTATTGCGTTCGCATAGGGTTATATCTGAGAGCTGAGTTTTTGTGTTTCGCGATCGTGAAGGTTTTCCCGCGATTGCATAGAAGAAATTATGCCTGGGCAGAATGTTTTTAAGCTCGTCTTGTCCGTGATTTTGAGGCTCATTTCCTCCGTAGTTGATCATTTTTGGAGCTTTTTGAAGGAGATTGAAGAGGGTTTCAAGGGGAAACGTTTGAAGGTAAGAATTCTGGACTAAAAACTCGATTCTTATGTGAATTCTACCTAGAAAATCATGAAAACTAAGCCTAAAATTGAAGAACTAGGACTTGAAATTTGAGACCTAAAATTTGGGAATTTAAGGGTCATTTATGGATGGATTTTGATGTTCTTGGTATGTATGAACTCGCGAGAGGATGAGGATTTCATTGATGTTAATTTTATCGATTTTCGAGACGTGGGCCCGGGGGCCGGGTTTGAGCAATTTCGGGATTTTGATGTAAATTGAATATATTCGAGTGGGCTTCATTCCCTTTGCATATTTTAGTCATTATGTACTGATTGTGGCTAGATTTGGAGCATTCGGAGGTCGATTCGTGCGGGCTAAGGCATCGCGGGCTAGAGTTTGGACCGGATCGAGGTAAGTAATGATTGTAAATAATATCCTGAGGGTTTGAAACCCCGGATTACACATTGTTGTTTTACTTTGAGGTGACGCACACGCTAGATGACGAGCGTGGAGTTGTGCACTGTTGGGGATTGTGACTTGGTCCGTCCCGTACGATTGTTAAGTCGCGTATTTGATTTGAAACCTTATGATATTCCATGTTCTAGAGATTGATATTATATTTTGGGTTGTATGCCATGTTTAGGGCCTTGTGCCGACCTGCTGAGACCTTTAGGGGCATTTTCACCATCTTCCCTCACTCTATTTGTTTTGAAAGCATATCCTCAGTTATGTTTTACCTGTTTATCGTTTAAAATTGGTTTTATCACTTTATTTCTTAAAAATGTGAAAACTGTTTGGGCTAAGTTCCTATTTTACTGATGGTCCGAGTGATCGTGAGGTTGATGACTGAGATAGACCGAGGCTCTGATTGTGAGGTTGATGACTGAGATAGACCGAGAGTCTGATTGTGAGGTTAATGACTGAACGAGGCCGAGGGCCTGGTTGTGAGGATTATATATTTATGGATTAGGCTGCACGCCACAAAAATATATATGTATTTATGTATATGGATCGGGTTGCACGCTGCAGCAATACGTTGGGTCGGGCTGCACGCTGTAGCGATATATCGCTTGGGCTGTAGGATCCCCTCCGGAGTCTGCACACCCCCAGTGAGCGCCGTCGAAGAACAATATGGATCGGGCTGCACGCTGCAGCGATACATGGATCGGGCTGCGCGCCGTAACGGTTACTATATGGTACCTATTGAGCGTGAATCCTGAGTGTGAGTACAGATTGGTAAGAGTGAGTCATGAGTGACTGAGAGGCTAGCCCGAGGGGAGATAGATATATACATGCACATGAGTGATGCTTTGCTTGAGGGGCCTGTTTATGAACTTATAGATTTTTTTTACTCCTCTTTAAGTGAGTTTCTATAGAATATGTCGATTTATTAACTGCTTCCACTCATCTTTATACTGTGCCTCTGTCTAAAATGTTGAATAAATGTTTTTAGACAACTTTCATTTAAGCTGGGGTTTATGAGATGTTCAGAACTCAATCACTGATTTGGCTTTTGTTATTTCTACTGAGATTTTCTTGTTATGAGGTATTTATGACTCCTGTTTTGCCCGAGGGGCCGATTATGGTTTTCATCTCTTTTCTTATAAATGGTATTGAACCCCCTACTGAAAACGTTGGAAGGTATTTTAAATGATTTTTACCAAAAGCTGGATTTTCAATGAGACGATTGACTCATATTCTGATTTGGAAGCCTGTTGTGCTTATTGAGTTTATCATAACTGTGGATTCATCGTTTCCTACTGCTCAGTCTTTATTTTAATCTTATTACTTACTGGGTTGGAGTACTCACATTACTCTATGCACCTCGTGTGCAGTTTCAGGTATTTCGAAACCCGGTAGCGGGTGTTGGTTGCTCAGACGCGGAGTCATCAGAGTTAGCAAGGTGGCTGCACGACGTTCGCACCGTTGCTTCCTTCCTCTCATTTTCCATTACTGTACTTAGTACATTTTTGACTATTTTGTTGTATTCAGACCTTGGTAGATGCTCATGGCTAGTGACACCCCGATGTCGGGCTTGTATGTTATTTCCGCACTGTTCATTTAGACTTATATTACGAAACATTTGTTTAATTAAAGGTTTATAAATGACTTTTAATGATTAAAGAGTTAATATGGGTGTTGTGTCGGCTGGCCTTGTCTTCACGAGAGGCGCCATCACGACCGGGCTGGTTTGGGGTCGCGACAAGTTGGTATCAGAGCCTAGGTTACATAGGTCTCACGAGTCATGAGCAGGTTTAGTAGAGTCTCGCGGATCGATACGGAGACTTCTGTATTTATCCTCGAGAGGCTGCAGAACCTTTAGGAAAAACTTCACATTCTTGGAATCCTTATCGTGCGACCTTGATTCAACTTGAAAAGTAACTCTTTGAATTCCTTCCACGTATTCGTATGCGCGCATGAGCGATCAGTATCAGATGTGCATCGATGGCTTGTGATTCCCTGATAGAGGGGCGAGATGTGATCTTGGTGAGTTGATAATGGGGCCAGTCTGGAGGACTTGAGGCCGGTTTTTTGTCTATAGCTTGAGCACCGAGGTGCTGATTGCGTAAGCAAGTGTTTTGAACTTATACGTTTGGTAGTGCCCTATTGGTAGAAGTAATGACTGAATAGCTACGTGATGAGTATGTTATGACTGCGAGGTGTATTCATATGATTTGGAAACGACGAGAAGGGTCTGCTGGAAGATAGGAGAACAATTAGGTACTTGATTTTCAGTTCGATTGAAGGTATAGCTCCGAGTTATGGGTGTGAAGAATCTTTTCATGTCTCCTAGATTGGGAGCGAAGTAAATTTCATATTGCGGTGTGAGTTCAGACTCAGGAAGATTAACTGACTGCGTAATGTTTATGATGGTGGAAGGTATACCGAAATGTTAGTTTGAGGCGAAGTAGGTGGGATACCTCCTGCAGAGTGTTCCGAAGTTATGTGATCCTTACGTTGTCTGTTAGAAGATCTCACTTGCAAGTGTAATATATGTGTTGCAATTTAAACTTGGGTCGCTTAAGAGAGTGGGGTTCAACTGTTGTGAGAGTGAATGCGAGGTCTGCAGAAGATTTAAAGTACCAGATGGTCTGTGTTTTACAAGCTTACCAAGGATTTGAGTTTAATCTCACTGTGGTATTATGGCATCAATAGAGTATATGTGTTACTAGTTATTGAGTGTGTTTTGATCTATGGCTTCGAGCCAAGTGGGGGAGTCTGCTATTGATTAGTTGATTGTACGGTTATGTGCTATGTGGGTTCCAGTATGAGGCATACTGGTGAATCAGTTATGGCCTACGGAGATTGAGACCGAGGATGGATCGAGTAAAGGAAAATTTTGCAAAGGTTATATCAGGCTTCATAGGTGTATGAGAATCACGGAATGTCTTGAGTTGTTGTTGGTAATGGATGCTCGGTGCATAGAGCAGGAACTAGCTTGGTTGTTCTAGGAGGAGGTTACACTCTGCGGTGTCGGAGTGCTATTGAGGCACGAGTGGTTCTATTCGTTTGATCAGGCTAATAGCAATTTTAGAATAGAGTGAATGACTCTCGAGAATGGTTCTAATGTGTTCAAGATTCTACATGTAACAATTGGGTATTTTAAAGTTATATATGTGGTTAGAAACTGAGTTTTCATTGGACGATGTCAAGATTTTTGTAGCAATTTCTATATTAATTATGGGATTCTATGTATTAGTATCAGGAAGGTAACGGTAACGGATTTAGGTTCACAGGAAGTCTCTTTAGAGTGAAGCATTTGAATGTGGTGCTCTTGGGAATACCTGAGGAAGTATTCAGCGGCTTATGAGCCTTAGACGGTGTGGCTTTATGCTTGGGTCCCGTGTGGTAAGTCTGGGTTGAGGAATTGTGATGTTATAGCGAGAATGAGTATCAAGTTGAAGGTAAATTAGAAGGGAATTCGGATAGATGGGATAGCTTGGTAGTAGGTCGAGTTGGTATGGTAGGGATATGATTAGTTCTTTGGATGCTTACGAGATAATGAGTTTCTACAGGTGTTTCGCGGCAATTCTCTTGGGTTTTAGTGGCCTGCGTAGCTCGGTCGAGTTAGAAGGATTCAGTCTTGACGATTTAGATTTGTGCAAATGGGATTCGAAGAGTTCTAGATGGTTTCCACCACAGTTAGAGAGGTATATCTTTTCCTATTTGTGTGAGGAGCATGGGATGTATAGTGGTTTTCTTCTAGATGGGATCAATAAAAAGTTCTTGGTTAGTTGAGTACATAGTTGCTTGGGGCTCGGAAGGGATATGAAGTTCTCGCGGTTATCCTAGAGTAGTACGGTTTATGCAGTATGTTGTGTAGGATTGAGATTGGCATGTTTACACGGTTCAGATTTGAATGGAAGGTCATAAATTCTTAGGCAGCACGGGCAGTTTCAGATAATTGAGAAATGAGCTTCAGAAGATTAAGGAAATGGTAATGCTAACTGAGGTGATTTGATGATGGTATATGTTTCAGAAAGAGGCAATGTGATTAAGTTGATGGTTCTTCGGTAGTATTGCAGCACTTCTTGCCAGATCGGCTGCTGATATTCGAGTTTGCTTGGTAGCACGGAAGAACCTTAGAGTATCTCTCGTGGAATGATTGAGTACTAGAGGTGAGTTATATATGCGAGTGGCGGAATTGGGATCAGATATGGTAATTCGTGTGTTTATGGACTTGGGGACTGGAAGTTCTCATATACAGGTTAGCTCGTGTTTGTGGATGGCAAAATATGTGTAAGTTAGTCAGATGTTAGTATATGCTATGATTCAGTCATTGTCAACCTTTGAAGGATTATTTATCTGTTGTAGGTAACTAGAGTTGATGTGTGGTCCAATGGTAGACCTATATGGATATGTGTCCGGCATCGAGACGGCTTTGTTGACATCAAGTTGCTGTTGGCGAGGGATGTGTTGATTCGGTTGTTATTGATCTATTAGCAATTAGGGGGATCTATGAGTTATCTTTCCGTGTTGCGAGACGTTAGGATTTGTTTGTTATAGGTGTGATTCCATTAGGGTTTCATAGTGCAATTCGAGCGGGAAGAGTACTGGTTATTGCTCGGTGGATGGCGTATCGGTTGTGTACTTTAGGTTATATGTAATGTATGTAAATTGCTTCGCGGTGGTTATGATGATTGCTTTGGTTTTAGACATCATATTGCGCATGGTTGTCGATCTTGAGCATAGTGACTTGATGTGTTTCATGTGGACTAGTGTTTGGATGAGGTCGCGTATTGGAGCGAAGCTATGTGAAGGTATGATCCTGCGGGTTAGATTCGTGCGTTCTATTTCTATGATGTGTGTCGGATTCTCGGCATTGTGTGTGGTGGTACCGGTGAGCTTGCGGTACAGCTCTTTCATTTGAGTCATTTTTCATGATTTGAGTATGTTCGGATGGTGGCTTATTGGTGCGCAGATTGCACAAGTTACGGCTTCAGCCTGTACTGATGTGTCATGTCATCAGAGTAGTGTGTTGGATTAGATGAGATCGTTGGGAGCATTAATGAATACAAACAGATTCGATTTCAGCATATTGGAAGGATGATATCGAGGTTCGGCTCAGAAATTTGCTATGGTCCTTGCCAAAAGAGAAGTGGCTTCATGAATGGTTGATCTGAGAAATGGTTATGGATTATTGCGTATTTCATTTATCATTGGCAGTATATGAAAGCGTTGGAATGAGACTTTAACTGATAAGAGGTCTCCTACTGGTATTCGGATGTTGAGTGCAACTGCTGTGATTAGAAGTTATCGCTACAAGTGTTTGAGTCGTGTGGTATATCATATAATTACACCTGAGGTTTCAGGTATGAGTTATTGCAGCTGGTTAGGACTTATTCAGAGTATAGACATGAGATTCAGATCTTGTGGATGATTTTAGAAGTGGAAATATGGTTCTAAGGTTTATGGGCTAGGTTGGATTGAGAAAATTTCAGTTATATTGTGTTGTCGGACCTATATGAGATAGGGTGACGTGGGATCACCCCCGGGTATATGCATGGTAAGATTATTCAGTGATTGGTTGGCTTTTAGAACAACTTTGGGCACGTTCGAGGGCGAACGTATGTTTAAGTGGGGGAGGATGTAACGACCCGACCGGTCGTTTTGAGCTTTTGCACTTTGCTCGCCAGTTCTCGGGCATGGCTTTCCCTGTGTGATGTATTATGACTTATGTAAATCGTTGGTTTTGATTTTCAGAGCAATCAGAATGAATTTGGAAGAGCAGTTCTCTGTTTAAAGGTTAAAATATGAAAGGTTTGGCCAAGATTTGACTTGATTGTATATGAGCTCGGATCGGAGTTTTTATGATTTGGTTAGCTCTGTAAGGTGATTTGGGACGTAGGAGCGTGATCAGAATGCATTTTGGAGGTCCGTGGAAGGTTTGGGCATGAATTGGCGAAAATTGAAATTTCGGCGTTTCCGGTTGATAGGTGAGATTTTGATATAGAGGTCGGAATGGAATTCCGGAAGTTGCAGTAGTTCCGTCATGTCATTTGGGATGTGTGTGCAGAATTTTAGGTCATTCGGACGTGGTTTGGTTGGATTTTTGATCAAAAGCGTAATCTAGAAGGTTTTGGGATTTCTTAGGCTTGAATCCGATGCAAATTTGATATTTTGATGTTGTTTTTAGTGTTCCGAAGGTTGGAACAAGTTTGAATTATGTTATGGTATATGTTGGCATGTTTGGTTGAGGTCCGAGGGCCTCGGGTGAGTTTCGGGAGGTTAAACGGATCAATTTCATGTTTTGAGAGTTGCAGAATTGCAGGCTTCAGTTGCAGGTATTTTGTTCATTGCGATCGCATAGGTACTATTGCAATCGCATAGAAGCTTTTGGAGGGAGCAGTTCATTTGCTCTTCGCATTCGCATAAGTGGAGATGCGATCGCATAGTAGGATGGAATTATTGATCGCGAACGCGTAGTGAAGGTCGCGTTCGCATAGAGTAAAGTGGACCTGGAGTCTTAGTTGGAATTTGTTCATTGCGAACGCGGAGGGTTGTCTGCGATCGCGTAGAGTAATATTGCAGTGTATTGCGTTCGCATGGATTCTATTGCATTCGCATAGGGTTATATCTGAGAGCTGAGTTTTTTGTGCTTCGCGATCGCGAAGGTTTTCCCGCGATCGCATAGAAGAAATTATGCCTGGGCAGAATGTTTTTAAGCTCGTTTTGTCCGCGATTTTGAGGCTCATTTCCTCCATAGTTGATCATTTTTGGAGCTTTTTGATGGAGATTGAAGAGGGTTTCAAGGGGAAACGTTTGAAGGTAAGAATTCTGGACTAAAAACTCGATTCTTATGTGAATTCCACCTAGAAAATCATGAAAACTAATCCTAAAATTGAAGAACTAGGGCTTGAAATTTGAGACCTAAAATTTGGGAATTTAAGGGTCATTTGTGGATGGATTTTGATGTTCTTGGTATGTATGAACTCGTGAGAGGATGAGGATTCCATTGATGTTAATTTTATCGAGTTCCGAGATGTGGGCCCGGGGCCCGGGGTTGAGCAATTTCGGGATTTTGATGTAAATTGGATATTTTTGAGTGGACTTCGTTCCCTATGCATATTTTAATGATTATGTACTGATTGTGGCTAGATTTGGAGCATCCGGAGGTCGATTCGTGTGGGCTAAGGCATCGCAGGCTAGAGTTTGGACCGGATCGAGGTAAGTAATGATTGTAAATACTGTCCTGAGGGTTTGAAACCCCGGATTACACATCGTTGTGTTATTTTGAGGTGACGCACACGCTAGATGACGAGCGTGGAGTTGTGCACCGTTGGGGATTGTGACTTGGTCCGTCCCGTACGATTGCTAAGTCGCGTATTTGATTTGAAACCTTATGATATTCCATGTTCTAGAGATTGATATTATATTTTGGGCTGTATGCCATGTTTAGGGCCTTGTGCCGACCTGCTGAGACCTTTAGGGGCATTTTCACCATCTTCCCTCACTCTATTTGTTTTGAAAGCATATCCTGAGTTATGTTTTACCTGTTTAGCATTTAAAATTGGTTTTATCACTTTATTTCTTAAAAATGTGAAAACTGTTTGGGCTAAGTTCCCTATTTTACTGATGGTCCGAGTGATCGTGAGGTTGATGACTGAGATAGACCGAGGGTCTGATTGTAAGGTTGATGACTGAGATAAATCGAGAGTCTGATTTTGAGGTTAATGACTGAGAGAGGCCGAGGGCCTGGTTGTGAGGATTATATATTTATGGATCAGGCTGTACGCCACAGCAATATATATGTATATGGATCGGGCTGCACGCCGCAGCGATACATTGGGTCGGGATGCACGCCGCAGCGATATAGCGCTTGGGCTGTAGGAGCCCCTCCGGAGTCTGCACACCCCCAGTGAGCGCCGTCGACGAAATATATGGATCGGGCTGCACGCCGCAACGATTACTATATGGTACCTATTGAGCGTGAATGCTGAGTGTGAGTACTGATTGGTAAGAGTGAGTCACGAGTGACTGAGAGGCTAGCCCGAGGGGCGATAGATATATACATGCACATGAGTGATGCTTTGCGTGAGGGGCCTGTTTATGAACTTATTGATTTTTTTTACTCCTCTTTAAGTGAGTTTCTATCGAATATGTCAATTTATTAACTGCTTTCACTCATCTTTATACTGAGCCTCTGTCCAAAACGTTGAACAAATGTTTTTTAACTACTTTCATTTAAGCTGGGGTTTATGAGATGTTCAGAACTCAATCACTGATTTGGCTTTTGTTATTTCTACTGAGATTTTCTTGTTATGAGGTATTTATGACTCCTGTTTTGCCCGAGGGGCCGATTATGATTTTCATCTCTTTTCTTATAAATGGTATTGAACCCCCCACTGAAAACATTGGAAGGTATTTTAACTGACTTTTACCAAAAGCTGGATTTTCAAAGAGACGATTGACTCATATTCTGATTTGGAAGCCTGTTGTGCTTATTGAGTTTATCATAACTGTGGATTCATCGTTTCCTACTGCTCAGTCTTTATTTACTCTTATTACTTACTGGGTTGGAGTACTCACATTACTCCATGCACCTCGTGTGCAGTTTCAGGTATTTCGGAACCCGATAGCGGGTGTTGGTTGCTCAGACGCGGAGTCATCAGAGTTAGCAAGGTGGCTGCACGATGTTCGCAACGCTGCTTCCTTCCTCTCATTTTCTATTACTGTACTTAGTACATTTTTGACTGTTTTCTTGTATTCAGACCTTTGTTGATGCTCATGGCTAGTGACACCCCGATGTCAGGCTTGTATGTTATTTCCGCACTATTCATTTAGACTTATATTACAAAACATTTGTTTAATTAAAGGTTTAAAAATGACTCTTAGTGATTAAAGAGTTAATATGGGTGTTGTGTCGGCTGGCCTTGTCTTCATGAGAGGCGCCATCATGATAGGGCCGGTTTGGGGTCGTGACATGTTTGAAGTTAACTCCTCAATTAAAGGGGGGACTTACCTTGATTCCCTGACTGATTTATTCCGAGTTCCTTAATTACTGTGATTTTTACCTTATTTACTACCTGCTTTCAAACTATAAATACCCTAGTCTTTCCTTAGCACAAGACACGAACTCTTGGTTCAAAAACTATCTCTCACACTTAAACTTTCTGCTATCTTTTGTACTACTTGCTACTGCTCTAAGTTAGCCGGCTGCAAGCCAAGGCTAAACTACTGTGTTCTCCTGTTCTTTCACTCTGCTTACTATCCTCTTTACTAGTATGTTCTAGTTTCAATTCAAAGTTCCTACAACAATATGATTTTCTTATTGCTTCAGTTTATCCTGTTTCTAGTTTGCTTCTATTTGTAGTTTTATTGTGAAACCTGTAGTTGAAGGTTACATTATGAGCATGTTATTGTTGTAGGAACTTTAAAACCCCTCATATGCTCTATGAATCCCCAAATCCCTATCACCCCTGTATGTGATTTTGTTCCTTATGTCTGGTTTTGTGACTATGCCTGGTGCTGTTTCTGAGCATGTCTATACCAATTCCTAGACCTTTGCTTGACTATGTATTTGCAATCAAGTGTTCTATGAATCCCAAACCCCTTGACCCCTGTTTGTGACCACTGAGTTTACTTTGGTTCTGTGACTACTGGCTATGTGTAAACATGTCCTAAGGTGTTGTGTTTGGACTTCTGTTCATTTCTCCAATCCCTTTTCAAATAGTCTTTGTTGTTTTACTACATACTTTCAAACAGACTTCCCTTTTAATACAGTTTTTTCACTAAAACCTCTTAACTTGTGTCAATCACTTTCACTCTACTCCTAAGTCAATAAGTTCTGCCCCCCTCAGTATGTGTACTGCCTTGGGATCCTCTTGAGAACCCTCTGAACTCTGGCATACTGAGGTTGGCCCTTCCACACTGCACTTGTTCAATTCTTCGGTTACCAAGTCTAGGAGTAAGCACTGCCCGGGATCCTTGAGATCCTTAGGGAACTTTGATGCACCTAGACTATGTCATTGTCTATGGAATTGAAGCATTTGAGGCCATTTGGAGGCTTTGGGAATCTGGGCCTAATAGAAGGCTCCCTATAGAATAGCTTCTTATTTTCCTTATTTACATATCTAATTCATTCGTTGTTTTGTAATAACTTGTAAACAAATATTGGGGTATTTAGTGAAAAAGGATGGGTAGATGCATGTTTGTGGGGTAATTCGGGTAGAAATCATGCTTATAGGGCTTACAGTTTAATTTGATTTGCCTTATCAAGTAGAAATCATGCTCATAGGAATTTATGTTTAAAATCTGATTGCTTTACCAAGTAGAAATCATGTTCATAGGGCTTTACATCTCACCATGTTTATCTCACCATGCTAGAAACCATGCATATAGGTTTCAAATAATTCCATAATAAAATCAGGCCTTCAATGTCTTAAAATCAGTATCAAAAGTTAGATATCATGCCTATAGGGAACCATACTCGAAATTCTGCCTGTCAACCTAAACTAGTCTAAATAAATTGATTTAATCCACGTTTAGTTATTTCTGGATTGGTTTAATTAAGTGTTTCATATTTCCTAAAATCAAGCTCTTTAAACTTCCCCAATCTATCATTAGATATCATGCCTATAGGTATTAAAGAGGTCAGTTTCAAAACCTGCTTTGCTTAACTACATAAATGTACTAATCAGTGCTCCGCGTATAGGCAAGCCTTTAGGGCGTTTTCCAAACTGCAACTCTGAAACTGTTTCTATTGTTTAATGTCTTTTCTGATCCTAACAGTTTTTTTTCAAAATCAATAGGCAACTGCTAGGGTCCTGCTCCTGAGTTTATAAAAAAATAAAATACTTGTCTTCTACATATTCCCCTATACATCCTGCTTTAAGATACTGTCTAATAAAAGCCCTTACTTGTGCTTGAGTCGTGTTGTTTAAGTGCTTTGTTTGAGGAGGAAACTTTGAGCCCCTAATTGCTTCCTTTATATGCTGAAAGTCCTAATTGTTTTGTCTGTCGCCTTAGAATTTCACCTTAAAACCTTAGGGGTCCGTCTAGAACCACCTATAGGTAGAGGTCCTAAATCCCTCCAGGACCATTAAGAAGGGACGGGTAGCAGCACACAATAGAGATCGTTGACCAAACACTCGCTTTACATGACCACTAAGGGGATGGGAAGGGTAGATATGGGATATGATGACTACGCGCTAATGTCACGTGTAGCCCCTCATCGAGGAGTGTTTACCGGACATTGTGTGTGGTGATCCTATAGGCTAACCAACCTAGGACCCCTCCTTTACCCAAAATTCCTTTTCTATTTAAAACCTTGGCTTACAACTTTTGTTCAAAAATCTTTACTTGAATTACCCAACGTGCTTTACTTGCAACCTATTTGATTCAACTGTTTATGGACTAATTTGTGAATATAAGTTCGGTCGGGACCCACAGTTGTGGACCAAGAGGGATTCCTAACACCTTCCCCTCGAGGTTACTTCGAGCCCTTACCCTAATCTCTGGTAATGCAAACCAATTCAAGAGTTAATCACTCTAGGTGCCCTAACGCACCATAATTCGTTGGGTGGCAACTCTTCAAAATACCCAATTCCCAAAAGGAAATGAGTTATCACACCCCATGAAATGTCGAAACCCGGACTTCTCTTTCTCTCTGTCCCCGCGAGGAGGGAAAAAAAGGGGCTCGACAGCTCCCATGGACTTTAATGAAATTTGACGCAGTGTGGGTCATTGTAGATGGGTTGAACAAGTTGTTGAATTTCATTTCGGTGGTAGCTGCATATTCTTCAGAGTAGTTGGCCTAGATCTATATCCGAGAGTTTGTTTGTCTCCACGGTGTGCTGGTGTCTATTATCTCCGATCGAGGCACACAGTTTACATCGCATTTCTAGAGAGTTGTGCAGCGGGAGTTAGGTATACAGGTTGAGTTTAGTACAACATTTCACCCCTAGGCGGACCTGCAGTCTGAGCGCACCATTTAGATCTTGGAGGACATGCTACATGCCTATGTTATGGATTTCGGGGGCTCATGGGATCGGTTCTTACCTCTTGCGGAGTTTGCCTACAACAACAACTACTAATTGAGTATTTAGATGAATCCTTATGAGGCTTTATATCGGAGGCGGTTTTATTCTACAATTGGTTGGTTTGAGCTGGGAGAGGCTAGGTATTAGGTACTGATTTAACTTGGGATGCCTTGGAGAAAGTCAAGTTGATTCAGGATCGGCTTCGTACAACCCAGTCTAGCAAGAGAATTACGCTGATCGGAGGGTCCGTGATGTAGCATTCATGGTGGGAGAGAGTATATTGCTCAGAGTTTCACCCATGAAGGGTGTGATGAGTTTTAGGAAGAAGGGCAAGTTGATCCCTAGGTACATCGGGCCTTTTGAGATCCTTAAGAGAATTGGTGAAGTGGAGTACAAACTTGCATTGCCACCCACCTTATCGGTAGTTCACCCGGTGTTCCATGTTTCCATACTCCGGAAGTATCATGGTGATCCGCCTCATGTATTAAATTTTAGCTCATTCCAACTGGATAAGGATTTGACTTACGAGGAGGAGTCGGTGGCTATTCTAACCCGGCAGGTCCGGAAGTTGAGGTCTAAGAGTTATCCTTCTGTTAGAGTACAATGGAAAGGTCATGTGATGACACGATAGGTCATTTTCATTTTTAGCCTTCACTTATATGTTTCGAGACCTCGAATAGCTCTGTTTAGCCTTTCTCCATTTATGTGCGTAGTCTGTGTTTTTTTCTATTTTTTTTTAATTTAAAAATCTATGAAAAAGTAAATTTAGCTTTAAAAACTCATTTAAGTTGACTACGGTAATATTTTGTGCCAATGGACCCGGATCAATATTTTGACAGTCCCGATAGGTCCGTATTGTGATTTGGGATTTGAGCGTATGTCCAGTATCGAATTTGGAAGTCCCTAAATTGATTTAACGTAATCTGTTGAAAACTAGCAATTTAAAGGTATAAAAGAATTCGTAAGTTTGACCGTAGGTTGACTCTATTACTACCAAGTTCGGATTTTGATTCCGAAATATGGTATAGGTTCATTTCACTATTTATGACTTGGCTACAAAATATTAATATCGTTGAATCCTTGGAAAGGATGTGGCCTACGGGCATTTAGGATACAAGTGATATGTTGGGTTGTTGTGATGATAGCACGTATGAATTATTATGGGTTTGCTTGTTGTTGTGTGGAGTATAAGGGTGTCATTTCACCGTTGTTGTTATACGGAGTATTAGGGTTGCATTTCACCGTTGATGTTATACAGGGCATAAGGGTGGCATCTCACTGTTATTGAATGTACGGAGTGATACGGGTGGCTATTGTATTATTGTCCAGGCGGAATGATAAGGATAACTATTAAATAGATTGATATGGGTGGCTATTATACGGAGTAATAAGGGTGGCTATAGGAGAGATAAGGGTGGCTAATGATATCGTCAGGGCGGAGTAATACGGGTGGCTATTAGGATATAAGGGTTGCAGTGTCAGGGATGATGTGTAATGGTTTGGAGACATTGTGTTGGTGATTTTTCTGTGACGGTGTGATTTTCCCTGTATTTGTCATACACCTTGCATGACTTGCTTTGTTGTTTCGATGAGCTATTCGATGTTCTTGATATTACCTGTTGACTTGGGCTGCAGTAGTATACTCGCACAAGCATACACTGCAGCACGCCACTTATACTAGCTCATGAATACGAAACTTGACATTTATCAATCATGCCCATGTGTTCTTGTATTATCTATTTCCATGTTGTGATTGTGAGCATGTGACCATATTGGGCGGATTGGGATAGCGAGCTTGTGACCAAACCAGGCGGATTGTGATAGTGAGCATGTGACCATGCCAGGAGGATTGTGATTGTGAGCATGTGAGCATGTGATCATGTCGGACGGATTGTCATAGTGAGCATGTGATCATGATGGGCAGATTGTGTAATGAGCCTGTGACCATATTGGGCGGATTATGATTGTGAGCATGTGATTATGTCGGGTGGATTGTGATTTTCGGCACGTGAGTTGTCCTTACGGTTGTGATCGAGATGTGGACACGAGGTTCCTTGAGTATATGATTGTGGGTTGAGACCCGTGACTTGTGACTATGAGATGAGGTACCACGGAGTGATTTTGTTGTTAAACTTGTGTTAGAACAACTTGAGTTAATCGGTTGTCCTTTGTGTTCCTTATTTGATTTTAATGATACTTCAAGGTGTTCTTATTGCTTTATTATCTATATCAAATGTTGATTTTGTTGCCATTTATTGATTTCCGCTTTCCATTATTAGCTTTACTCTTCTATACTGCACATGTTTGGTTGTCTAGTGAGTGTATTGACTAGTACCTTATCACTACTCCACCGAGGTTAGTCTAATCACTTACAGGGTACCGACCATGGTGTACTCATACTACGCTTCTGCATATTCTTGTTCAGAGCCAGGTATTGGAGATATCAGACCTGGGAGAGTTTGCTTGTTGATCGCGAGGATTCAAGGTAGAGCTGCTTGGTCGTCGCAGTCCCTTGGAGTCTCTTCCTTACATTGTACTGTTAGTTTGCCATTTTGGAAGTATTATATTTCGATCCTTGAGATCAGTCCATGTAATTAACTAGAGTTCGTGACACTATACCATCGGTCTTGAGAAGTTATTATGATTTTTGTCGTGTAGTATTATTTCGCTTTTGTCTCGACACTTATATTAAACTATGTTTCAAGTTATCATTGTTAAGAACTGGCTTAAACGTTGTTAGTAATCGGCTTACCTAGTCTTAAAGACTAGGTGCCATCACGACATCCTATGGAGGAAAATTGGGGTTGTGACACAAACTTGGTTAATTCTTCCAACTTAAAGCTTCTAACATGAGAATCCTTCTTCCGAATCAATCCCAAATCACCTGAAAGCCAACACCGACGATCACAAGTCATAATACATCAAATGAATCTACTCAAGACTTCAAACAACTGAACGGAATGTAATTACCCAAAACGACCGGTCGGGGTCATTACAATTCCTATTCCTAATTTAAAAAGGATACTCATTAATATTGATTTGTATATAACTGGTAAATTATATCTCAATTTGTAATTAAGTTAAACCTAAACAATAAGGCTAAATAAATTTTTAATGTAGTACAAATAGGTAAAAATCTCTTTCTACTATTTGATTGCTCTTCTCAAGCTTCCACAATGTTATATTTTTGGGCAAGTTAATTATTTAGGAAGATAGTCAAATATATATATATATATATATGCTACCTAAATATATATATAAAAAATATATACTCCATATTAAATATAAACTACCCATTAATATATAAAAAAACATTTCCATATATTTTTTTTCCGGCTATACGGTGTTGTTTTCCTATACTTTTCTGGAGTGTCACCATTAAGATATCGACTATCAACATGTTCTGTGTCCAATTATAAAATTATTAAATACTGAATAATAAAAGCTACTACTCCTAATAAATAGCGTATATGTGTAACTATTTGATATAACTTGTTGGTAATAATAAAAATATGTACTTCCATTACTTTTTTTGGAGGTGAAAAATTAATTCTTGATTTCAACCAAAGACAAAGTATGTGGAAGAACGGATCTCTTGGCTTCATATTTTCAGTTAGTAAATTAAACTTAATATAACACAAGCATAGCCAAGAAAAATTCTACAAAATTAAAAATTCACCAACTTTTAAGGCAAATCTCCAACAGAAAAGTTTCAAAAACACCTATAAATAGCAGAATCAATAGCATAACCAAATCGTCCGAAAAAAGAAACACAAAGCAACAAGCACAAAAAAATTAAACAATAAAAACAACAAGCGAAAAGTGAGAAAAATTCAAAAGAACTTAAAAAATGGAATCATCAAAGAAGCTTGTTGCAGTGTTTCTTGTGTGCATGGTTATGTTATCATCATCTCTGCATGTTTCCAAGGCTCATGAACAACAAAAAAGTAACGCAGAAATATTTAAAGAATCTGTTGCGAGGGTTACGGCTGAATATACAATTTGCTTCAACGAATGTGAAAAGGCATGTATTGATCAAGGTCTTGGATACACTCATTGTGAGATGAAGTGTGACAGCGACTGTAATGCCAAGTTGATAAAAGGTATATACACTAATAATGTAACTTTAATACGTGCTAAGTAGAACTCTACAAACAAAGGTCGAAAAAAGGCTAAATATATTGTTGGACTATTCGAAAAATAATTTAAATACATCTTCATTTTATTTTAAAACTATTTTCGTCAAAATTGTCTCGTTAGTAAAACCTAGTCGATGGAAATTCCTTCCTGACAAATCAATTTGCGAGGAAATGTCTGTTAGAAATCGTATTTTCTTTGGTAGTGGTAATATGATTTTTTTTATTAAAGTTATTTATTCGTTAGTGCAAGTTTTTTTTTATTATATATATATATATATATATATATATATATATATAGATAGATAGATAGATAGATAGATATATGTTAGCATGGTGATGATTTTTATCAGATAAGTTATATGTAATGAAAATTGAAAAGATATTTTATGCTAGCAATAAAATAAATCAGATGCTATACCATGTTAATTATTATTTTAATTAGATTACCAATTAATTTATCATAGAAGTATGTGTAATTACTCTATAGATATCTCGATAGTATAAATATCTTTTACATTACTCGTACTTAAAAGGCAGAATACATAACTGGACCCTTAAACTTGGCTATTTTTGTTATTTGGACATTTAAATATAGAGTTGTTCCTATCAGGCCCTTCAACTAAACTACACATGTGCCAATTAGACACTTTGTAAACCATCTGACAAAAACTTTTATAAAAATTAAACGCGTGTATTACAGTTGCCTCTAACAACTTAAAATATTCCACCTTATAGAATTAACCCCCAAAACAAATTGAAACTCATTTCAGAAAATGAAAATCTGACCGTCGGCTCTGGCGACTTAGTGCCCTGAAAAGCTCACTGAAAATTTCCTTCGTTCAACTTCATCTCACTTCTTCTTGTTTCGATTTCACTGAAATACCATGCTATTCTCTCTATTCCTCGTTTAAGTTGGTGTAGCTTACAAGTGACGTGTAAAGAGAACAAGCATGCCAAATGAGAATAGTCAAATCCTTGTAAACTAAACTTTCTTTTTAAAAAAATTAAGAGGAAAAATGATGGGTTCACGGGAAGAAGAAGAGAAATAGAATGTAGGGTAAAAGTTAGCTTTAATTGAAATAATATATTAGAATATAATAATACTATAATAATAATCAACAACCTTTTTTTCATGTTCACGCGTCCTTCCCCATGCACTCAATCATGTCACTACAAAGTGTCTAATTGGCACAAATGTGGTTTAGTTGAAGGGCCTGATAGAAACAACTCCATGTTTAGGTGTTCAAGTGACAAAAAAGGCCAAGTTTAAGGGTCCAGTTATGTATTCTACTAAAATAGAATTTTAACATGCCATCAAATTAATTTTTATCATATAAATTTAACTAATTACCGTATAAATGCATGATTGTATAATTATTTTTTACTTTCACCACATTAAACGTCTAATTAAACCTATTTTTCATTGCTCGTACAATGCTTTCTTAAAATATATTAAAATTCTAACATATAGTTGTTGATTATTTTTCCATTTTCTAATACGTTGTTCTCTTTGATTTTCTCAGAAAAACTCGAGAAATTGATGAGTTTGAAGCCTTGAAGATGGACCAAAGGATGCAAAAATAGCAAATATATAGGGAAAGAAGAATAAAGCAATGGTTTTTCATTTCTACTAATTAGTTAATTCTTTTTTTTTTTTTTGCCATTGTACGAGCAATTTTAATGATTTGATAAACTCGTTTGTTTTTCCGATTATTCATATTTCTCTCGAGTCAGTCGCAACAAAATTCTTAATTTAATTTTATTTTCCATCTTTTTAATCTTCTTGATATTTTTGGCAATATTCTTGTTACTAGTCTCTATAAACGTGCCTTGCACAATATTCCCTGTCAATCATTTAAAAAATGTTAGTTAATGTTATTTTAAATTACGTTATATTTAATTTATGAGGTACAAAATAGTTACGATTAAGTCCTCTTAAGGCCTCTTAATTAAAAAATGATGTTCTAAGTATACATTCCCTTTTTTTTGGTTGAATAGTACATTGTCACGACCCCAACCCCAGGTCGTGATGGCGCCCAACACACTGCTAGGCAAGCGTGACCAACTAACAACCTCACATGTTTTCTTATAAAGTTTATTATTAGCTAACACCGTTAAAATGCCAAATTACCATAATAAAAGCCTGGAACAAGAGTTAAATATGCCGAAATTCAAATGATAATACCACTACATAGCCCGAACAGATCCGGTGTCACAAGTCTGAGCCTCTAATACAAGTTTAACAGTCTATTACATAATCAGTCTAGGAAATGTGGATAAAACAAAAGGATAGAAGGGAGAGATCAGGGCTGCGGACGCCATGCAACTACCTCGATACTCCCGGATATGTGCTGCCCGACTGAAAATCCTCAACAGCCTCAGATGCACCTGGATCTGCATGCAAGGTGCAGGGAGTAATGTGAGCACTCCGACCCAGTGAGTAATAAGCATAAATAATGACTGAAGATAAGAAATCCTGGAGAAATACGGAGTAATCTATATACAGCAGTTTAAAACTAGTAATATAAAAGCAGTAAACCAATGGAAAACAAAATATGATAGTTCTGCAACACATAAGCAGTCAGGTGATAGACAGTTAAAGAAAAATCATCACATAGAACGGTACTCAATAGCACCCCCTGCGGCGTGCAGCCCGATCCATACATTTATCGTCGACGGCGCTCACTGGGGGTATACAGACTCCGGGAGGGGCCCCTTACGGCCCAAGCGCAATAACAAGCCATCTCGTGGCACCAATCTAGGCCCTCGACCTCATATCAATATCAGTGTAACACTGCTGCGGCGCGCAGCCCGATCCCATAGTATCCTCACATCTGGCCCTTGGCCATACTCAGTCCAGAAATCATATATACCCCTCGGGCATTAGTAAAACTGTAGTTCTCAGTCCAAAACATCATTTAACATATCATTTTAGTTTCAAAAACCGAGTAAAAGTGGATGAGTTGTAAAACAGAAGAAAACGGTACCACTGAGTTCAAGTAGTAAATCAAAACTGTGAGGAAATAGTTACAAAAACTCCCCTAAGGGTTCAAATAGTTGGCACGAAGCCCAAATATGACAATCAATCCAAATAATGATGATATCAATTAAGCTTCAATCAAATACGCGGTAAAAGCATCGCTCGGGACGGACCAAGTCACAATCCCCAATAGTAAACGACCCCACGCTCATAATCAAGCGCATGTCTCACCTCTATATAGCACTACGATGTGCGAATCCGGGGTTTCAAACTCTCAGGACATCATTTACGTTTATTACTCACCTCGAACCGGCTAAAGCTCTAGCTCGCTATTCCCTTGCCTCTCAAATCGGCCTCCTCGCGCGTCGAATCTGACCAAAACCAGAACGAATACGTCACAATAGGATAAGGGAACAAAACCCAAGCAAAAACAATCGAAAAATATCAAAAATCCCGAGATTAGCAAAACCCGAGCCCCGGGCCCACTTCTCGAAACTCAGAAATTTTCACATCATTAGATTCCTTATCTCCCCACGCATATCAAAAACACAAGAATCGGAGTTCAATCGGCCCCTCAAATCCCCAATTTAGACTCTCTTAATCTCAAGCCCTAAACCTCCATTTTTAGTCCAAAAATTCCTTAATTTTCAGTCCTAATTCATGAAATATCACCATAGAATTGTGTTTTAGGTCCAAAATCCTTACCTTATCGAAGTTCCCTTGAAATCTCTCTTCAAAATCGCCCAAAAACTCTAAATCCGAAGTGAAAATGAATAAACCCTTCAAAAATCGCGAAGAAGAACCATTTATACCTTCTGCCCAGTCATAACCGCATCTGCAATTACTCGCTTCTGTGGTACCGCTTCTGCGGTCATTTCTCAGCATCTGCGGAATTCACTTAAATCCCGCCTAACCGCATCTGCGGCTCCGCAGGTGCGGTCCCTATTCCGCATCTGCGGTTCCTGACCTCACTCCTCAAATCCGCATCTGCAGATAATCCTTCGCACATGCGATGCCGCACCTGCGGTCCCCAAACCGCAGGTGCGAAAACACCAGAAGCAGCAGAAGTTCTGCAATTACACAAGTCCAAAACTCTTCCCGTTAGCCATCCGAAACCACTACGAGGCCCCCGGGACCTCAACCAAAAGCACCAACACGTCCTAAAACCTCATTCAAACTTGTTCCAATCATCAAAACACCTCAAACAACACTAAATCTATCAATTCACGTCGAATTCAAGCCTAAGTTTCCTAAAAACTTCCGAAACACGCTTTTGATCAAAAATCCAACCAAACCACATCCAAATGACTTGAAATTTTGTACACACATCCCAAATCACACAACGAAGCTACATGAACTCTCGGAATCCCATTCCGACGCTCGGATCAAAATCTCACCTATCAACCGAAATTCGCCAAAATACTAACTTCGCCAATTCAAGCCTAATTCAACACCGGGCCTCTAAAACCACTTCCGATCACACTCCTACGTCACAAATCACCACCCGAAGCTAACCAAACCATCGGAACTCACATCCGAGCCCTCTAACTCATAAGTCAACGTCCGTTTGACTTTTCCAACTTAAGCCTTCCTAAAAGAGACTAAGCGTCTCATTTCTTACCAAATTCACTCCGAACTCAAACCAATCAACTCGACCACATAAGAACACGGATAACGAAGCATAAAGCAGCAAAAATGGGGGAAACGGAGCGGTAACTGATGAGACGACTGGTCGGGTCATCACATACACATTCCCTTAATTGCTACTATCCTTCCAAAAAAACATGTTATAATTCAATATTATCTAGGGATTGAGCCAATGACCCAATGTTATAAAAGTATTGAAAGAATAACAGTTATTTTTTAGTGTAAGAAGTCAAATTCTTCTGTAAACACGTTTGGTTGCACGTTATTGTCACGATCCGGATTTCTCACCCTCGGGAGTCGTGATGGCGCCTACTAATGTGAGCTAGGAAAATCAATCCTTAAACTACTTATCTCATTATCCAATTATTTTCTTTTTAGAAATTATAAAGCGATAACGTGATAACAACGGAAATTCAAATTTAAGCGGAAGACAACGATAAAATATATGAAGACTATATCTATTACAAGTACTTAAGCCTTAACCACCCAAAACCTGGTGTCACAGTTTCACAGACGGTCTAAGATTTACTACATACAAGGTCTGAAGAAATATCAATACACTGTTTCTTAATGTAAAGAAAATGAAACCGGAAATAAGGATAGAGGAGATGCCAGGGCCTGCGGACACCTGCAGGTCTACCTTGGATCTCCGCGTGGGCTTAAGGTAGCCTCCAACTACGGTCCAAAGTCAACAACACTGGGATCTGCACAAAAGAGTGCAGAGTGTAGTATCAGCACAACCGACCCAATGGGCTGGTAAGTGTCTAGCCTAACCTCAGCAAGGTAGTGATGAGGCTAGACCAGACTACCATATAAACCTGTGTAGTTATAAAATATATAGCGGAAAGTAAAGTAGAATAAACGATTAAAGGTGGGAAGGGGAACATGCTTTGGGGAATAAAAGGTAAAACATAATATCCAGAGAATTATAGGGAACCAAAATCCAACTACTATCAAGGATAAGGAAAACAAAGGCAGATTTCACTTTCAGTTCACATCTTGTTGCAGACGTGCAACCCGATCCCATTTCTCACATCTCGTGGCAGGCATGCCACCCGCTCCCATTTCATGTATCTCATGGTAGGCGTACCACCCGCTCCCATTTCATGTATCTTGTGGTAGGCGTACCACCCGCTCCTATTTCATTAAATCTTGTGGTAGGTGTACCACCCGCTCCCATTTTATTATATCTTGTGGTAGGCGTACCACCCGCTCCCATTTACATGTCGACAGTAATCACAAGAAATCCCGGCAAGGGAACAAAAGCAACAGAATAACTTCCCGGCAAGGGAACAATGATATTTTAACAACATCACGGCAAGGGAACAAAAGCAACAGAATAACTTCCCGGCAAGGGAACAATGATATTTTAACAACATCACGGCAAGGGAACAATACTATCAAACAAACATCCCGGCAAGGGAACAACGATGATAATAGCGTATGAGATGCAATAAACCACAACGGAGTCATAGTAATTATAAAACAAGACTCACGGGCATGCTTGACACTGACGTATAGATACTCGTCACCATGCCTATACGTCGTACTCCACAATTAACACGTAGCAAATAGACACAACTCCTAATCCCTCAAGCTAAGGTTAGACCAAACACTTACCTCGATGGCACGAACACAACACGATTCAACTATAACTTTACCCCTTGATTCAACCACCAATTCGCTCGTATCTAGTCACAAGTTGCTTAATTACATCAATAAACGCTAAATGAATCAATTTTAATGCATGAAAATGAATTTCCTAAAATTTTACCCAAAAGTCAAAAATCATCCCCGGGCCCACATGGTCAAAACCCGAGGTTCGAACCAAAACCCGATCACCCATTCACCCATGAACTCAAAAATATAATTTCTTTTGAAATCGGACCTCAAATCGAGGTCCAAATCCCCAATTTTTGAAAAACCTAGGTTCTACCCAAAACACCAAATTTCCCCCATGAAAATTATTGATTTGAAGGTGAAATCATGTCAAAAGATGTTAAGAATTGAATAAAGTTAGTTAAAAATGACTTACAATTGATTTGGAGAAGACGAACCCTTTGAAAAATCGCCTAAGTGTGTTTATGTTTTGAGAGGATATGAAAAATGAGTTTAATATTGTCTAAGTATAAAAGTTGCAGGTCTCAGATATGGGAATTGCGAACAGGGGTTCGCAATTGCGAACCCCGACCACCGCTGGCTTGGGAATTGCGAAACCGGGCTCGCATTTGCGAACCCTTCTGGAAAATAGGACCTTCGCATTTGTGAACAACTTGTCGCATTTGCGACTTGGGAATTGCGACGATTGCATCGCATTTGCGACTCAAGGCTGGAACAGGGATTTTTGCATTTGCGAGACTGAGCTGTCCTGGCTTCCTTCGCATTTGCGATCAGCCACTCGCATTTGCGATATCACATTTGCGAGCCGATGCGAAGCCTGCAGGCCTGCTATGGACAGCTGAAATCTGCAATTTTTTTAAGTTTAAAATGCACCCCGTGGCCTATCCAAAACTTACCCGAGCCCTCGGGGCTCCAAACCAAATATACACACAATCTCAAAAATATCCTACGGACTTATTCGTGTACTCAAATAACCAAAATAACATCATGAACATCGAATTAAACCTCAAGATCAATGAAATTTCTCAAAACTTCTTTAACATCAAATTTTGCATTTAATGTCAGAATCACGTCAAACGGATTCCGTTTCTCACCAAACTTCACAGAATTCTCTTAAATCATATATAAGACCTGTACCGGGCGCCGAAACCAAAATACGGGCCCGATACCAACATATTCTAATCAAAATTCATTTCCAAACCTTATAAACGGTTTCAGAAAATAATTTTCTTCAAAAATTAATTTTTCAGGCTTGGGACTTCGGAATTCGATCCGGGCATACGCCCATGTCCCATATTTTCCTACGGACCCTCCAGGACCGTCAAATCATGGGTCCGGGTCCGTTTACCCAAAATGTTGACCGAAGTCAAATTAATTTATTTTATAGTCAAAATTTATCATTTTTCATAGATTTTCACATATAAGCTTTCCGGCTACGCGCCTGAACTGCGCAGACAAATCGAGGTAATGCTAAGAGAGGTCTTTAAGGCCTCGGAACGTAGAATTTCATTTTAAAATAATTGATGATCTTTTGGGTCATCACAGTTATTTAATCAAAGCTCTACATAAATTAAAAGAAATAAGAAGCTTCACTTATCAAAGGGTGAGATTTTATAATATTTCTATCCCAGAATAAAATTAGAATACAAAAAAAATCAAGCTCCTCGGAAAATAAACTTGCAACTTTCTTTTTACTATTCTATTATAATATATGGTAGCATTAGTGGCTAATTCTTTTCTTGTTCGGGATCGTGATTACGCCTAATATTTCACTTGCTAGGCAAGTCAATGCTAGTTATATTTATTATCTAGTTTTTAACAATTCCGATTAAATAATAACAATAACAACTAAATAGTCTGAAATAATACAATACGCTACTGAACGATGTAATCAAAATACAACTCAGAAATTGGAATCACGAATATATGAGCGTCTAGAATACTACAAATAATTGTCTAAATAAAACACAAATGTTTGAATCAAAATAAACAGTAATTGTGATAGAGAAGGGAACCTTAGGGTTTGCGAACGTCATAAAGCTATACCTCAAGTCTCCGCCAATAGCTAGATCCGGACAACCTCACTAAACGATGTGGGACTAACTCCAGTGTCTGCACAAAAAGTGCAGAGTGTAGTATTAATATAACTGATCCCATGTACTCTGTAGGTGCTGAGCCTAACCTCAATGAAGTAGTGACAAGACTAAAGCGGGCTACCTACAAGCAATAAAATAATAATAATAATAATAATAATAATAATAATAATAATAATAATAATAATAATAATAATAATAGTAGTAGTAGTAGTAGTAGTAGTAGTAGTAGTAGTAGTAATAAAAAGAAAACAGAAAATGAAAGTAAAGTAGTGAACTCATGAAAATAAACTCAAATCTCAGAATTAGAGAGCCCTCATAATCTCATATAAAAATGTTGAGATCAACTCAACAATAACAACAAGTACATTATATATTATCCGTTGCGGCGCACAACCTGATCCCACCATATCATCATTGTCAATGCCAAGTACCCCATATTTAATCCGTTACGACACGCAACCTGATCCCACCATATCATCAATTATCAATATCAAGTACCACATATGCAATCCGCTGCGGTGCGCAACCTGATCCCACCATATTATCAAATAACAATATTATGATCCATCCTTATTCAATCGTTTCAATTCATTATCTTTCAATTTCCATTGCAATGCACAACCGATCTCCAAACAATTTCAATTAAATATAAACAATCCAATAACTCAATTTACGAGAATTTTTACATTAAGAGAGTGGAAATACAAGGAAATAAAGGACAATACAATCAAAGAATCGCTAACAATTCAAAGTTTCAACTTTACAAGTTTATCAATATCTAATAAACTCAACAACTGTAATGATCCGGCCGATCGTTTTGAGAGTAATAGCCCCGATCCCCTATTTATTGCTTCCCTCGTACCATTTTATGCTTATGTGACTTGCCGAGAGGTTTGTTTTTGGTTTTGGAGTGAAATGGGATACTTAGTCCCTAAAATAGAAGCTTAACAACAACAAACAACAATGACCCAGTGAAATCCCACTAGTGGGGTCTGGGGAGGGTAGTGTGTACGTAGACCTTATCCCTACCCCGAATGAGTAGAGAGGTTATTTTCGAAAGACCCTCGGATCAAGAAGACAAAAAGGCAAAAGGATACAAAATCAGTATCACCATAGAAACTATGAGAAAATTAGGAACAACATAAAATACAGAAGAAAGATGGAAAATTAAGTTATAGGAAATTGACCATAGTTGGAATTGTGTGAAGACGACTCCAGAATTAAGTTCCATCAGTTCCGTTGGGTGATATTAGACTTAGGAGCGTGTCCGGATTGTGATTTGGAGGTCCGTAGCTAAATTAGGCTTGAAATGGCAAAATATCAATTTTTAGGAAGTTTGACCGCTAGTGGATCTTTTGATATCGGGGTCAGATTCAAATTTCGGAAATTGAAGTAGGTCCATAATGTCAATGATGACATGCGTGAAAATTTTTAGATCAATTGGACGTGTTTTGATAAGTTTCGGTATCAGTTGTAGAAGTTTGACATTTCAAAGTTCATTAAGCTTGAATTGGGGTGCGATTCGTATTTTTAACGTTGTTTGATGTAATTTGAAGGTTCAACTAAGTTCATGTAATGTTTTAGGACTTGTTGGTATGTTTGGTTGAGGTCCCACAGGCCTCGGGTGGATTTCGGGTGCTTAAGTGACTAGATTTGGACATGTTGGAATTGCATAAAATCTGGTGCATTAGTTGATGGTTTCCTTCATCGCGTTCGCGAGAGAGGTCTTGCGTTCGCGTAAGGTATCTGGGAGGCAAGCTGAGTTTTGTTCTTCACATTCACGATGTGGTTCCCGCGTTCATGAAGCTTTGGAGCATTGAGCCTACGCGTTCGCGATAGGGACCTCGCGTTCGCGTAGAGGAACGGGATAAGGAGGTCCCATGCATTTAGCCTACGCGTTCGCGATGAGGGTCCTACGTTCGCGAAGGGTCATACTGTTACGACCCAATTTATCCTATAGGCCGTGATGCGCCCAACGCTACCACTAGGCAAGCCAACAATTAACTAACCACATAATTGTTTATTTTAATATTTTTAAAACAATTAATTTTTAATTAGTGCGTAATAGGAAGGAAAAAAACTTAATAAGATGAGAGAAAACTAATTTTAAGAGAAAATGAGATAAGTAAATAACCCAAAAGTCATCATCTGTCTACTAGCATAATTTCCAAGATCTGGTATCACAAGTGTATTAGTTACTAGTAGAATATACAAAAAAATACCACACTACTGTATGAAGTAAAATAGATAGAAAATAAAAGCAAAAGAAAGACATCGGCTGCTGCAGAACGGGCTCGGGAGGAAGTTCACAGCAAAGTCTCGTGGAATCAAAGATGCACGCCGGACTGATATCCAGATGCACCTGCCTCAGATCATGCATATTTAATGCAGAAGTATAGCGTGAGTACATAAAAAATATGTACCCAGTAAGCACTTAGTCTAACCTCGAAAAAGTGGTGACGAGGGGTCGACTTCGACACTTACTATGGGCTAACAATAAAATACCTAAATTATAATTAAGCATGGATTATAGAAATACAGCTGAAAACTCAATAATAGGAAATAAAAAAAATAATTCTTTGACTAATAGTAAATCCCAAATTAATGTCCATCATTTAACAAATTAATATCTCAAGCCATTGTAACAATATCAATTATAATTGGGCTCCAAGAATTTATGATGCACTATTTATGCCGAGGTCGTACGGCCCGATCCAACATACAAACATATCTGTTGAGGGTCAAACAACACGAACCATAGATGAATCTATTCTATTACGAGACATCTGGTTCGCTCCACAAGAAGAGAAAAATACTTTATAAAAACCGATTCAAAGATTATTAAGAGGCTAATATTCATTGAAACATCAATTCTCATCAACGGTCAAGTAACCTATCAAAAACTCAAGTAAATGGAATTTGATCTTTTACAATTCCTTTATCAATTTCCAATATGATTTACGCATTTAAATTAGCAATTAGGGTGCAAATATCTCAAGTATCACATAATTTGGGTTCTAAACTACCCGGACATAAGCATAATTAGGAGCTACGTATGGACTCTTGTCACCTCGTGCGTATGTAGCCCCCACAAATAGAAGCACATGTCAAATCAATTCACCTATGGGGTTAATTCCCTTTTACAAGGTTATATAAGAGACTTACCTCGTCTTAAAGCGTCTTTCCAGTCCAAAATTGTGGCTTAAACCCTCAACTCGGTGCCAAACAACTCGAAACTAGTCCAAAGTTATATAAAATAGTCAATAAATGATCAACAGTTCATATCCTAACTATTAAAGTGATTTTCCAACCCTAGTTGAAGAATTCGAATATTCACCTCCGATCCCACGTGCCCGGATTCTGGAATTTTTTTTGCAGAAAGTTATTACCCATAACTGTAACGATCCGGTTAGTTGTTAGGAGAACTATAGCCCCGTTTCCCCCATTTCTATTTCTTTATGTGTTGTTCAGCTGTGTTGAGTTATATCGAGTTGGTAGATTTTGGTCCAGAGTAGTTTTGGAGTAAAATGAACACTTAGTCACTTAGTTAGAAAGCTAAGTTAGAAAAGTCAACCACAAGTTGACTTATGAATAAACGAACTCATTGGGTGATGTTAGACTTAGGAATGTTTTCTGGAATGTAATTTGGAGGTCCGTGGTAGAATTAGGCTTGAATTGGCGAAAGTTAGTAATTTGGCAATTTTGGTCAGCAACGAAAAATTAGGTATCGGGGTCGGAATGGAATTCCGGAAGATGGAGCAGGTTCGTAGTGTCATTTGTGACGTGTGTGCAAAATTTTAGGTCATTCGATGTGGTTTGATATGTTTTGGCGTGGTTGTTGAGTTTTGGAAGTTTAGAAGTTCTTAGGCTTGAATCCGAGGTTGATTTGGTGTTTTGGTGTTGTTTTGGGTGTTCCAAAGGTTCGACTAAGTTTGTGTAGTGATATATGACTTGTTGGAATTTTTGGTTAAGGTCTTGAGGGCCTCGGGTGAGTTTCGGAGGTTTGGGTTGTGTTGCGCTCGTTTTTCTTATGTGTCGACGCCGTTTTTTCAAGCGCAAATGATATCATATTGAAAAAATGAGCCCCGATTTCTTTGTTGATTGAAGCATTAGATCCGTATCGTAATTAAGGACGCGTAGTAAAAAGAATCTTCGAATATGGACATCGTATGAGGATTTTATGGTCATTTTACTGAGAATTAGGTCGCTAGATTTTTCAGATTAGTTACGAAATTGCCACTGACGGCGTATTTAAAAATCTGCACTATTGCAAATATTGAAACCTACATATCTCATTCATTATAAGGTCAAATTGAGTTATTCAAAAGCTTAACATGACTGTGATGACCCAAAAGGTCATCACTGGATTTATGAGTAAATTCGGTGTTCCGAGGCCTTAGAAGCCTCCTATCACGACCCTAAACCCGGATCCGGTCGTGATGGCGTCTCTCGTGAAGACAAGACTTTTCCATTTCCATTTAAGCAATTAAACAATAAGAATTAAGTATAAAACATGATAAATAATCTAAAAGTGAGAAGTTAACAGTACAGTTGCGGAAGAGAAACCCAACACAGCCCGATACCGGGGTGTCACTAGTCATGAGCATCTATCAATATGCTACAAGTCTGAAATGCTTACTAAACTATCACCGAATAACTGATAAAGAGATAGAAATGAGATAAAGGGGGAGAAACACGGGACTGCGGATGCCAAGAAGCTACCTCGTGGACTCCGAAGTCCGTCGGGAGCTCTCAAGTCGCGCTAGCAGGATCAACAATGACTGAATCTGCACACGGGGTGCAGGGTGTAAAGTGAGTACTCCAACTTAGTGAGTAATAATCATAAATAAACAACTGAGAGATATGAAAAATATGTAAGGCACATTACAGGTTATAATGAAACAGTAAAACCAGTAAAAACAGTGAATCAATAAAGATATGTAAAAATAATTTAAGCTCAACTTAAACTTCATGAAATGCCTTTTCAACAATTTAAACAGGTAAATGATAGACAAATAAGAAAGATAAACACATAAAGGTTCGCCCCTCGGGCACAATGACAACAATTCCGCCCCTCTGGCAATATCTCGGAACAATACCAGCCCTTCGGGCTACATCTTACATCACAATGGGTACCTGTGCTTACTGCTGGTGTGCAGACTCCTGGAGGGGCCCCTTACGGCCCATGCGCAATATCAAGCCATCTCGTGGCATCATCACTAGGCTCCCGGTCTCATATCAACAAGCCATCTCGTGGCGTAAATATCTTAGGCCCTCAGTGTCACGCCCCAAACCTGGGCCTGGACGTAACACGGCACTCGGTGCCTGACCACATGAGCGAACCAACTAGCTGGTCGAATCAACATGTGATATCATAACATACTAAATGCGGAAGATAAACTAACACATGCTGATATACTGAAAGTCTGAATGATAAAAATCAAAGTGTGGAAACACTAATACAAGTCTGAAACATGTCTGTAGCCAACATTGCTTAACACAAAAAGCTTGTGACTTTGTCTAATTGATACTCTAGTCTATGAAGCCTCTAATGAAGTAATGGAAACATTGAATGTCTGAAAATACTGAAGACTGTAAGACAATGATAATGCCCCGAACGAACTGGGGATCACCAAATAGCAGATACGAGAATCCTAGCTTTCTGAATCGTCAACCTGTAAATCATTACATGCATCGTGAGATGCAGGCCCCGGGAAAAAAGGGATGTCAGTATATTTGAATTGCACTGGTATGTAAAGCAACTGAAAGAAAGAATTATAAATGCTGAAACAGAAACTAAACCGATAACTGAAAATTGATAATTGATAACTGAAATGATAACTATTGGAACTGAAAATGAAATGATAACTGATAAGTCAACTGATGATTGGTAACTGAAATGATAACTGATAACTGAAATGATAACTAATGATTGAATTGAACAAAGGAAGTAAGGATATGAATACTCCCTCTTCTGAATGATGAACAACCTGTTTATCTGAATAAGCTACGGCCTCGGGCCCAATATATGTGCGCACAAGCTATGGCCTCGGGCCCAAGTATATGTATACATAACTATGGCCTCAAGCCCAAAAATGCATAAAGCATAAACTACGGCCTCAGGCCCAAACATGCATAAAGCATATAATCTACGGCCTCAGGCCCAAATACAGGTGTTCAACATTCAGGAACTGAGAATCATACTGAAATACATGATACTGAAATACTGAATCATATTGAGTTACACGATACTAGAATGCTAAATAGGACTGGACTGAAGATGTATTCATGAACTGATTATGAAAACTGAAACTTCAACTGTTTATGACATGCTGAGTAATCTAGACTGAGACTCATGGGCATCAAACCCAAGACTATATTGATTATTCATTGATTTCACAACGTTTAAAATGAAATTTATGAATGAGTTATGAAGATAGAGAATATAAGTTATACGATTATTCATGGAACTAAGACATAATTACTTTCTGAGGAAACTAGTAATAGTCATAATGAATGGGACGTAGGGAGAATCATAGACATTCCCAAACATAAAGAGAGTTAGCCTCACATACCTCAATTTCGCCCCTAGTGCTACTACAATGATCCACAATACTAAGAACCTTCAATCTACAATAGCAATATCCAATTGAACCAATATTAGTAACAAATTCCATAATTTAAGCCATTTAGGCATATTATCAAACACCTTGTAGGCATAAATCTCTACATCTCATCACCATATAATTAGTTCATCCAACTACCATCATTCATCAACAATTTATCCCACCATCATGATTAACCAATTTATATCTTTAAACATCACATATATGATCATCCATCTACACCCAACCAACAAAATTCCATCAATTAATCATCTTTCAATCTCTACAATAGTTATGTAATTAAATAGGAAACTTATGGCTTCCAATCACCATGCCAAGAGTTCCAATACTTATTCATACTCATATTCCCTTAATAAATTCATATATGTAAGTCTAAGGGTGTAGGATTACCTTTTTTGTAACAAATCTTGTAAAACCCTCCTTTGAGTTCTTGAAGAAATCTCATGAAGATCAAAGTATTTTATGTAGATTTCATCAATATTAGTGTAGAAATTATGGAATTTCACACCAAGATTATGGGGATTGCTTACCTTGAAGATGGGAGGGGTTGGAGGTCTTGAGAGAGTGGAGGAAAACCTGTCACGACCGGGATTTCCCTCCCTCGGGAGTCCTGATGGCCTACTATTGGGAGCTAGGCAAGCCAAAACTTGACTACTAACTTCGTTAACAAAATTTCTTCTTTTTAACAAAGATAAGCGATAACATAAAATCAGCGGAACTTTAAATAATTAAGCGGAATGTAACAATAAAATATCTGGAATCAACGTCTATTACAACTTCTAAAACCTTAAATACCCAAAATCTGGTGTCACAGTGTCACAGACTGTCTAAGAGTCACTACATACAAGGTCTAAAGATAATACAATAAACTATTTCTGAACAAAGAAAATGAAACAAGGAATAGAGATAGAGGGAGACGCTGGGGCCTGCGGACGCCTGCAGGTCTACCTTGGGTCTCCGGGTGGACTGAAGGAAGCCCTCCAACTACTGTCCGAAAGCTGCTCCGGGATCTGCACACCGTGCAGAGTGTAGTATCAGCACAACCGACCCCATGTGCTGGTAAGTGCCTAGCCTAACCTCGGCGAAGTAGTGACGAGGCTAGGACCAGACTACCAATTAAACCTGTGCAGTTTAAATATATACAACGGAAAAAGAAATACAGAAATAACCAGTCAATGTGGGAAGGGGAAACATGCTGTGGGGGAGATAATAGTTCTGAATAGAAAGGCATCTAGTAAAGAAAGGAACAACATAACACGAATATCAACAAGGATCAGAAATCAACAGTTTGCACGGCATCACCCTTCGTGCTTTTACTCTCGTCCTCACCAAAACAATTATCGATCAAGATATGCACAGCATCACCCTTCGTGCTTTTACTCTCTCTCCTCACCATGTAATCAATATAATCAGCACGGAATGGTACATCGTGCGGCACGGCATCACCCTTCGTGCTTTAACATTCTTCCTCACCCAAACAACAATCACAAACAAGGGCAAGGGAATATACAAGATCATATAGAAATCCCGGCAAGGGAACAACAATTAAACAATTAAATCCCGACAAGGGAACAACAATTAAACAATTAAATCCCGGCAAGGGAACATTTCAATAACTCCTTCTCTATCTTTCACTTATACTTCATAACTCACTTTACCACTTGAGCCAATGCTCCAAAGGGTTCAATCATCTCGTATACTTTCACAATTCATAATATAGCTCGAGCCAATGCTCCAAGATGTTCAAAGGTCTCAATTCCTTCCACAAACTTTTCACAACAACTAGAAATCATCACCAAAGCATGAAGAATACAACAAAATCAAGATATTCACAATATAAAGACTCACGGTCATGCTAGACACCAACGTATAGATACTCGTCACCATGCCTATACGTCGTACACAACGAATACCACATAGCAATTAGGACTCGACTCCTAATCCCTCAAGCTAAGGTTAGACCAAACACTTACCTCGATGCCACGAACACAATTCAAGTTTCAATTATAGCTTTACCCCTTGATTCCACCGCCAATTCGCTCGTATCCAGTCATAAATTACTTAATTACATCAATAAACGCTAACTGAATCAATTTGAATGCATGAAAATGAATTTTCCAAAGTTTTGCCAAAAAGTCAAAAATTGCCCCCGGGCCCACGTGGTCGAAACCCGAAGTTCGAACCAAAACCCGATCACCCATTCCCCCAAGAACTCAAATATATAATTTATTTTGAAATCGGACCTCAAATCGAGGTCCAAATCCTCAATTTTTGAAAAACCTAGGTTCTACCCAAAACACCCAATTTCCCCCATAAAAATCCTTGATTTTAAGTTGAAATCATGTTAAAAGATGATAAGAATTGAAGAAAATTTGTTAAAAATGACTTACAATTGATATGGAGAAGAAAGGATTCTTGAAAAATCGCCTAAGTGTGTTTAGGTTTGAGAAAATGTGAAAAATGGGGTTTAAAATCGGCTAAGTATAAAATTGCAGGTCTCAGATGTGGGAATTGCGAACAGGGGTTCGCAATTGCGAACCCCGACCTCTCAGATGTGGGAAATGCGAAACAGGGTTTGCATTTGCGAACCCTTCAGAAATTCCCAATTTTCGCATTTGCGATCCTTATGTCGCATTTGCGATAGATTGGTCGCATTTGCGACCTTAGGTGGATAAGGGAAGCTTCGCATTTGCGATGACAATCATCACATTTGCGTCTGGCCTTCGCATTTGCAAACCATTTGGCCGCATTTGCGATCAGGCCTGTCCCAGTCCCATCTTCGCATTTGCGATGCATGGCTCGCACTTGCGAGCCCGCATTTGCGAGACTGGCTTCGCAAATGCGAAGCCTGCAGATCCGAGACACACCAGCTAATTTTTAAGTTCAAAATGCACCCCGTGGCCTATCCAAAACTCACCCGAGCCCTCGGGGCTCCAAACAAAATATACACACAACGTCAAAACATCCTATGGACTTATTCGTGCGATCAGATCGCCAAAATAACATCATAAACATCGGATTAAACCTCAAAATCCATGAATTCTTTCAAACTTCTTAAAACATCAAATTTTCCAATTTAGGTCCGAATCACGTCAAACAACATCCGTTTTTCATCAAATTTCACAGGAACATCTTAAATCATATATAAGACCTCTACCGGGCGCCGGAACCAAAATACGGGCCCGATACCATCAGGTTCTAATCAAATTTCATTTCAATTTTCCTTAAACATTTTTAGAAAATAATTTCTTTCAAAAATTCATTTCCCGGGCTTGGGACCTCCAAATTCGATTTCGGGCATACGCCCAAGTCCCATATTTTCCTACGGACCCTCCGGGACCGTCAATTCACTGGTCCGGATCCGTTTACCCAAAATGTTGACCAAAGTCAAATTAATTAATTTTATAGTCAAAACATATCATTTTTCACACATTTTTATAACTAAGATTTCCGGCTACGCGCCCGGACTGCGCACGCAAATCGAGGTGACTCTAATGAGGTTTTCAAGGCCTCGGAAACACAGAATTCAATTAAAAACAATCACATTCTCCACCTCTAAAACAACCGTTCGTCCTCGAACGGACATAAGAAGGAAGTACCTGAGTCGGGGAAAAGATGGGGATAACAGCTCCGCATATCGGACTCGGACTCCCAGGTCGATGCCTCAGCAAGATGACCTCTCCAATGAACACGAACAGAAAGAAAACTCTTCGACCTCAACTGACGAACCTGCCGGTCTAGAATGGCTACCGGCTCCTCCTCGTAAGATAAGTACTTGTCCAACTGGATAGTGCTGAAATCTAACACGTGGGATGGATCGCCGTGATACCTCCGAAGCATGGACACATGAAACACTGGATGCACGGCTGATAAGCTCGGTGGCAATGCCTGTCTATAAGCCACCTCTCCCACTCTATCAAGAATCTCAAACGGACCAATGAATCTAGGGCTAAGCTTGCCCTTCTTCCCAAATCTCATCACGCCCTTCATAGGCGACACTCGGAGCAATACCCGCTCATCGACCATAAAAGCCACATCTCGAACCTTGCGGTCCGCATAACTCTTTTGCCTGGACTGAGCTGTACGAAGCCTATCCTTAATAATCCTGACCTTGTCCAAGGCCTCCTGAACCAAATCCGTACTCAACAACCGAGCCTCTCCTGGCTCAAACCATCCAACCGGAGACCGACACCGCCTACCATATAAAGCCTCACAAGGAGCCATCTGGATGCTCGAGTGGTAGCTGTTGTTGTAGGCAAACTCTGCTAAAGGCAAAAACTGATCCCACGAGCCTCCAAAGTCAATAACACAAGCTCGGAGCATATCTTCCAAATCTGAATAGCCCGCTCGGACTGCCCGTCCGTCTGGGGATGAAATGCTGTGCTCAACTCAACCCGTGTACCCAACTCTCGGTGAACTGCTCTCCAGAAACACGAGGTAAACTATGTACCCCGGTCCGAAATGATAGATACGGGCACACCATGAAGGCGAACAATCTCCCGAATATAGATCTCAGCCAACCTCTCAGAAGAATAGGAGACTGCCACAGGAAGGAATGTGCTGACTTGGTCAGCCTATCAACAATGACCCATACTGCATCGAACTTCTTCCGAGTCTGCGGGAGTCCAGTATCGAAGTCCATAGTGATCCGCTCCCACTTCTACTCGGGAAGCTCAATCCTCTAAAATAACCACCAGGCCTCTGATGCTCATACTTAACCTGCTGACAATTCAAACAACGAGCCACATATGCTACGATATCCTTCTTCATTCTCCGCCACCAATAATGTTGCCGTAAATCCTGATACATCTTTGCGGCGCCTGGATGAATAGAGTACCGGGAGCTATGGGCCTCCTCTAAAATCAACTCTCGGAGCCTATCCACATTAGGCACACAAACTCAACCCTGCAATCTCAAAACTCCATCATCATCTAAGGTAACCTGCTTGGCACCTCCGCGTTGCACCGTGTCTCTAAGGACACACAAATGGGGACATTATACTGTCAATCACGGATACGCTCTAATAATGAAGAACGAGCGACCGTGCAAGCTAACACACGACTGGGCTCAGAAACATCCAGTCTCACGAACTTATTGGCTAAAGCCTGAACATCCAAAGCAAGCGGCCTCTCACCGACCGGAAAATAAGCAAGACTGCCCATACTGGCTGACTTCCTACTCAAAGCATCGTCCACCACGTTGGCCTTTCCCGGATGATATAGAATGGTGATATCATAATCTTTCAACAACTCAACCACCTTCTCTGCCTCAAATTCAACTCCTTTTTCTTGAAGAAATACTGAAGACTCTTGTGATCCGTGAACACCTCACATGCCACGCCATACAGATAATGCTATCTTCAATGCGTGAACTATGGCTGCCAACTCCAAATCATGAACCGGATAGTTCTTCTCATGAATCTTCAACTGCCTCAAAGCATAGGCAATGACTTTGCCATCCTGCATCAACACTGCACCAAGCCCAACACGAGAAGCATCACAATAAACTGTATAAGGCCCTGAACCTGTGGGCAAAACCAGCACCGGTGCCGCAGTCATAGCTGTCTTGAGCTTCTGAAAGCTCGCCTCACACTCATTCGACCACCTGAACTAGGCACCCTTCTGGGTCAATTTGGTCATCGGGGCTGCAATAGATGAAAACCCCTCTACGAACTGACGATAGTAGCCTGCCAATNGGTCGAGTCACAGAGAAAATCAACAAACAATGGAAAGAAATCAATTAGACCATATTCAGAGGGAAGTATGAACTAATCACAAATTTGAAAGCCACTTTAGAGGGAAGTTCATCATTTATAAGGAGCATACGAACATGTTAACCATGAAAGAAGATTGTCGTGTCATTGTAAAATCAGTAGAAAAATCCAGTGTAGAAGAGTTTAGCAAAAGTCAGAATCATATGAAAACAAGGATGTCCAAACTCAGTTCAGAGACTCGAAGTTGGTCTGAAAGACTTAGGGGTTTTGAAATAAAACCCTAGTTCAAACAAATCACATAACCGAACTTGGGAGAACCCCCAAATTCTAGGGTTTCCACCATTAATCGAGTACAAAGATGAGAAGGCAAGTGATCGAAACAGGCTCAGAGGTCTCAGAGAAGAACTGAAACATCTTGCATGTTTCTTTCAGCAGCAGAAAGTCATGACAAAATAGCGATAGCAAGTAACACGCAGAACATAGTAGAAGGATTCAAAGAAAATAGAGTAGAAGAAGCTAATACGAAAGATAATGGAAAAATTGATGAGAACAGTAGAAGAAGAATGCTAAGACGTTTTTAGAAGACACTTAAACAGCGCTCAGCAGATGGAACTTAATAAGCAAAACTTTAAGAACAGGGAAAATATAGTAGAAGAAATATACAAAAAGGCATACGAGAACACAATACAGTAGAAGAAGTGTACATGAACACAGTAGAAGAAAAATAAAAGAGCACAGTAGAAGAAAATACAAGAATACAGTAAAGGCAAATACACACAAAAGGGAAAGTCAGAGAACATTTACATATTTTCAGAAAACCCTAGATCGGAAAATAAATGATTTTGAAAGTAATTTTTAAAAGAAAAGTCAGGAAAATCGTTTAAAAGCTTAGGTAATGCATAGATACACAACGGATCTAAAGGAATCAGAAAAACCTCGAAGGGTTAGGGTTTCAAAAGAACCCTAGTAGTGAGAAAGGCTTTGAAAAGTCACCGATCTAAGTCGGAGAAGTCAAAATCAGGCTCGAGCAACCATGGTATGCCAGAGTAAAACCGGAGATGGCCGTGGAACTCGAATCGAACGAAGCCTGGACCAAACCTTGCCGTGGCCAGGCCTTGATTCTTCAAAAATCAGGCGCGTGGGAGTCATAGGAGGCCGGTGTAGGGCTTCCATAACCTTGGAAGCCATGGATTCCGGTGGCTTTCAGGGCGGAAGTGGTGGCTAGGGTTTGAGAAGCTTCGAGAGAGTTTGAGAGAATGGAGGGTTCAGAGGCGGCTGGTAGGTGGAAAATGAGAAGGGTTTGGGGTCATTTGGAATTAATTAAGGAAAAGGGAACGTGAGCCGTTGATCTGTTAGATCAACGGCTGGGATTTAAAGGGGGGCCGGGTGGGTTGTTTAAACGGGCTATGGGTCGGGTAATTTTCGGAATTGGGCTGGGGTTTAATTGGTTTAGTTGTGGTAGAATTTAGGCTACAATCGAAATGAAATCTGGCTAGATTTTAAATAGCCATTTTCCCCATTTATTTTATAAAAATAGCAAATTAAATTTTGGAAATAAATTGGAAGTACTAATAATGATTTATAACATATAAATATTAAATTAAAATACTAGAATCAATTTTGTAAGTATAAAATGTAATTAAATCTTAAAATAGTCTAATGTTGCAATTATATGCAATTTAGCTTTAAAAATACTAAATAGATTTGTAAAAATATACAAAAATTATGTTAGCTACATTTTAGTATAAATATAAAAATTCCAATAACTAAATTACCAAAAAAAAACAATAATTTTGAAAATAATCATTGGGCTTTTATGGATGAAAAAGGGAAATAAATCAGTTTAAAACCTTAAAAATTATGGGAAAAATAATAAAATGCTTGGACATACTTATACATGCATATATATGCTATTTTGAAGATATTCTGCATATAAAAAAATAGACAGGAAAAAATTGGGTATCAACAGCTGCCCCTCTTTACCCGGAAAGGATGAAAGATTTGTCGGGTAAAGACATGATGACCAATTTTGACCGAACGAAATGTTTTGAAGAAATTTGGCTGTGCCCTGGCTTATGAGCTGCCTACATATCCCTGGTCTTACAAGAATCAGGCCCTATGTAGTTCGGGATCCGTCGGCGGAATATGCCAGTGGAGACCTTTTCAAGAACGGACGCAATATTCAGGTTGGGATGAATGGTTAAGGTCTGATAGGGCTGTGGGAACTGGTGCGGAATTGCTCCTGCCGAGATGGCCGTTGCTTGCCGGTTAACCTACAAATGAGCAATACAAGCATATGTTGTGCGTAAATTTAAACATGATGCAAGTTCCCGTCGGACCATGAATGCTGTCTTTGGACGGTTAGGATGACGTCTTCAGACCATGATGTCCTGGGCCATGAAGCGTATAATAAAGGATTCGCAGGCTATGAGATGATGCTCACGGGCTATGAGAATGATGCCTCCGAACCATGATGCCTTTGAATAATGATGTGCGAAAAATTAAAGGGATCTACAGGCCATGACATGGTGTTCTCGGGCTATGAGAATGATGCCTCCGAACAATGATGCCCTCAGATAATTTAGCGATCTTTCAGCCCATGAAATGCAGTATTTGGCAATATTTCAGCCCATGATATGCGATAGGTGGCGATATTTCAGCCATGCAAATGTAAATGAAGTGGCGATCTTTCAGCCACGCAAATGTAAATAAAGTGGCGATCTTTCAGCCATGCAAATATAAATAAAGTGGCGATCTTTCAGCCGTGCAAGTGTAAATAAAGTGGCGATCTTTCAGCCGTGCAAGCGTAAATAAAGTGGCGATCTTTCAGCCATGCACATGCAGATGAAGATAGTGTTTAGCCTTGGAAGGCAGAATGGTAGCCTTATACAATGCAGAAAATGCAGATGGAGGCAGTGTTTAGTCTCGGAAGGCAGAATGGTAGCCTTATGCAATGCAGAGAATGCAGATGGAGACAGTGTTTAGTCTCGGAAGGCAGAATGGTAGCCTTATGCAATATAGAGAATATAGATGGAGACAATGTTTATTCTCGGAAGGCAGAATGGTAGCCTTATGCAATGCAGAGAATGCAGATGGAGACAGTGTTTAGTCTCGGAAGGCAGAATGGTAGCCTTATGCAATGCGGAAATAAAAATAAAGTGGCAGAAGGTAATAGAGTTTCTTAGCTGATAACAAGCTTTGATGTTGGGATCGCTGGGGATATTTTGATACAGGGGATATCACTAATGTGCGTGGATGGCGTATACCGAGGAAGTGTGGCAATTCATGAATCGATATTTGTCTTGTGGGTGAATAGTATATCATATGCTTTCGTAATCCGAATGCCTGCATCCAAAGAAAAATCGTGTGTTTTGTAGAGGGGAGGTCAGTTCGTATTCTTGCTGGTCTTGCTTGACCTGTTCGGCTTTGGTCTGGTGATGCGGTATGTATTATTGGGGTAGCATTGCTGAACAAAGAGATTTGATAATAAACATGCATGAGTTTGTAATAAATATGACATAAGTATATAGTCAAGAAATAACTTTTCATATGAACCGATGACTATGACGTGGTTCAGGACATTGCAACCTCTCCTGCTACGGAATTTTGAGGGCCCTCCTCAAAATTCTGCCCCAGTTTAATGGGTTGATGCTTCTGACGGCTGCTTGCGATGACTGACTGACATTACTTCAGAATTTTGAGGGTCCTCCTCAAAATTCTGCCCCAGTTTCCAATTGCGGGGAAAATGAAAATTTTATTGAATTGTGACCGAACCCATAAGGCTGCCTACGTATCCCCTCTTAAACGAGAATCGGGTAAGACGTAGTTCAAATTACATCATGAAGGAAAGCACGAAAATTACACATAGTATCGCTTGACTGCGTCTGAATTAATCGGCTTTGGCCAAACTTCTCTGTCCATTTCTGCAAGTATGAGGGCTCCTCCTGTTAGAACCCGGTGAACCACGTATGGACCCTGCCGGTTGGGAGAGAATTTCCCTTTGGCTTCATCTTGATGCGGGAAAATTTTCTTTAACACCAGCTGCCCCGGTGTGAACTGTCTCGGCTTGACTCTTTTGTTGAAGGCTCTGGACATTCTGTTCTGATAGAGCTGACCGTGGCAAACTGCATTCATTCTCTTTCCGTCTATAAGAGCTAGCTGCTCGTAATGACTTTTCACCCATTCTGCGTCGGCGAGCTCTGCTTCCTGTATGATCCTTAAGGAGGGAATTTCCACCTCAGCGGGAATGACCGCTTCTGTACCATAAACCAGCATAGAGGGGGTTGCCCAGGTTGATGTGCGGACGGTGGTGTGATACCCCAATAGAGAAAATGATAGCTTTTCGTGCCATTACTTATGCTTATCTATCATTTTCCTCAATATCTTCTTGATGTTTTTGTTGGCGGCTTCTACGGCTCCGTTCATCTGAGGTCTGTAGGCTATAGAATTCTTGTGTTTGATCTTGAAGGTTTCACACATGGCTTTCAGTAAGTCATTGTTGAGGTTGGAGCCATTATCAGTAATGATTGACTCCAGATTCCCGAACCGACAAACAATACGGTCGCGGACAAAGTCTGCCACTAATTTCTTAGTCACTGCTTTGTAAGATGCTGCTTCGACCCATTCGGTGAAATAGTCGATTGCTACCAGGATGAACCTGTGCCCATTGGATGCGGCAGGTTCGATTGGTCCAATAACATCCATTCCCCAAGCTGCGAAAGGCCATGGTGAGCTCGTTGCATTAAGCTCATTGGCAGGTACCTTTATCATGTTTGCATGTATCTGACAGCGGATGCATTTCCTGACATACTGGATGCAGTCTGTCTCCATAGTCATCCAGAAGAAACCAGCCCGGAGTATTTTCTTTGCTAAAACAAAACCGTTCACATGTGGACTGCAGGTCCCGGCATGAATTTCCTCTAACAATTTGGATGCTTCTTTTGCGTCGACATACCTTAATAATCCCAAATCAGGAGTCCTCCTATATAGGATTCCCCCTCTGTGAAAGAAATTGTTGGACAACCTTCGAAGTGTGCGCTTCTGAGTAGTGTTTGCAAGTTCTAGGTATTCTCCTTTTGTCAAATATTCCTTGATATCCTGAAACCAAGGTTTTTCGTCTGCTTCTTCCTCAACACGGGCACAGTAAGCTGGCTGATCATGGATCTTTACTGGAATGGGATCAATGAAGTTTTTGTCTGGATGTTGTATCATGGATGACAGGGTAGCCAACGCATCGGCGAACTCATTCTGGATTCTGGGAACATGTTGGAATTCCGTCTTTGTGAACCTTCTTCTCAGTTCTTGCACGTGGTGCAGATATGGGAGTATCTTAGAGTTCTTGGTTGCCCATTCTCCTCGTACCTAATGTATAAGCAAATTTGAATCCCCGATCACTAGCAATTCTTGAATGTTCATGTCAATGGCCATCTTGAGCCCTAGGATGCAGGCTTCATATTCGGCCATGTTGTTGGTGCACGGGAACCTGAGCTTAGCGGACACCGGATAATGCCGACCAGTTTCTGATACTAGAACTGCTCCTATGCCAACTCCCTTGAAATTTGCTGCTCCATCGAAAACATTCTCCAACCATCATAGGATTCCGCAATATCTTCTCCTACGAATGATACCTCTTCATCAGAAAAATACGTCTTTAAGGGTTCGTATTCTCCATCCACGGGGTTTTCGGCAAGGTGATCTGCTAGTGCCTGTCCCTTGATTGCTTTCTGAGTCATGTAGACAATGTCGAATTCGCTCAACAGGATTTGCCACTTGGCGATCTTGCCAGTGGGCATGGGCTTCTGAAAGATGTACTTCAAAGGATCCATCCTTGATATGAGATATGAAGTAGTGCACAGAAGTATAGGCATAGATACACAACGGATCTAAAGGAATCAGAAAAACCTCGAAGGGTTAGGGTTTCAAAAGAACCCTAGTAGTGAGAAAGGCTTTGAAAGGTCACCGATCTAAGTCGGAGAAGTCAAATTCAGGCTCGAGCAACCATGGTACGCAGGAGAAAAATCGGAGATGGCCGTGGGACTCGAATCGAACGAAGCCTGGACCAAACTTCGTCGTGGTCAGGCCTTGAATCTTCAAAAATCAGGCGCGTGGGAGTCATAGGAGGCCGGTGTAGGGCTTCCATAACCTTGGAAGCCATGGATTCCGGTGGCTTTCAGGGCGGAAGTGGTGGCTAGGGTTTGAGAAGCTTCGAGAGAGTTTGAGAGAATGGAGGGTTCAGAGGCGGCTGGTAGGTGGAAAATGAGAAGGGTTTGGGGTCATTTGGAATTGGGCTGGGGTTCAATTGGGTTCAGTTGGGGTAGAATTTAGGCTACAATCGAAATGAAATCTGGCTAGATTTTAAATAGCCATTTTCCCCCATTTATTTTATGAAAATAGCAAATTAAATTCTGGAAATAAATTGAAAGTACTAAAAATGATTTATAACATATAAATATTAAATTAGAATACTGGAATTAATTTTGTAAGTATAAAATGCAATTAAATCTTAAAATAGGCTAATGTTGCAATTATATGCAATTTAGCTTTAAAAGTACTAAATAGATTTGTAAAAATATGCAAAAGTTATGTTAGCTACGTTTTAGTATAAATATAAAATTCCAATAACTAAATTACCAAAAAATAATAATTTTTAAAATAATCATTGGGCTTTTATGGATGAAAAAGGGAAATAAATCAGTTTAAAACCTTAAAAATTATGGAAAAAATAATAAAATGCTTGGACATACTTTTACATGCATATATATGCTATTTTGAAGATATTCTGCATATAAAAAAATAGACAGGGAAAAATTGGGTATCAACAGGTACGGGGCAAAATAAGATGACACATATGAATACGTAGACCCTGGATCAAATAACACTGAAGCATCTCTATCACAAACCATAACCGTACCTTTATAACTGCATCTGAAACCTCAGCCTCGGGCCTGGCCTGAAGAGCATAACATCGGGGCTGGGCCTCACCACTCTGAACCACATCTCTGGGTCGGCCTGCTGCTGGCTGGCCTCCACATCTAGCGGCCTGAGCTCCACCTCTAGTACCTCTACCTCCACCTCTAGCACCTCTACCCCCCACCTCTAGCTGGCTGGGCGGGCTGTGGAACATCAGGTGCCTGTACCATGGCACGAGAACCCTGATGCTGAGAGCTGCTCGATCCTCGAGGGCAAAACCTGGCAATGTGACCCGGATCACCACAAGTGTAACAACCCCTCGACTGCTGAGACTGCAGGACCTGGTGACCTGAATGACCACCCCGAAAACTCTGAAGCGGCGGTGCACTGATAGGAGCAGGTGGTGCACTGTAGGACTACTGATTGGAATACTGCATCTGGGGACCACGGCTACCTAAAGCTCTGTGAGAAACCTGAAGTGCTGACTGAAAAGACCTAGGAGGATGGCCTCTACCATATGAATCTCTGCCTCCAGACGAGGCACCACTGAATCTGCCTGACTGACGGGGTCTCTTGTCTGCCTATGACCACCCCCCTGTGATAAAACCATCTCAACGCTCCGGGCCACTTTGGCCGCGTCTTGGAAGGATATCTCACTCCCAACCTCTCTAGCCATCTGGAGACGAATCGGCTAAATGAGTCCATGAATAAACCGTCTCACTCTCTCCCTTTCAGTGGGAAGTATAATTAGGGCATGGAGAGCCAAATCTATAAATCTGGTCTCGTACTGGTGACAGTCATGGATCCCTGCTGAAGGCGCTCGAACTGCCTCAGATAGGCCTCTCGCTGTGTGATAGGGAGAAACTTCTCCAGAAATAGCTGTGTGAACTGCTCCCAGGTCAAGGCTGGCGATCCTGCTGGTCTAGCTAAGCAATAATCCCTCCACCAAATCATGGCGGATCCAGACAAGCGAAATGTAGCAAAATCAACCCCATTGGTCTAAACAATCCCCATGTTCCTAAGAACCTCGTGACAACTGTCCAGATAATCCTGGGGATCCTCAGTAGATGCACCGCTGAAGGTAGTAGTGAAGATCTTGGTAAACCTGTCCAATCTCCACAAAGCATCGGCAGACATGGCTGCACCATCGCCGGTCTGAGCTACCACACCCGGCTGAACCGCTCCAACTGGCTGAGCTACTGGATTCTGAAACTGGGGAGCTACCTGCTCCAGAGTGCGAGTAGCAGGAGTCTGGGCTCCTCCTCCATCCTGAGAGATGGCTGGTGCTACAGGAAGTAAACCTGCCTTGGTGACACTCTCCATGAGACCCACTAGACGGACCAGAGCATCCTGAAGGACTAGGGTGGCAATAAACCCCTCTGGGACCTGAGCTGGGCTCACCGGAACTACTGGAGTCGGAACCTCATCATTAAAGTCAACCCGAGGCTCCGCTGCTGGTGCTGCTGCTCGGGGCTGAGCTCTGCCTCTACCTCGGCCTCTAGCACAACATCGGCTTCGCCCTCTACCCCTCACGGGAGCTGCTGCTGGGGGATCGGGTTGCTGATCGGTAGATGAGGAAGCGCGTGTTCTCGTCATCTGCGAAAGAACAGAGTAGAAATTCAATTAGCATTGAGAAACAAAACCACACGACAAGAAAGAACAAATGTGAGATTTCTCCTAACTCGGTAGCCTCTGGGGGATAAATACAGACGTCTCCGTACCGATCCCTCAGACTCTACTAAGCTTGTCTGTGAACTGTGAGACCCATGTATTCTAGAGCTCTGATACCAACTTGTCACGACCCGGATTTCCCTCCCTCGGGAGTCGTGATGGCGCCTACTATTGGGAGCTAGGCAAGACAAAACTTGACTACTAACTTTGTTAACAAATTTCTTCTTTTTAACAAAGATAAGCGATAACATAAAATCAGCGGAACTTTAAATAATTAAGCGGAAGGTATCAACAAAATATCTGGAATCAACGTCTATTACAACTTCTAAAACCTCAAATACTCAAAATCTGGTGTCACAGTGTCACAGACTGTCTAAAAGTCACTACATACAAGTTCTGAAGATAATACAATAAACTGTTTCTGAACAAAGAAAATGAAATAGGGAATAGAGATAGAGGGAGATGCCAGGGCCTGCGGACGCCTGCAGGTCTACCTTGGGTTTCTGGGTGGACTGAAGGAAGCCCTCCAACTACTGTCCGAAAGCTGCTCCGGGATCTGCACATAGTGCAGAGTGTAGTATCAGCACAACTAACCCCATGTGCTGGTAAGTGCCTAGCCTTACCTCGGCGAAGCAGTGACGAGGCTAGGATCAGACTACCAATTAAACCTGTGCAGTTTAAATATATACAACGGAAAAAGAAATACAGAAATAACTAGTCAATGTGGGAAGAGGAAACATGTTGTAGGGGAGATAACAGTTCTGAATAGAAAGGCATCAAGTAAAGAAAGGAACAACATAACACGAATATCAACAAGGATCAGAAATCAACAGTTTGCACGGCATCACCCTTCGTGCTTTTACTCTCGTCCTCACCAAGACAATTATTGATCAAGATGTGCACAGCATCACCCTTCATGCTTTTACTCTCTCTCCTCACCATGTGATCAATATAATCAGCACTGAATGGTACATCGTGCGACATAGCATCACCCTTCATGCTTTACACTCTTTTCTCACAATATCAACAACGCACGACATCACCCTTCGTGCTTTAACACTCTTCCTCACCGAAACAATAATCACAAACAAGGGCAAGGGAATATACAAGGGCAAGGGAAATAACTGCTTTTGCACTTTCTGATAAGGTTATGCTCTAATCTGTACTACTATCCATTGCATCCCACTTTTAAAATCCTCTCAAGTCTTATATTTACCAACCTGTACTCCATAATTATACCCCAATGGGAAATTATCCTCTCTAGGACCTTAGGTTTCTCATGCGCGTCGCTTGGGCATCCAATACGTTTGGAATTCGATAGGAAGAGAAGGTTAACTATGTCTCTAAGCTTCATGGAACGATCTAGAGTAGAATGAAATGAGTCAATCCTAGATGTCTTCGTAGTTAACCATTTATATGAGTGGTCGGCACACACATAAAAAGGGAACTCCACTGGACACGCCTTCATAGACTCCCTAGGACTCTCGAACCTAGTGCTCCGATACCCAGCTTTGTCACGCCCCAAAACCTGGGCCTGGACGTAACACGACACTCGATGCCTGACTACTTGTGACCGAGCGAACCAACTGGCTGGCTGAATCAACATGTGATATCATAACATACTACATGCGGAAGATAAACTAACACATGCTGATATACTGAAAGTCTGAATGATAAAAATCAATGTGTGGCAACACTAATACAAGTCTGAAACATGTTTGTAGCCAATATTGCTTAACAAAAAAAGCTTGTGACTATGTCTAATTGATACTCTAGTCTATGAAGCCTCTAATGAAGTAATGGAAACACCGAATGTCTGAAAATACTGAAGACTGTAAGACAATGATAATGCCCCAAACGAACTGGGGATCACCAAATAGCTGATACGAGAATCCTAGCGTTCTGGATCTTCAACATGTAAATCATTACCTGCATCGTGAGATGCAGGCCCCGGGCGAAAAGGGACGTTAGTATATTTGAGTTGCATTGGTATGTAAAGCAACTGAAAGAAAGAATTATAAATGCTGAAACAGAAACTAAGCCGATAACTGAAAATTGTTAATTGATAACTGAAATGATAACTATTGAAACTGAAATAAAATGATAACTGATAACTGAACTGATGATTGGTAACTGAAATGATAATTGATAAGTGAAATGATAACTAATGATTGAATTGAACAACGGAAGTAAGGATATGAATACTCCTTCTTCTGAATGATGAACAACCTGTTTATCTGAATAAGCTACGGCCTCGGGCCCAATATATATGTGCACAAGCTACGGCCTCAAGCCCAAGTATATGTATACATAACCACGGCCTCAGGCCCAAAAATACATAAAGCATAAACTAGGGCCTGAGGCCCAAACATGCATAAAGCATATAAACTACGGCCTCAGGCCCAAATACATGTGTTCAACATTCAGGAATTGAGAATCATACTGAAATATATGATACTGAAATACTGAATCATATTGAGTTACACGATCTCGAATGCTAAATAGAATTTGACTAAGACATGTATTTATGAACTGATTATGAAAACTGAAACTTCAACTGTTTATGACATGCTGAGTAGTCTAGACTGAGACTCATGTGCATCTAACCCAAGTCTATATTGATTATTCACTGATTTCACAACGTTTAGAATGAAATTCATGAATGAGTTATGAAGCTAGAGAATAGAACTTCTGGGAATATTCATGGAACTAAGACATAATTACTTTCTGAGGAAACTAGTAATAGTCATAATAAATGGGACGTAGGGAGAATCGTAGACATTCCCAAACGTAAAGAGAGTTGGCCTCACATACCTCAATTTCGCCCCTTAGTTCTACTACAATGACCCACAATACTAAGAACCTTCAAACTACAATAGCAATATCCAATGTAACCAATACTAGTAACAAATTCCATAACTTAAGCCATTTAGGCATATTATCAAACACCTTGTAGGCATAAATCTCTACATCTCATCACCATATAATTAGTTCATCCAACTACCACCATTCATCAACAATTTATCCCACAATCATGATTAACCAATTTATATCTTCCAACATCACATAAATGACCATCCATCCACACCCAACCAACAAAATTCCATCAATTAATCATCTTTCAATCTCTACAGTAGTTATCTAATTAAATAGGGAACTTATGGCTTCCAATCACAATGCCAAGAGTTCCAATACTTATTGATACTCATATTCCCTTAATAAATTCATACATGTAAGTGTAAGGGTGTAGGTTACCTGTTTTGGAAGAAATCTTGTAAAACCCTCCTTTGAGTTATTGAAGAAATCTCTTGAAGATCTAAGTATTTTATGTGTAGATTTCATCAATATTAGTGTAGAAATTATGAATTTCACACCAAGATAATGGGGATTGCTTACCTTGAAGATGGGAGGGGTTGCAGGTCTTGAGAGAGTGGAGGAAAACCCTAAAAGTCATCCAAAAGAAATGGGGGAAGCTGGACCACGAAATTGTGTTTATAGGCCCAAATTTCGGATGCGGCCTCGGATGCTTCGCATCCCCACTTCACTCCTCTCAGGAGCTCGGATGCTGACCCGGATGCTATGGCAGCACTTCACTGCCAGCCGCTCTTTTCGGATGCGGCCTCGGATGATTCGCATCCGCATACTCCTCCGCCAGCCTTTGGTAATTTGATCATAAATTCTTGTAGGAATGTACAAATAACGAACGGTTTGAAGCGTTAGAAACTAGACTCGAAGGTCTTTCATTTTATAGGTTGTGCATCACATAAAACCTTAAATATCTGTAGGTATGATCGTCCAAAGTATGGTCTTGTGCGTACTCATTTGGGATTTTAGTCTATCATGCAATATTCCAACTTGGCTAAGACTTAGGTCTCTCCTTGGACCCCAATCACTTATGATATGCTTAGTACACTTATTATCATATCCAATTGATTACCATCACGTTAATACTCATTTAATGCATCCACAACCGATTCAAATTTACGGGGTGTTACACTCGGCCTCATAATCATAATCCGGTGTTTCCTCACAACATAGGCCCTCGGCCTTACTCAATAAAAATCCTCACAAGCCACTCGGGCAACAGTAAAACATAGTGCTCAACCCAAAATATCATTTAAGTGTTAAAGTAGAGTAAATATGGCTTAGTTATGAAAAATAGTAGAATATAGCATGACTGAGTTCAAGTATAAAGTCAAATAGTGAGGAAATATCAATAGAAATCCCCTAAGGGTTCAAATAGTTGGCACGAGGCCCAAATATGGTATTCAGCCCAAAACATGACGATATCAACTAGATTCAGTCAAATACGCGATAAAATAGTCATTCGGGACGGACTAAGTCACGATCCCCAACAGTGCATGACCCCACGCTCGTCATCAAGCATGTGCGTCACCTCAATATAGCACAACGATGTGCAAATCCAGGGTTTCATACCCTCAGGACATCATTTACAATCATTACTCACCTCAATCAGGTCAAATCTCTAGCCCGCGATGCCTTTGCCCCTCGAATCGGCCTCCACTCGCGTCGAATCTATAAAAAATCATAATCACGACATTAAAAGACGAAGCCCAAGTGAAAATAATTAATTTACAACACAAATCCCGAAATTACCAAAACCCGACCCCCGGGCCCACGTCTCGGATTTTGGTAAAATTCACATCACTGGATTCCTTATCACTCCCCGAGTTCATTCATACTAAAAGCATCAAAATTCAACCACAAATGACCCCTCAAATCCCATGTTCTAGGTCTCCAATTTCAAGCCTCAGTTCTTCAATTTTAGGCTTAAATTCCATGATTAATTAGGTAGATTTGACATTAGAATCGAGTTTTAAGTCCATGAATCTTACCTCCAACTGATTCCCCTTGAACCCCTCTTCAATCCTCTTCAAAAAGCTCCAAAAACGCTCAACAATGGTGGAAATAAACCCCAAAATCGCGGACAAGACGACTATTTAAACATTCTGCCCAGGCCTTATTTCCTTCTTCGCGAACGCGGTCAATGCCTCGCGTTCGCGAAGCACAAAATAACTTTGACCAAAAATTACTCTTCGCGATCGCAACATGCCCAGCGCGAACGCGATGTTTCTTCAGACTAACCCTTCGCGATCGCGTTACCTCTCTCGCGAACGCGATGAATAAAATGCCCTGAAGCTCAGCTGCCCAAATCCTCTACGCGAACGCGGTCCACTTCACGCGAACGCGATGACCAATCACCCAGTCATTCGCGAACGCGGAGCCTTCCTCGCAAACGCGAAGGCTAAAATTCCAGCCTTCACCAGCTAACCCTACGCGAACGCGAGGGCCTACTCGCAAACGCGAAGGTCAATTATCTGCAACACTGATCTGCAATTTTCTGCAACTCCAAACAACATGAAATGGTTCGATTGACTACCCGAAACTCACTCGAGGCCCCCGAGACCTCAACCAAACATGCCAACATAACCCATCACCTCATTCAATTTTGTTCTTACCTTCGGAACGCTCAAAACAACATTAAAACACCAAATTCGCATCGGATTCAAGCCTAAGAATTCCAAAATCTTCTAAATTACGCTTTTGATCAAAAACCCAACCAATTCAAGCCTAAATCTACTTTGGACCGCCAAAACTCATTCTGATCATGCTTCTAAGCCCCAAATCACCTCCCGATGTTAGCTGAACCATCAGAACTCATATCCGATCCCTCTAACACATAAGTCAACATCCGATTGACTTTTCCAACTTAAGCTTCCTCAAAAGAGACTAAGTGTCTCAAGCCTTACCAAATGCTTTCCGAACCCGAGCCAACCAACCCGGTCACATATAAAATCGATAGACAAAGAAATAAGAAGCAGAAATGGGGGAAACGGAGCTGTAACTCATGAGACCATTGGTCGGGTCGTCATATCCTCCCCAACATAAACAAACGTTCGTCCTCGAACGAGTCAAGAAACATACCTGAAGCCTCAAACAGGTGAGGATATCTGCTCCGCATCTCCCGCTCGGTCTCCCAGGTAGCCTCCTCCACGGGCCGACCTCTCCACTGCACCTTCACTGAAGCTATATCTTTTGATCTCAATTTTTGAACCTGACGATCCAAAATAGCTGCTGGCTCCACATCATAAGTTAAATCACCATCCAACTGAACCCTGCTGAAATCCAGAACATGAGACAAATCCCCAATATATTTACGGAGAATAGAAACATGAAACACCGGATGCACACTAGACAAGTTGGGTGAAAAAGCAAGCTCATAAACCACCTCCCCAATCCTCCGAAGCACCTCAAATGGCCCAATGAACCGAGGACTCAATTTACCATTTTTCCCAAATCATATAACACCCTTCATGGGCAAAACCTTCAACAGAACCTTCTCACCAACCATGTAAAACACATCTTGAACCTTCCTGTCAGCATAACTCTTTTGTCTCGACTGCGCTGTACAAAGCCTCTCCTGAATCACCTTCACCTTGTCTAAAGCATCCTGCACCAAGTCTATCCCCAATAGCCTAGCCTCGCCTGGCTCAAACCAACCAACTGGAGATCTACACCGCCTCCCTTACAAAGCCTCATATGGAGCCATCTGAATACTTGACTGGTAGCTGTTGTTGTAAGCAAAATTTGCAAGCGGTAGAAACTGATCCCATGACCCTCTAAAATTAATGAAACAAGCTCGCAACATGTCTTCCAATATCTGAATAGTGCGCTCAGACTGCCCGTCCATCTGAGGGTGAAAAGCTGTGCTCAACTCAACCTGAGAACCCAACTCTCGCTGCACAGACCTCTAAAACTGCAAAGTGAATTAAGTGCCCCTATCTGAAATGATGGAAACTGGAACACCATGCAAACGAACAATCTCCCGGATATAGATCTCTGCCAACCGCTCTGAAGAACAAGTAGTACACACAGGAATAAAGTGAGCAGACTTGGTCAGCCGATCCACAATCACCCAAATAGCATCGAACTTCTTCAAAGTCCATAGAAGTCCAACTACAAAGTCCATAGTGATCCGCTCCCACGTCCACTCTAGTTTAGCCATCCGCTGAAGCAAGCCACACTACTGAAAAATTGGTCTATGGTAACGGTTGTAAAACCGTCCCCACAGACTGTCAAATCGTTGCCGTAGGGATTTTGGAACGGTTTACAGACGTCACATCAGCCGCCGTACCCATAGGTCTATTGGAACGGTTCTTGCAACAATTTTTCATCGCCGTGACAATAGATACGTCTATCGCAACGGTTTTCCCTTTCTCTATTGGAACGGTTATTTTTTTCAATTGTTACGGTTTTAAACCGTTACTATATTGTTTATACAACGGTTTTTAACCGTTGCCATATTATTTAAAGAAACACTTATGTAAGTATTGCTACGGTTATGTTGGATATAGCAACATTTTCTTTAAGCTATTGTAACAGTTACATTTGTATTTGGAACGATTTGTAGATCATTTTGGAACAGTTTATGGGACCTATGGCAACGGTTTATGTTGCCTACTGGAGCGCCATTTGTGTCCTATTGCAACGGTTCTGGTAGGCTATTGTATCAGTTCAGTTAAAACCAAAATATAGCACCCATTATAAATAAATATTATACATATAATAAATTATAATAACACTAAAATTTAAATACATCATAGAATGAAACTATTAATAATACAAAATTATTCATCAAGCAAATAATATCCATAAAGCAAATGTTATACCTCATGAGTGCATAAGTTTAGTACATTTCAAGAGTGTAAATAAGTTTCAAAAAATGTTGGTAACAAAAGATTCCTAGAACATTCATCGATAACAATTCAAAATTCATCTCAAGTAAGGTGTAGTTCTTCATCGTCTTCATTTTCCATTTCTTGATCTACTCCACCTACAAAAGAGGACAAATAAAGTTATTACCCTTCAAGAGAACCCGGTCTAAGAATACTCAAGCATTTAACTATTAGATGGAACATACACTAAGCTCATCATATTTATATGTACATGAAAATCAATAAACATAGTCTGAAACGTCAATCTTGAAAAAGAGTATCGACCACATTCAAGTTCTGTTTACAAATTCCCAGTGAAGAAACAGAAATATATGAACAAATAAACAAAGATCCAGAACTTAAAACTTCAATAGACAAAAACATTCATGAATTTGCATTGCTTCATCATTCCAGGGCTAATAAGAAATCAAACATAAAAAAACAACATCCTTTAATTTGCATTAATTAAATACTTCCCAAATTAAATGAACCCTCAAGTTCATCACCTATTATGCATCTAGTTGCCACTTGGAAGTTTTAAGGATGTCTTCCTTAGCCTTTTTCAAATGCTTTATCACATATCTCTGCTATGGACTTATTTTCTAGGTCTATGCCCATATAAGAGCCTTGTCAGCAGAATTCATAAACTAGCCGAAATGACTTCTTCAACTGCATTTTCTGTTAGAATATATATTACTTAGATTTAAAAGATTTGTAACTCCTAAAACAATATGAGGAGATGTGTTACTGCATGAAGAAACTTACAGACAGGAAAAGCTTAGTTTCAACCTCCTAAATCTGAGAGAGTAAACACTTGACCTAAGTGCCACGGCTGTGATAAGATAAAGGAGACAAAGAAAGAGATCCAAACAAAAACAATGGACTGAAATATGAGAAAAGGAAAATTCCATAGAGATAAGATATTTAAACAATACAAAAGGCTGAAACTTGAAACAATAGCAAGATCAGATCCTTACCACTTCTGCATAAGTAATTCCATCCGACAATGTTTAGCAGCTGAGAAATCAACATTTTCTTTGGTGCCGCAGCCTGCTTGCATAGAATAATCCTGCCATTTTCTTTTTGCCATTGTTGTAATAACCTCCATAGAGGATACATGTCCATCCAAGTATGCCTTATTTCTAGTAACAGTTACTCTAAGATCAACAAGCCTTGTACCCACCTGTCAACTACACTATGAGGAACCCAAAGGAAGAGATACCACACAATGATCACATGATTAAAGTGACGAACCAGCTCTTTTTGGCGATGCAGGTGATTGGAGACCAAGGTAGTCACATCAGCAATAAGCTTCTCCGCTTCTGCTCTTGATTGTTCCTGAAACAAACTAAAACATCAGCCACATTATAAACTTTTATTTATTTAGGTAGAATTTCAAAAGTATACCTCATAAGCTGTCTCAAATTCGGCAATACACTTTGTCTGGATCTCATCAACTGTTGATGCATGTCTTTTAAGTCCTTTTGATTCTTCCATAAGCTTATAAAAAAATCCTTGAATTGTCTCAGAGATATTCGTCAAATGCTCGGTACTATCATGAAATCCCTACACGATGAGAAATCTAAAAATTAAAACATGAAAGGAACCTAAAAAGAATAAATAAAAGGCAGAACTACTCCCAGAGATCAAGAAATACTAAGTTCTTTGCGCAATATAGTGTTGGAAATCAATTAAACTCTACAGGTAAAGTAAAAATTAAAACCTGACGAAGTTCGCCAGCAAAATGTGCCATTTCTCCTTGGTGAGTTGACAGAGTGTTTTGGAGTTCATCAAATAGGGAATTTTCTTTCACACCTTCTGCATCTAAAAACTGCTCACGCAAGGAAAAAGTTAAGTGTTCAATCCACTACTGCATTGATCAGAACAATACAACCAAAATGAAACACATACACAGGAGGAACAAAACCATTATTTCGTACTTCTTTAATGGAAATTGAATTAGAAGACCCCAAAGCAGAAATCTCCTCCAGGGCAGCAGTAGAACTAGCTTTATGCAGTCTCACCACATTTTGCATGTCCTCTAAATGAGATACATACAAGGCCCTTGAAGCTCTAATTTTCCTCTTCAAATCTACCACAGTCTACAAGGAAACTTTTTGCATTAACAGTTTATGAAATCTGGATCTTCAACTAATCTAAAATTAGTAGAGAAACAATGTGAAGCCTGGTATCAGTAGTAGAACAAAGCAAACAAATAGAGATCTTATAATTAAGGAAATAGAAAAAGGAAAATTTGCCACTGGAATATGGTTGTCACCTTATCATGTGATTCGAGAAAGTTGTGACACAATTTCTCAACACATTGGAGGTGTTCATTTTGTCGACACACTGATGTTGCCACTGAGTTAGAAAGAAAACCAAGTTGCTTCGCGAGGTCAGTTTGGAAGTTGTTCACCACTGACCTATTATCAGCACTCAACTTGTCTTCTCTTGCTGCAGAAAAAACATATTAGAAGGAAATAGTAACAGATTCCAACAAATCATTTCTACAGTTCTGCAGATTGTGATTAGATGCCTTACTAAGTTTCAAAAACAATGAAGCATTGTCTTGTAGTGATTTCTTCAACTGAGCTCGTAAACTACATGCTTGTTGAGCAAGGGCATTTTCTGTGAATATCAATAAGAAACTAAAACCTAATTCAAGGCTACAGTTAAAACCAAAGATCAGATCACCATACCAGCTTTTTTCTATTCACAGATAATAAAATCCCGCTCCTTGAGAGTGTACCGACATTGTCTTAGTTCTTCCTCAGCATTCGCCAACATTGAGGTAGTTTGGTTCAAGTGTTTCTGCAAGAACCTTCAATAGTAAGAGCTTTTGAACAGGTTTAAAGACATAATATTAGAATAAAAGGCTAGAAATTCACCTGTGTGGCATCAAGTTTACATGTCAAATCTGAGCACTGACGAGCCTGGTGATCATATCTACTTCGCAACTCCTCAATTTGCTGATTGTAACAAACCAAAATCCAAATCATTCATTCTACAACTGGAATACATAGGCACTTTTCAACTACAAGAGTTTCAACAAGCAGACCTTCAGTTGGTTTTCTAATGTCATTCTCATTTGTTCAATTTTATCTGTCATAGCCTAAACATAGAAAAGATAAGTATTGCTCCCAAAGGAACAGTGAGACAAAAATTCAATACTAGGAAAATCATACAGTAAACTAAATGAAGCTATAATTTCACTACTCAAGCAAAATTTCAAAACGGTAAAACATAGTGAATTTAGACATATGACATACTGCACTCAGCAAGATACGATAGGCAAAAGAGGGCACACTGAACAGCTAATGATATAGTATCACTTATAGACAGCAAAGAAAATAAAAGATGGGCAAAAACTAAGATGCACTACCTTTATCTTTCATAGAAGCAAACAAGACAAAATGTGGGGAAAATCAAAGATGCACTACTTTTCTCTCATTCTCCTCCTGATAATATCGCTCCTTTGGCATGTATACGTCATTCTTTTCACGAGTAGCATACACCTATGGAAAATGAGAAGAACAAAAAGATGAACAATTTGTTACTCCAGTTTCCACACAAAAATTGATAAATGATTTGAATATATCTCACATCACAAGTGGCTCGATTACATACAGAGTAAGATGATTCTTCTGGCAACCCACAAAAATGAATCTAATCTAATCCATGATTTAGAAAGAAAAGAAAAAGCTTTTAAATCCTAAAGGATCGAATGCCAGAAAGGGAGACATCAAATGACGGTGGAAACATATGAAGCTTCAAATATGAGAAAAAGATCTAAATTAGACTACATGTCAGTCCGCATAAGAGAGTAAGACAAACTTACCAGGGCTAAGGTAAAGGAAAAGTTGGTAAGTTGTATTAGCTTTGTCTCTTCTGATAAAGCACTGGATGGTTCCATCTCGAAACCCAGGCTGCAAAAGGGAATTTGATAACAAACATTACAACAAAGATATAACTCTCATTTTCCACTTTAAACCTAGTCCAAAACAATAGAGAGACAGGGGAAAATTAATGAACGATAATCACCTGCTTAAGAGAAACGGGAAAGGTCAACTTTCCACACAACTCTGGATGCTGAACAATTTCTTTGCACATTTCCCTCCATGAGCGGCAAACAGCTGCACATGCAACAACATGTTTATGTGCTAACACTAAAATTTTCACTAATGCTTTTCCAAACAAGCAATATTTCAGAATTAACTCATCATATTCTGTAGTTAGAACATCGTTCGCTCGATGGACAGGTAGGTTAAGTGCCATAAGGTCCTTCCCATGTTTCGAGGCGTAACAATTTATAGACTTATTAGGGATTTATTTTCACAAAAAAGGTCTGAGGCAGCAATTTTCACTAATGCTTTTCCAAACAAGCAATATTTCAGAATTAACTCTAACCTTTGCATGTTTGGATTTGTTAGAGCAAAAGAGAGAAGAAAAAGGAGAGCAAACACTGTTTCACCAAAAAATAACTGGTTTGACACCACAAAATTAAAAAAAACAAAATTCAGATTCACAGCCCTAGAGTAATCCTAAAGGTGTTTATTATGTTAAGGACAAACATGGGGAGGAATATCAATTGCGTACATTGATATATGATTCTAATTTCAAAGTTGGAGAGGAGACCCCTAAAGTAATGGCATGGATTTCATTCCCAAATCTGCTGCCTACTTTTTTCGTTAAAGAGTGCCTATTTTCATTGGCTTCAGCTGTTGGAATACCACAACACCTTGATCAAGCTACTATGAACAAAACTAGACCTAGCTGTGCACGTGTGAAGGTGATAGTTGATTTGTTAGCTGATCTCCCTAAGAAGGTTAGGATGGATATTGTCAATGAGAATACGGGAGATATAAGAACTGAATGGGTGAATATTAAGTATGATTATTTACCTAAATATTGCAAGGAATGTAAGCTACAAGGCCATGACTTGATGGAATGTTGGAGGGTGCATCCTGAACTTCTAAATAATAGGAAAGAGGAGAAGCAGTCTGTTGCAGATGGTGGTGTACAAGCAAACAAGGAAACTAGTAAGAATAATGCTCCATTAATGATTCTTACAAGTGGAAAGGTTGTTGGCAATGTAGGTGCACAGTGGAAAGAGGTTAGAGACAGAAGAGCTCAAGGTAAAGACAAGCAGAATGGAGGAGCAACAACAATTGGTAAGGAAATAGTACCTGTTGAAAAACAAAATGCTGGAGATCTACAGCAGGTGCAGACCAACAACATGTTTGAAGTCTTAGAGGTGGAAAATACTGAAGATAATGCCAATAATCAATTGGCTTTGGTGGAGGACCAGGGAACTCAAAGTTTAATGCCCAATGCAAAGGGTGGAGGCATCTTAAATCCTGCAGCAACAGTGTTTAAACCTACTACTCCTGGGACTGACAGGGGCAAGAATGGAGGAAAGAAGAACATAGGTAATGTACCAGCTACTAGTGTTACAGCAGCAAAGTTGAACACCTCAAAGGAAGATGAGAGACCAAAGAGTAGGGAAATGGAAAATTATGAAAACCAGGTACAAGAATCTACTGCAGCATGGGTACAAAGGGCCTTTATTGGCAACATTGTTGCAACAAACATATCAGTTCAGGATATACCCTCACAGGATACAAGAGTTGATTTGGCACTTACAAAGGAAAATGATAATGAGAACATAGAAGATGCAGACTTTGAAATGTTTAAAAATAGTGAAAAAGCAAAATGGAAGGGGGGCAAATTGTGGTCTGAACAATTTGAAGAAGATGCAGAAGAAGGAGTCATCCCTGATGTAATGCAAAGTGAGGAGGAAGTTGGGGGGGACTGCTTGGATGAAGAAGATCAAAGTGTAAATGATAAGTCAAAAGGCAACATACCTTCAGAAAATCAAGTCAAAAACAATACAGTAGCAAAGGGTGAGGAGCAGAAGAAGAACAATACAGAAAATAATTCTAATGCAGATAAGGTGGATGAAGTGGTGCTTACTAAGGAGGTTGATGGTAATAACATTGATCCAGGAGGAACAGAAGAAGGAAAATGTACTGATTCCACTCATAAGGTACAGCATAAAGACAACACACAGATAGTATCAATTCATGATCAACACAGAAAAAAGGCAACAGTTGTCACTGAGGCACCTCTGAGGGTCAGTGAGAAAGCAGTGATGCAAATAAATGTGGCAGGTATTCATGCAGATGATGAACAAGAAGGTATAGGCAAGGATATGGATGAAGAGTCTACAGCCCAAAACTTCTTCAATGTTGCCAAACAAGGAGATTTGTCCCCTAGACATATTGAGCAAGTTAAATCTGCAGCAAAAGGCAAGAAGAAACAACAGAAAGACAATTCATCTGCACCAGCAGGTGGGGTCCAAACAAGAAGAGCTCTGTCCAAATCCATTAATCAGTGATGGATGCAATCATATGGAATGTCAGGTCTGTTAATACTATGCAGGCCTTTGAGAGATTAATTCTTATGCATAAGAAACATCATTTTGAATTCATTGGAATCATGGAGCCTATGCAACAAGCTAACAAGGTTGAAAGGTACAGAAGCAGAATAGGACTTGCACAAGCAGTAGTAAATGTGTCAAATAAAATATGGGCATTTATTGATGAGGTTTATGAAGTGGAAATTCTGTACAATATGGTACAGCAGCTGACCTTGAAGTTATTCCACACTGAAACTCATGTAGAATTAATCCTTACACTGGTATATGCCAAATGTGATCACATAGAGAGAATAGAATTATGGGATTCACTATATGCAATGGCCTCTGACATGACATCTCCATGGTTAGTGGGAGGGGATTTTAATGTCATATGGGATGAGGAGGAGAATTTGGTAGATTACCTGTGTCTCTAAATGAAGTAGATGATTTCAGACATTGTATCAACACTTGCAATCTGACAGATTTGGGGTTCAAAGGAAGTATTTTTACTTGGTGGAATGGAAGATCAGAGGATGATTGTATCTTTAAAAGGTTAGATAGGTGTTTTGGGAACATAGAATTGCAGCAAACATTCCCAGGATTGGAGGTTACTCATATGTCAAAGACTGGCTCAGATCACTGTCCAATGCTCTTGAAGTGTGACATTGAAAACCCTCCAATCAAGAAGCCTTTTAGATTTCTAAACTTCTGGACAAAACATGAAGCATTCAAGACAGTGGTGAAGGAGAACTGGAATGTAGATTTTAGTGCAAATCCATTTGTACTATTCAATCATAAATTAAAAAAACTAAAAAAAGTGCTATCTACATGGAGTAAAGCAACATATGGGGACATTTTTCAGAAGATTGCAAGTCTGGAGGAGGTGGTATTAGTCCATGAAAGACAATTTGAGGCATTCCCTTCTCAGATGAACAGAGAAAGGCTCCAGAGAGTACAGGCAGAAATGATTAGATACTTAGCACTTGAGGAGGAATTTTGGAAGCAAAAAGCAGGCATGACATGGTTCAAAGATGGGGACAGAAACACTAAATTCTTTCATGCACAGGTCAGAGGAAGGAGGAAAAGACTGCAGCTTAAGAGAATCAAAAATAGTAGGGGAATCTGGATAGAAGAAGATGGGGATATTGCAGAAGAAGCAGTTTCATTTTATAAGGAACAATTCACTGAATCTATTACTCCTTCTAATTTCTACATCATGGAACATGTACCTAGATTAATTGAAGATGAACAGAATCATAAGCTGGTAGCAGTCCCTACAATAGAGGAGGTGAAGAAGGCAGTGGAGGGTCTGAATGGAGATTCAGCAAGTGGACCAGATGGTTTTACTGGAGCTTTCTATCACTCATGCTGGGACATTATTGGAGAAGATATATATGCAATGGTCCTACATTTTTTCAGTGGTCAGCAATTGCCTAAATATGTCACACATACAAATTTGGTTCTTCTGCCAAAAAAGAAAGAGGTCAGTACTTTCTCAGATCTTAGGCCAATTAGTCTTAGCAACTTTATCAACAAGATATTCTCTAGAATCATACATGAATGGTTGGTTGATATATTGCCTAAGATAATTTCAGAAGAACAAGCAGGATTTGTAAAGGGCAGAAGTATAGTGGAAAATGTGCTATTGACTCAAGAAATCATCACTGATATTAGGTTAAGAACAAAGGCAGGACCTAATGTTGTGATGAAACTAGATATGACAAAGGCATATGACAGGTTATCATGGTTGTTTCTTACTAAGATGCTGAGGAAATTTGGTTTCTGTGAAAGATTTATAGGAATGATCTTTGATCTGGTAGGGAATAATTGGTATTCTGTGTTGATAAATGGGCAGTCCTATGGTTTTTTCAAATCATCAAGGGGTGTCAAACAGGGAGATCCTCTATCTCCAACTTTGTTCATCATAGCTGCTGAAGCTCTCTCAAGGGGTCTGAATTCTCTCCACTCAAATCTGTATTTTTGTGGTTATGGACTGCCCAAGTGGAGTCCAAAGATTAATCATCTTGCTTATGCAGATGACACTATTATATTCTGTTCATCAGATGCTACATCTTTAAGGCTGGTAATGGAAATTTTGTACTTATATGAAGCTGCCTCTGGGCAATTGATAAATAAGAGTAAATCAGCTGTGTACATGCATCACCTAACTGAACAGGAGGTGGTTAGAAAAGTTGAAAGGATCACAGGTATTGGGCAGCAGGATTTTCCATTCACATACCTAGGGTGTCCTATTTTCTATGCAAGAAGAAAATTGGAGTATTATCAGCCTATGATTACTAAGATTCTAGATAAGCTGCAGGCTTGGAAAGGAAGACTTTTATCTATAGGAGGAAGGTCTATATTGATTTCCAGTGTTTTACAAAGTATGCCAGTTCACCTTTTATCAGCAGTAAATCCCCCTGATTATGTCATAAATAGATTGCACAGAATCTTTGCCCAGTTCTTTTGGAGTAGTGTTGTGGGTGGCAACAGTAGACACTGGGCATCCTGGTCCACTCTATGTATGCCATATGAAGAAGGAGGAATAGGGTTCAGATCACTTCATGATGTGTCTAAGGCATTGTTCTGTAAGTTGTGGTGGAATTTCAGGACTAAGCCAAGTTTGTGGAGTGCATTTATGAGTCAAAAATACTGCAAGAAATTAAATGCAGTGATTGTGCCTTGGAGGGATGGGTCTCATGTGTGGAGAAAAATGCTTGAATGCAGGGATTTAATAGAGCACCAAATCATTTGGAAGTTAAAAATGGGCTCATCAGTATTCTGGTATGACAATTGGACAGGTTTAGGGGCACTTTATTTTCTAGTGCCACCAGATTTTGATATAGATGAGGAGATACATAATGTAAATGAATTGATTGAGAATGGTGTTTGGAATGTTGAGAGACTGATGCAGATTTTACCTGAAGACTTATCAAACCATATTTTGGAAAATATAAAGCCACCTAGTATGGAAAATGTGCTGGATACACCTTTCTGGATGCTTGAAACTAGGGGACATTTTACTGTAAAGACAGCATGGGAGTATTTGAGAAGGAGAGCTAATCCAAGAACAGCATATCAGAAAATATGGGTGAGAGGTCTCCCTTTCAAAATCTCATTCTTCATGTGGAAATTGTGGAAGGCTAAGCTACCATTGGATGACTTTATGAAAAGGCTAGGCTACTCTATGCCTTCTAAATGTTGGTGTTGTGCTTCACCTAAGGAAGACTCACTGGTACATCTATTTTTCTCATCCAGAGCTGCAGAAACTGTATGGAAATATTTCCTACAAAGATCAGGCATTGCTGTACAGGGGTTGTCTTTACACCAGGCTATCATTAAATGCTGGACTGCACCAGTGGTGCAGAGGTTGAAGCCAGTGATGCAGGCTCTACCATCATGCATAGTTTGGGAACTTTGGAAGAGGAGGAACAGCCTGAAACATGGGGATGCAGTCTCAGTGAGTAGGGTTATTTACCAAGTGTCAACTAGCCTCCAATACTTGGTAAAGTTAAGAAAGCCTGGACTAAGGGTACCTCATAGATGGAGTGACTTACTGCTAATGATGGAAAACTACACACCTAAGCTCAAATATTATAAAGTGATATGGGAATTTCCTCAACAGGGTTGGATTAAAGTTAACACAGATGGGGCATCAAGAGGGAACCCAGGCAGGAGTGCTATTGGTGTTTGCTGTAGAGGTAAAATATGCAATGGGAAAGGAGATTGTTGAAGGATCAAATAATGAAGCTGAAGCTGTAGCAATCCTGGAGGCTTTAAGGATATGAAGAGATAAAAATTACTCTCAAGTTTGGTTGCAAACTGACTCCATGTTGATGAAAAACATTTTACAGGAAGCATGGAAACCCCCTTGGACTATTGTGGACTTGATGGAGGAGATAAAGGAGCTAATGGAAGGTTGCACTATCAGGATATCCCATATTTTTAGAGAAGGAAACAAATTAGCAGATCATTTGGCAAATTTTGCACTGGACTATGGGAACATTGAATGCCATGACTTTTGGGAGTTGGATTCACAAGGGAGGAGGATAGTAAATGAGGACAAGTTACAATGTCCATACTTGAGGGTCAAAGTTTCCAAGAATTAGTAGGAGGAGGACACACTGGGGTGTTTGAGGATGCAGGATCCATAGATGTAATTTTTCATGTTCAAACCAGTTTAAGGGAGAACATGAAGGATCAATTTTTTGCTAATGATGTGTTCTTTTTTGCAGGTACAATCATACTATCTACACTTTATATTTTAAGGAAACCTCATGTGGTGGTATTAGTACTTGGTACTCAATCCATAGGGGAAGAATTAAAATTAGAGTGTAGCATAGTAGCTAGGAGTATCATGGACAATAGGAAATACATAATAGTACAGTTGGTAGCAGGACATCAAAGGCACATAATAAAATCAATATCAAGGCACATAAAAGAAAAACAATCAAACACATGTGGTCATACTTGTACACAGAATGCAGACAGCAGATTTTTCATTCTAGGAAAACTCAGCTGGATGATGCATCTGTGTTTCCAGGTCTTTCCCTTGAACAAATCTTACTTGGTGGTATTAGTACTTTGTACTCAATCCAAGGGGAGGAAGGCAAGGGAAGATACAGTACAAGATAATCAATCAACAACAACTACAGCACAAGCAAAGCAAGCATATATGTGGTTTGTCACAGCTATAGCAATCATATCTATACTCTTTGGTTTAAGGAAGCTCCAGGTGGTGGTATTAGTACAATGTACTCAATCCACCGGGGTGAAATTAAACCTAGATTATAGCAAGATAGCAGGGAATAAAACATCACACAAAATAGCAGGATACCACATTCATGAAAGAAACACAATACCAACAAATACAAAAGACAAGCAAGCACAGCTATGGGGTCACTTCGAAGCACAGGTTGCAGACAGTAAATTTCACATTTTGAGACANTGGTTTGTCACAGTTATAGCAATCATATCTATACTCATTGGTTTAAGGAAGCTCCAGGTGGTGGTATTAGTACTATGTACTCAATCCACCGGAGTTAAATTAAATCTAGAGTATAGAGGGGTGGCAAAGAAGATCAATTGCAAGATATCATACAAGTTTGCAGGATTCTATTTTTGTACAAACATGACAACACTGTCAGTCATAGAGAACAAGCATGCACAGCTTTTGGGCCTTTTATTAGCACATTTTGCAGACAGTAAAATCATCAATTCTAGTGATTTTAACTGGATGATGCAAAATAAGGAAATAGAGAAGGACAAGGGGTACAACAAGGAAATACATCCAGGTCTTTCTATTACAACAATCTATCGGGGAGGGGAGAGTACAAACTCGATTGAAGTTCTCACAGTCAATTCCACTGAGGTGCAGAAGGGTGTGGTTGACGGTGTCTCTGAAGCTTGGCAACATCGGTTCTTTAGAGCAGCTGCAGTTAAACAGGAGTTTTGTGAGCTCTATCTTCAGTTCTCCAACACCATTGATTCAGGTACATACAAGAAGATTCACAAAAGAAATGGAGTCAGTCGGTTTGATTTGAACAAAAATAAAGTAGACAGTAGAGAGAAGGAAGAGAGAGGAGGTCGATATTACCTAGGGCAGAAACCTGTGGAAATGAAAGGACAAGGAGATACATATGGGAAGCTAGGTGTAATGAAGGGGTGTAGAGTGGGATACACGCGTACATTAGGAAATGAGAGTGCAGGGGTTATATTTGCAAATACGCGTACTTTGGGCTGGGGCTACTCATGCAAACCGGTATCACTGCTGCTTTGGGCTGTGGACAATTAAAGGTGGAACTGGGCCTGCATATAGTAATGTGGCTACTTTTGCAAGTTGATGAGTTTCGAGACATTACAGTAGGTTGTGGCTATTTCTGCAAAGCAGTAGCAATTTTAATGGGGCTGATACAGGGGAGGTTGTTTGTGCAAATCAGTAGCACTCACGCACTGTGGCTTAAATTGCAATCTACAACAGGTCATGGCTATTTATGCAATTCATGCGTTTGGGCTGGAGGTGTAATTTGGAGGCTATCGGCGCAAATTCTTTTGGGCTGGCCGTGTCTCCTTCTTTGTGGAGTGGGCTGCTGTGATTTATTTTCTTGGACTAGTTTTGATGCAATTTTGAGTAGAATTTTTGTGATATCAATTTTGAGTATAATGCTCAATTTTGATAATAGGTCTTATGTAGAATTATATTTCCTTTTCGTACATCTGTTAGGATTTTCTGACACTGTGCTTGTTTTGTTATATGTTATATTTATAAATAAAAACTAGCCCTAGGCTCTGCCTAGTGGATTGCATAAAAAAAAAAAACCCTAAACCCACCCTAAACCCTAAACCCTAAACCCACGCCAAATTCTCTCTTCCTTCTCTCTTCTTTCTCTCTCTAGGTCGCGCGCAAGCTTCGAAGGGCAGCCATGGCTGCTGCAACCTCTCCCCAGCCTTTGGCTGTGGGAGAGGCAAACAAAAACACCATTGAAACACGTCCAAACTTCAATAACAAACAGTCATATGCATCGCAACTCAGAGGAAATCAATCTGCCGCAAAAACTACAAAGCTGGAGCTTTGTCCAGTCACCATCGAGCATGGAATTCCAACTGTGGAATTTACAACTGAAGAGGTGAAGGCATTCACCATTGAAGAAGGTCTCCATCAAGCAGTCATCCTTAAATTCTCATATGGTAAACCTGATCTGCATGAGTTACGACAGGTGATTCCAAAACAGTTCGACATTAAAGGCTACTGCAATATTGGACAATTGGAATATAGACATGTATTGGTAAGGTTCGATTTGTTTGAAGATTTTGTTCAAGTCTTGTCAAGATCCACAGGTTACATTAAGTCGAAGGGAGATGAGTTTTTCTTCAGATCGTTTCCATGGACGATTGGATTCAATCCAAGAGAGGAAACTTCAAAGTCTGTTGTGTGGATTTCGTTACCTAATCTACCTGCAAATTTCTTTGCCAAGAAGTCGTTAATGTCCATAGCTTCAGCTGTTGGGAAGCCTCTTGCAGTAGACAAAGCTACACAAGATAGAACAAGACCAAGCACAGCTAGGGTTAAGGTACTTCTTGACCTACTTGATAAACAACCTAAGAGGGTTAGGATCAATATTGTTGATACAAGCTCTGGCAAGTTAGTTGAACATTATCAAGAGATTGTCTATGATAATCTCCCAAGTTATTGTACCTACTGTAAGCATCAAGGACATATTGAAAAAGCATGTCGCTGGAGGATTGATGAAAGTAAAGATGGTGTAGCTGTCGTGGATGCAAGTGCAGACCTGGGCAGCCCTGACAAATTGCAAGGTGATTCAAGGGAGTATCTTAATGCTAAAAAGGCTATGCAACGAAGTGGTGAATCAAGAAAACAAAATCCAGTCGATCAGCAGGTGGTACAATTAACTGATCGTCAAATTGCTATTGGAAATAACTCCAATATGGTGGTTAGGGCAGCTGATGATACGTATGGAAATCTTGCTACGATGGTTAACAAAGACCTTACAACAGATACTAGTATAGTGGATATCACAAAGAGTAGTAAGGGACCACAAGTTGGACAACAAAGACAAGTTTCTATTAGGGACAATGAGCATATGCATAATCGAACAGGAGAAATTTACAATCTTGGTGATGGCACATGGATTGATAAAGGTCCACCCCAACCTTCTCGTGATGTCCCTGCTAGAACTGCTTTAGCAAGGATCTCTAATGTAGTTAATCCAATTGTGGAAGCATACGATAAGCTGGCTGCTGCAGCAAAAATTATGTCAACAGGTACAGTAAATGATTCTGGTCAACTACGAGAAGGCAATGGAGGTTCAAATAAAGTAGCTTCCCCAAGGCTGGCTATGGTTGATGGTGGACAAACGACTGCAGGTGGTGAAGCTGGGATTGAGGAAATTTCTCCATCTCCAATTCCACATGAAGGTGAGCAGCAAAAAAGCCCAAGGCAAAACTCTGACAGAGTAGATGTAGCCCAGACTTTAGGGAATATAAAAGTTGGGAATAAGACTGCATTACTGGAATATGTTGAGGGGAAGGTAATTGAGGATGGTAAGGGAGATGATCTGAGTAAAAAGGGAGAAATTTGGAACGTGGTTACAGGTTCAAAATCGCCTGTTAAGAGAGGGGATTCACCAAAGTTACAGGATCCAGGTGTTCGACCTAATGCCTTGAACATTGTTTCTACATCAAATTCTTTTGATGTTCTTGCTACTGCTAGNTTGGGCCGTTTTATTAGCACATTTAGCAGACAGTAAAATCATCAATTCTAGTGAGTTTTAACTGGATGATGCAAAAGGATAAGGAAATAGAGAAGGGCAAGGGGTACAACAAGGAAGTACATCCAGGTCTTTCTATTACAACAATCGTATCGGGAGGGGAGAGTACAAACTCGATTGAAGTTCTCACAGGCAATTACACTGAGGTGCAGAAGGGTGTGGTTGACGGTGTCTCTGAAGCTTGGCAACATCGGTTCTTCAGAGCAGCTGCAGTTAAACAGGAGTTTTGTGAGCTCTATCTTCAGTTCTCCAACACCATTGATTCAGGTATATACAAGAAGATTCACAAAAGAAATGGAGTCAGTCGATTTGATTTGAACAAAAATGAAGTAGACAGTAGAGAGAAGGAAGAGAGAGGAGGTCGATATTACCTAGGGCAGAAACCTGTGGAAATGAAAGGACAAGGAGATACATATGGGAAGCTAGGTGTAATGAAGGGGTGTATAGTGGGATACACGCGTACATTAGGAAATGAGAGTGCAGGAGTTATATTTGCAAATATGCGTACTTTGGGCTTATTGGGGCTACTCATGCAAACCAGTATCACTGCTGCTTTGGGCTGTGGACAATTAAAGGTGGAACTGGGCCTGCATATAGTAATGTGGCTACTTTTGCAAGTTGAGGAGTTTGGAGACATTACAGTAGGTTGTGGCTATTTTTGCAAAGCAGTAGCAATTTTAATGGGGCTGATACAGGGGAGGCTGTTTGTGCAAATCAGTAGCACTCACGCACTGTGGCTTAAATTGCAATCTGCAACAGGTCATGGCTATCTATGCAATTCATGCGTTTGGGCTGGAGGTGTAATTTGGAGGCTATCGGCGCAAATTCTTTTGGGCTGGCCGTGTCTCCTTCTTTGTGGAGTGGGCTGCTGTGATTTATTTTCTTGGACTATTTTTGATGCAATTTTGAGTAGAATTTTTGTGATATCAATTTTGAGTATAATGCTCAATTTTGATAATAGGTCTTATGTAGAATTATATTTCCTTTTCGTACATCTGTTAGGATTTCATGACACTGTGCTTGTTTTGTTATATTTATAAATAAAAACTAGCCCTAGGCTCTGCCTAGTGGATTGCTTAAAAAAAAAAGAGTAATCCTACAGCAATCGATACAAATATAAATACGGGACAAGCACTTTACTTAATATGGTGTAAGACTTGCTTAAACTGGTGCAATATTTGGTGTAGAAATAAACAATGTCTAGTCCTGTCAAATTGGATTATCAAGATAGTTTCTGCATTCCTATTATGATCGAGTCACTTTAGATTCTGCGGACAACTATATTGAATACGCTATTGTCAGAATGATTCAATTAAATTCTAACATGTTGCTTAACTCGGTCCTCATCGTACTCCTGTTGGGATTTCTAGAATTTTTGAATTGAGTTCTGAACCTCTTTCACTAGTTCCTCTATTGAAAACTGCAAAGTCCAACAAATGAATAATAATGATCAGAAAAGGTAAGTTGTACTATCAGCATGCCTAAGTAGGTAAAATGCGTAGGAGCAGAGCATAGATAAGCAGATGGTTGTTGTTATAGAACTAGAAATGACATTATTTTAAAGAGGAGCTGTAAGTTTCATCAGCAGCAGCAACAAGAACGTGGTAGCAGCCAAAATGCCCAGATTCCTACTATGCTATGGTGTTTCCTTGCCCACGCTAGCTCAGGATCTTGAAAGCTTTATAACCTCTCGATGTCAAAAAGAGAGCAAGGTGTCTGCCACTATAAAAGCTTCAATTTACCAGTTACATCATCTAACATCTCAGCTGGACCTAGAATAGTATGTATAATGATTATTTAGTATTATACCCTAACAAGCCAATTCTGGTTTATTAGGACTCCATGCATAGAGAGGGTGCAGAGGTCATTTCCAGCCTCTATACTGGAAGAACTAACCGTGTTTGCTATGTGCATCACCTACAGATCTAGCTATAATCGACTATTAGTGTTTTAAAAAGCTTCTTCCGAAGGCCTCATCAGACAAAGTAAAAAGATGAGAACGATGGATTGTTATCTGCAACAAATAAGACAAAATATAACAACGAATAAAACAACCATATGTCACATTCATATACAAGAAAGAAAGAAAGAACAACTAAAATCAGTTACAGTTACTGAACAACATCAGACTTACATACCTTCCAGTACAGTAATCAAGATTCAGATTGGCTTATGCACAATCAACACAATATTCTCTAATACAATTTTGAGGAAATTTGCTCAGATGCCTCAAAATTTCGCCACCCCCTTCACGATACCAAAATTTTTGCCACACCCACTAAATCAGCAAAACTTATGTGTAAAAACTTACTAACCCAATTTCAGAGAGTGAGAGAGAGGAATACGATAGAGAGGAAGATTCAACAGATTTCTTAGAGTGAACGAGAGAAGAAGATTTTTGGAGAGAGTGGCTTTGCAATCGAAGAAGCTGCCTCTGAGGGTTCAGTGCAATCGATCGAAGAAGTCTCTGAGGGTTCAGTGCAATGGATCGAAGAAGCTAAGAGCCTGTTTGGATGGGCTTAAAAGCTGGTCAAACCAGCTTTTAAGCCCTTTTTAACTTGTGGAAGTGTTTGGCAACCAAAAAAAAGAGCTTAAAAAAAGTTAAAATCTGCTTAAAAAAAGCTAAAAGCAATAAGTTGGGTAAACCCAACTTTTTCTAAATTGGCTTAAAAGCCATATTGCTTTGACCAAGTACATTACATTCTTATCCCTTATAGTTTTTCTTAATCCCGAAATTACCCCTAAAACCTAAAACTAATGCTATCTNTTAACAACTTTTTTTAAGTTTCAGCACTTTTATCCAAACACGTAACTGCTTATTTATAAAACAAGCTGCAGCACTTAAAAAGTGCTTTTAAGCACTTGTGCTTAAAAGCCACTTTTTTTAAGCCAATCCAAACGGGCTCTAAGTCTCTGAGCTAGGGTTCTTAATTTTGGGGTAGTAGCAGCTATATTGGATGTATCGATATTTTAATGGGGAAAGGGCAAAAACAGTCTTTTCACATAATATTTTCATTATTAAAATTATTCAAAAATAAAATAAATAAGGCTTATTTTGGCGGGTAACAAAATTCAGGGGGAAAATAACGAGGGAAANGGGGGGGGGGGGGGAATAACGAGGGAAAAAATAACCGTTCCAATAGAATTTTTACAATAAAAGCGTTTCAGTAGATAATTTTATGGGGACGGTTTATATAGCCGTTGCGCCAAATTAATCTATGGCAACGGTTGTTTTACAATTGCAACGGTTATATAAGTGTGCTGATATCACCAAAATGCTATTGTAACGGTTGTAACCGTTACCCTAGATGCTCTATGGCAACGGTTGAACAACCGTTGCCAAAAAACCGTTCCCATAGGCCCATTTTCTGGTAGTGCCACCTGGTTTTTGATGCTCATATTTCACCTCCTGACAATTGAGACACCGAGCTACAAATCCCACAATGTCTTTTTTCATTCTTCTCCACCAGTAATGCTGACTGAAATCCCGATACATCTTCACGGCACCCAGATGAATAGAATACCGCGAGCTATGGGCCTCTTCCAGAATCAACTCCCGAAGCTGATCCACATTGGGCACACAAATTCGGCCCTGCATCCTCAACACCCCATCATCACCAATGGTCACATCTCTGGCGTCATCATGCTGAAATCTGTCCATAAGGACAAGCAAATGCGGATCATCATACTAGCGCTCTCTGATGCAATCATATAAGGAAGACAGAGAAACCACACAAGCCAATACCCGACTGGGCTCCGAAATATCTAACCTCATGAACCGATTGGCCAAGGCCTGAACATCAACTGCAAGGGGTCTCTCCCCAACTGTAATATATGCCAAACTTCCCATACTCACAGCCTTTCGGCTCAAAGCATCGGCCACCACATTGACCTTTCCCGGATGGTACAATATAGTAATATCATAATCCATTAGCAACTCCAACCACCTTCGCTGCCTCAAATTAAGATCTTTCTGCTTGAAAAAGTGCTGGAGACTACGGTGATCAGTAAACACCTCACAAGACACCCCATACAAGTAATGCCTCCAAATCTTCAATGGGTGAACTATGGGAGCCAACTCCAAATCATGAACGGGGTAGTTCTTCTCGTGGGGCTTCAACTGACATGAAGCATAAGCAATAACCTAACCCTCTTGCATCAATACACAACCAATACCAACTCTCAAAGCATCACAATACACGGTATATGAACGTGAAGCTGATGGCAAAACTAACACTGGAGCTGTGGTCAAGGCTGTCTTGAGGTTCTGAAAGCTCTCCTCACACTCATCTGACCATACAAATGAAGCACCCTTCTAAGTCAACTTGGTCAAGGGCGATGCGATAGAAGAGAATCCTTGAACAAATAGGCAATAATAACCCGCCAAACCAAGAAAGCTGCAAATCTCTGTGGCTGAGGACGGTTTGGGCCAACTTTAAACAACCTCTATCTTCTTCAGATCAACCTGAATACCCTCGTTGGACACCACGTGCCCCAAGAAAGCCACTGAACTGAGCCAAAACTCACACATGGAGAATTTTGCTTAAAGCTTCTCCTCCCTCAATATCTGCAGCACAACTCTCAAATGCTCCGCGTGCTCCTCCTAACTACGTGAATACACAAGAATATCATCAATGAAGACTATGAAAAACGAGTCGAGATAAGGCCGAAACACAATATTCATCAAATGCATGAATGCTGCTTGGCCATTGGTCAACCCAAAAGACATCACCAAGAACTCATAATGACCATATCGGGTCTTGAAAGCTGTCTTAAGAATATCCGAGTCCCTGATCTTCAACTACTGATAACCTGAACGAAGATCAATCTTGGAGAACACTCTCGCTCCCTAAAGCTGGTCAAATAAATCATCAATGCGAGGCAAAGGATACTTGTTCTTAACTGTTACGCTGTTCAATTGCCTATAATCAGTGCACATCCTCATAGTGACATCCTTCTTCTTCACAAATAGAACCGGCGCACCCCAAGGTGACACACTAGGCCGAATGAACCCCTTAACAAGGAGTTCCTAAAGCTTTTCCTTTAACACCTTCAACTCCGCTGGTGCCACATGATATGGCAGAATAGAAATGGGATGAGTGCACGGCACCAGGTCAATACCAAAATCAATATCCCTATCCGGCGGCATGCCCGGCAGGTCCGCAGGAAACACATCGGGAAAATCCCTCACAACTGGAAAAAAATCAATCCTAGGAGTCTCAGCACCGACATCCCTCACAAAGGCTAGATACGAAAGACAATCCTTCCCAACCATACGTTAAGCCTTTAAGAATGAGATCACTCTACTCAGAACATAATCAGTCACACCTCGCCACTCAATCCGTGGCACACCCGGCATAGCCAGTGTGACTATTTTAGCATGACAGTCTAGAATAGCATGACACGGAGATAGCCAATCCATGCCCAAAATAACATCAAAATCCACCATAAACAACAATAAAAGATCCACTCGGGTCTCCAGACCCCCAATAGTCACCACACACGACCGTTACACACGGTCTACAACAACAGTATTGCCCACCGCGGTAGATACATGAACAGGTAAAGCAAGAGACTCACGGGGCGTACCCAAATAACGAGAAAATTATGATGACATATAAGAAAAGGTGGAACCGGGATCAAATAATATAGAGGCATCTCTATGGCATACCGAAACAATACCTATAATGACAGCATCAGAAGGAATAGCATCGGGTCTAGCTGGAAGTGCATAGAAACGGGCCTGACCACCACCTGATCGACCTCCCCCTCTAGGGCGACCCCTAGCTGACTGACCTCCACCCCTAGCTGGGTGGGTGGGTGGTGGTAAAGCAACTGGCTCTGAAGCCGATGACTGACCCCTCTGGTGAGATGAACTCGCAAGACGACGAGGGCACTACCTCCACATATGACCTATCTCTCCACACTCATAACAACTCCAGGTGCTGGAGAAGGGGACTGAAGGGAGCCCCTCGCACCTAAGTGACTAGCAGATGCACCTGACGTAGAGAGCCCTGAACTAACGAAGCACGGGATGAACTCTAAGTTGGAAGGGCACTAAGTGATGACTGTCCCTAATGAGAACTATGAGAACCATGACCTGATGATGCCCCACGGTAACCTGGGCGAGCTGGCTGAGCACGCCTGAATGGACGGCCTCTGTCGTGCTGAAACTGACCTCTCGAAGGAGTACCACTATAACTACCAGATCCTCGAGGCCTCTTGGCCTCTCTCTCCTCTCGCTCGTGACGACGAACCAACTCAATCTCATGGGCAATATTCATAACCTCCTTGAAAGTAGCACCGGTCACCCTCTCCCTGGTCATGAGAATACAGAGCTAATAAGTGAGGCCATCGACAAACCTCCTAATCCTCTCTCTATCTGTTGGAACCAACCAAATAGCATGACAAGCTAACTCAGAGAACCTCATCTCATACTGCGTCACAGTCATCTCTCCTTGACACAACCACTCAAACTGCTTGCGTAGCTCCTCTCTGCGAGACTGCGGATACTTCTCCAGAAAGAGAACAGAGAACTTCTGTTAGGTAAGGGGTGTTGCACCAACAGGCCTATGCCTCTTAAAAGCCTCCCACCAAGTGAAGGCAGCTCAAGAAAACTGATAAGTAGTGAAAGCGACCCCGCTGGTCATTAGAACACCTGCTGTACGAAGCATCCTCTAACACTTATCCAAGAAACCCTGGGCATCCTTGCCCTCTGAATCACTGATGGTCGGAGGCTGAAGTCTACCAAACCTCGCCAACCTAGGCTGCTGCAACTAGCTAGGTTGGATGTGCCCCTGGTGTCTGAAGTCCCTGCACGACCTACTCAGGTGTACGAGCGGCGGGAGTCTGATTGCCTCCCCCAACCTGAGAAGTAGTTGCGGCTGTAGTAGCTGAGACCGCCTGAGCCAGGCTAGAGCAAACTGATAGGATCTAAGCTAAGGCCTCCTGATGACCCGGAATCACAATAGGCACAGCTGGTGCCTTCGCCGGTGCTGCTGGAGCGTCCACAACTAGGACCTGATCCTGAATTGGGGCGGCTGGTGGATCTGCAGGTGCTGCCCTAGCTGCTGTGCGGGCCACACCTCTGCCCCTACCGCGACCACGACCACGTCCTCGACCTCTAGTCGCCACAGCTGGTGGTACTGGTGGTCGTCCATCCTGGCCGGTAGCGCGTGTCCTCACCATCTGTGATAGAATAGAATGACAGAAGTTTAGTACTCGGATTAACAAATTCGCGCGACAAGAATTTCAAGAATATGAAGTTTTTCCTAAAGGTTCTGCAGCCTCTCGAGGATAAATACAGACGCCTCCGTACCGATCCGCGAGACTCTACTAAACCTGCTCATGACTCGTGAGACCTATGTAACATAGGCTATGATACCAACTTGTCACGACCCTAAACCCGGACCCGATCGTAATGACGCCTCTCATGAAGACAAGGCCAACGAACACTTTCCCATTTTCATTTAAGCAATTAAACAATAAGAAAACATGATAAATAATCCAAAAGTGAGCAGTTAACAGTACAGTTGTGAAATAGAAACCCAACACAGCTCGATACTGGGGTGTCAGTAGTCATGTGCATCTATCAATACGCTACAAGTCTGAAATGCCTACTAAAATATCACAGAATAACTGATAAAGAGATAGAAACGAGATAAAGGGGGAGAAACACGGGACTGCGGATGCCAAGCAGCTACCTCGTGGACTCTAAAGTCTATCGGGAGCTCTCAACTCGCGCTAGCAGGATCAGCAACGCCTAAATCTGCACACGGGGTGTAGGGTGTAAAGTAAGTACTCCAACTCAGTGAGTAATAATCATAAATAAATGACTGAGAGATATGAAAAACACGTAAGGCACATTATAGGCTATAATTAAGCAGTAAAACCAGTAAAAATAGTGAATCAATAAAGATATGTAAAAATCATTTAAGCTCAACTTAAACTTCATGAAATGCCTTTTCAACAATTTAAACAGGTAAATGACATACAAATAAGAAAGATAAACACATAAAGATTCGCCCCTCGGGCACAATGTCAACAATTCCACCCCTCAGGCAATATCTCAGAACAATACTAGCCCCTCGGGCTACATCTCACATCACAATGGGTACCCGCGCTCACTGGGGTGTGCAGACTCCTGCAGGGGCCCCTTATGGCCCAAGCACAATATAAAGCCATCTCGTGGCATCATCACTAGGCTCTCGGCCTCATATCAACAAGCCATCTCGTGGCATACATATCTCAGGCCCTCGGCCTCATAATCATAATCTGGTGTTTCCTCACAACATAGGCCCTCAACCTTACTCAGTCAAAATCCTCACAAGCCACTCGGCCAACAGTAAAACATAGTGCTCAGCCCAAAATATCATTTAAGTGTTAAAGTAGAGTAAATATGGCTGCGTTATGAAAAATAATAGAATATAGCATAACTGAGTTCAAGTATAAAGTCAAATAGTGAGGAAATATTTATAGAAATCCCCTAAGGGTTCAAATAGTTGTCACGAGGCCCAAATATAGCATTCAGCCCAAAACATGATGATAGCAACTAGTCAAATACGGGGTAAAATAATCATTCGGGATGGTCTATGTCACGATCCCCACACTCGTCATCAATCGTATATGTCACCTCAATATAGCACAACGATGTGCAAATCCGGGGTTTCATACCCCTCAGGACATCATTTACATTCATTACTCAACTCAATCTGGTTAAATCTCTAGCCCGCGACACCTTTGCCCCTCGAATTGGCCTCCACTCGCGTTGAATCTATCCAAAATCAAAATCACAGGGTTAAAATGTGCTAAGGGAACGAAGCCCAAGCGAAAATAATTAATTTGCAACACAAATCCCGAAATTACCAAAACCCGACCCCCGGGCTCACGTCTCGGATTCCGGTAAAATTCACATCAATGGATTCCTTATCACTCCCCGAGTTCATTCATACCAAAAGCATCAAAATCCAACCACATATGACCCCTCAAATCCCAATTTCTAGGTCTCCAATTTCAAGCCCTAGTTCTTCCATTTTAGGCGTAAATTCCATGATTAATTAGGTAGATTTCACATTAGAATCGAGGATTAAGTCCATGAATCTTACCTCCAAGTGATTCGCCTTGAATCCCTCTTCAATCCTCTTCAAAAAGCTCCAAAAAAGCTGACATTGGTGGAAATAAACCCCAAAATTACGGACAAGATGACTATTTAAACATTCTGCCCAGGCCTCATTTCCTTCTTCGAGAACGCGGTCAACGCCTCGCGTTCGCGAAGCACAAAATAACTTTGACCAAAAATTACTCTTCGTGATCACGACATGCTCATCGCGAACGCGATGCTTCTTTAGACTAACCCTTCGCGATTGCGGTACCTCTCTCGCGAATGCGATGAATAAAATACCCTGAAGCTCAGCTGCCCAAATCCTCTACGCGACGCGGTCCACTTCACGCGAACGCGATGACGAATCGCCCAGCCCTTCGCGAATGCGGAGCCTTCCTCGCGAATGCAAAGGCTAAAATTTCAGCCTTCACCTGCTAACCCTTCGGGAACGTGAGGGCCTACTCACGAACGCGAAGGCCAATTTTCTACAACACTGATATGCAATTTTCTGCAACTCCAACCAACATGAAATGGTCCGATTGACCACCCGAAACTCACCCGAGGCCCCCGGGACCTCAACTAAACATGCCAACATAACCCATAACCTCATTCAAACTTATTCTACCTTCAAAACGCTCAAAACAACATCAAAACATCAAATTCGCATCGGATTAAAGCCTAAGAATTCCAAAATCTTCTAAATTACGCTTTTGATCAATAACCCAACCAAACCACGTCCGAATGACCTGAAATTTTGTAAACGCATCCCAAATGACACCACGGAACTACTGAAACTCTCGAAATTCCATTCTGATCCCTATATAAAAATCTCACCTACCAACTGAAAATCGCCAAAAATCCAATTTCGCCAATTCAAGCCTAAATCTACTCCGGACCTCCAAAACTCCTTCCGATCACGCTTCTATGTCCCACAATACCTCCCGAAGCTACCGAACCATCAGAACTCACATCCGAGCCCTCTAACACATAAGTCAACATCCGGTTGACTTTTTCAACTTAAGCTTCCCCAAAAGAGACTAAGTGTCTCAAACCTTACCAAATCCTTTCCAAACCCGAGCCAACCAACCGCATCACAAATAGAATCGATAGACAAAGCAATAAGAAGCAGAAATTAGCTCATGAGATGACTGGCCAGGTTGTCAGACCTCCTTTTACCTTACGTCGATTTGTGTGTGCGGTCCGGATATATATCCGGAACGCTTTTATGTGTAAATATGATGGAAATGTTAATTTAGCCTTTAAAATTTAATTTAAGTTGACTTCGGTCAACATTTTGGGTAAACAAACCTGGATCTGTGTTCCGACAATCCCGAGAGGTCTATAGTAAAATATGGGACTCGGGCGTATGCCCGAAAATGAATTCCGAGGTCCCAAGCCTTATAAATCAATTTTTGAAAGAAATTATTTTGCTAAAATGTTTAAGAATTAAAGAAAAGAAATAATTTTTGAAATCATTGGTATCGAGCCCGTATTTTAGTTCCGGAGCCTGGTATAGGTTCAATATGATTATTATGATATGTATGTAAAATTTGGTAAGATACAGAAGTCGTTTGACGTGATTCGGACATGTAGTTGTGAGATTTGATACTTTGGAAGTTTTGGAATTTTTCTTTGATTTTAATGCTAAATTCGTTTTTTAAAATGTTAATTTGGTGATTTGATCGCAGGAGCAAGTCCGTATGATGTTTTTAGACTTGCGTGCATGTTTGGTTTAGAGCCCCAAGGGCTCGGGTGAGTTTCGGATAGGCCACGAGATGTTTTACACTTGAAATTCTCTACTATTTTTGTTGTTGCTGGTGTGCCTAGGATTAGTGCTATGTGATCGCATAGCACCTTTCGCGATCGCATAGTGTAAAGTTCTGGGGGTCACCAGTTGTTCTATGCGAACGCATAGATTCCCTCGCGAACGCACTGGGTCAAACTAGGCCTGGGGGAGGGGAGCCCAAATACCCATTGCGAACGCATCCCCCTCTACGCGATCACGAAAGCCGATTAGGCATGACCCTATGCAAACGCGAACAGACCCATGCGAACGCATAGAAGGTCTGCCCAGTTATATTCCAACATTTTAAAACACAGACAGAACCATTTCTTTCACCATTTTTGAAGACCACAACCTTTAGGACGATTTTCTCCACCAAAGTTCATCCCAAAAGTGTTGGTAATCAATTCTAAACTTTGCTCTTTCAATTACCCAATGTTTTTCAACACTTTTAAATCAAATATCAAGGGTTTTCATGGTAAAAATTAGGAATTTGGGTAGATTTAGGGCTTTTTGAATAATTGTGGAAGTAATATTGGTAATTGATTGAAGAGTGTTGCTTCAAGTTGTAAAACAAATTGTGGAAGTAAAATTGGTAATTGAACCTTATAGAGCATTGGCTCAAGTTGTGTAGTGAGTTGTGAAGTAAATGTGAAATAAAAAGAAGAGGATTACTATATTGTCTCCCTTGCCGGGATATTGTTGTTTTTAATGCTATCTCCCTTGCCGGGATGTTCGATGTTTTTGATATTGTTCTCTTGCCGGTATTTGATTGTTGTACTATTGTTCTCTTGCTAGGATTTTATTGTGATTTTATTTATTTCCTTTGCCCTTATTTCTTGTGATTGTTGTTTGGGTGAGGAAGAGTGTTGAAGCATGAAGGGTGATGTCGTGCATTGTTTTGGTAAGAGAGTGTTAAAGCACGAAGGGTGATGTCGTGTATGATTTTGTGAGGAAGAGTGTAGAAGAACAAAGGGTGATGCCATGTCGTATGATGCACAATTCTGTGCCGATTATATTGATTTTATGGTGAGGACGAGAGTAAAAGCACGAAGGGTGATGCCATGTAGATTATATTGATTCTTATGGTGAGGACGAGAGTAAAAGCACGAAGGGTGATGCCGTGCACTAGTTTGATTTTTTATTCTTGTTGATAATTGAGTTATGGTGTTCCTTATATTTACCTGCTGTCCTTCCGTTATCATTTGATCCCTGCAGCATGTTTCCCCCTCCTATCCTTAATTGTACATCCTGCTTTTATTTTCTCCTGTATATGATTTAACTGCACAGGTTTATTTGGTAGTCTGGTCCTAGCCTCCTCACTACTTCACCGAGGTTAGGCTAGGCACTTACCAGCACATGGGGTCGGTTGTGTTGATACTACACTCTGCACTGTGTAGAATTCCTAGACCGTCTGTGAAGTTGTGATACCAGTTTTGGGTGTCTTTGTTTAAGAAATTGTATTGGAAATATTTAATGGTTTTATTTGTTTCTTCCGCTTGTTTAAATTCCGCTATTTATAAACTGTTGGTTAATAATTGTTAAAGGATTAAAAAATGGAAAAAGGTAAATTGTTCAAACGGTTGGCTTGCCTAGCTTTCACTAGTAGGCGCCATCACGACTCCCGAGGGTAGGAAATCCGGGTCGTGGCAAGTTGGTATTAGAGCTCTACGTTACATAGGTCTCAAAATTCACGTACAAGCTTAGTAGAGTCTGCGAGATCGGTACAAGGACGTCTGTATTTATCCCCCAGAGGCTACAGTGTCAGGAAAAACTTAACATCTATTCTTTCTTGCCGTGCGGTTTGGTTTCTCAATGCTAATTGAATTTCTGCTCTGTTCTTTTGCAGATGGCGATAACACGCGCTTCCTCATCCACAGACCAGTAGCCCGAGCCCCCAGCAACAGCTCCCACAAGGGGTAGAAGGCGAGGCCGAGGCCGTGCTAGAGGCCGAGGTAGGGGCAGAGCTCAGCCCAGAGCAGCAGCACTAGCGGCGGAGCCTCAGGTTAAGTTTGATGATGAGGTTCCGTCCCAGGTTGTTCCGGTGGGCCCAGCTCAGGTCCCACAGGGGTTCATTGCTACCTTAGTACTTCAGGATGCTCTGGTCTGTCTGGTGGGCCTTATGGAGAGTGTCGCCCAGGCAGGCTTGCTTCCGGTAGAACCAGCCATCTCTCAGGATGGAGGAGGAGCCCAGAGTCCTACTACCCGCACTCCGGAGCAGATGGCTAACCAGTTTTAGACTCTAGAAGCTCAGCCAGTTGGAGCAGGAGCGGCGTGTGGTAGCTTAGACCGGTGATGGAGCAGCTATGTCTCCTGATGTCTTGTGGAGATTGGACAGGTTTACCAAGCTATTCACTACCACTTTCAGCGGTGCATCTTCTGAGGATCCCCAGGATTATTTTGCCAGCTGTCACGAGGTTCTCATGAACATGGGGATAGTGGAGACTAATGGGGCCGACTTTGCTACTTTTCGCTTATCTGGATTCACCAAGACTTGGTGGAGAGATTATTGTTTGGCTAGACCAGTTGGGTCACCAGCTTTGACTTGGGATCAGTTTTCTCAGCTGATTTGAGAAGTTTCTTCCTGTCACTCATAGGGAGATCTATCGGAGGCATTTTGAGCGTCTCCAGCAGAGTTTTATACTGTTACCCAGTACGATATCGGGTTTATTGATTTGGCCCATCATGCTCTTCTTATACCTCCCACTGAGAGAGAGTGAGTGAGGAGGTTCATTGAGGGATTCATTCAGCCTATTAGACTTCAGATGGCTAAGGAGACGGGGAGTGAGATTTATTTTCAGGAGGCGAACAATGTGGCTAGGAGAGTTGAGATGGTTCTATCACAGGGAGGTGGTTAAGGGTCTGACAAGAGGCCTCATCATTCAGGCAGATTTAGTGGCACCTCGTCTAGAGGCAGGGATTCGCATGGTAGAGGCCATCCTCCTAGGCCTTTTCAGTCAACACTTCAGGTTTCTCACGGTGCTTCAAGTGGCTGTGGTTCTCATATGCAGTATTCTGATCAGCAGTCATATAGTGCGTCACCAGCTCCTATCAGTGCACCGCCGCTCTAGAGTTTTCGGGGTGGTCATTCAGGTCGTCAAGGTCAGTAGTCTCAGAAGTCGAGGGCTTGTTATACTTATGGTGATATGGGTCACATTGCTAGATTTTTTCCTCGAGCATCGATCAGCTCTCAGCATCAGATTTCCCATGCCATGGTTTAGGAACTGTGTGTTCCACAGCCCACTCAGCCAGCTAGAGGTGGAGGTATAGGAGTTAGAGGTGGAGGTAGAGGTATTAGAGGTGGAGGTCAAGCCGCTATAGGTGGAGGCCAGCCAGCAGCAGGCCGTCCCAGAGATGTAGTTCAGGGTTGTGGGGCCCAACCCCGATGTTATGCCCTTCCAGCCAAGCCTGAGGCTGAGGCTTCCGATGCAATTATCACATCTACGGTTCTGATTTGTAGTAGAGATGCATTAGTTCTATTTGATCCAGGATCTACGTACTCCTATGTGTCATCTTATTTCGCACCGTATCTGGTCATGCCTAGTGATTCCTTGAGTGCTCCTGTATATGTGTCTACACTGGTGGGTGATTCTATTGTGGTAGATGGTGTCCATCGTTCATGTATAGTTGTGATCGGGGGTCTTGAGACTCGTGTAGATTTGTTACTTTTGGACATAGTTGATTTTGATGTCATATTGGGGATGAACTGGTTATCACCTTACCACGCGATCTTGGACTGTCATGCCAAGACTGTGACCTTAGCTTTGCCGGGGTTGCCTCGTCGAGAGTGGAGAGGTACTCCTGGTCATTCTACCCGTAGTGTTATCTCATATGTGAAGGCTCAGCGCATGTTCGAGAGGGGGTGTTTGGCCTATTTGGCATATGTTCGTGATTCTACTGCCGAGGTTCTTTCTATTGATTCTGTGCCTATTGTTCGTGAGTTTCTTGAGGTATTTTCTTCAAACCTGCCGGGTATGCCACCCGACAGGGATATTGACTTCTGCATTGATTTGGCTCTGGGCACTCAGCCCATTTCTATCCCGCCGTATTGTATGGCCCCGCCTGAGTTGAAGGAGTTAAAGGAGCAGTTCCAAGACTTGCTTGAAAAAAGCTTTATTAGACCTAGTGTCTCTCCTTCGGGTGCCTGTTGTTTGTTAAGAAGAAGGATGGATCGATGCGAATGTGTGTAGATTACCTGCAGTTGAACAAGGTTACAATCAAGAGTAAGTATCCATTGCCGAGGATTGATGATTTGTTTGATGAGCTTCAGGGTGCCAAGGTATTTTCAAAGATTGACTTGAGATCTGGCTATCATGAGTTGAGGATTAGGGTATCCAATGTCCTTAAGACACCTTTCCGCACTCGGTACGGGCATTATGAGTTCTTGGTGATGTCATTTTGGTTGACAAATGCCCCAGCAGCTTTTGTGGATTTGATGAACCGAGTGTTCAGGCCTTACATGGATTCATTTTTTATTGTCTTCATTGATGATATTTTGATTTATTCTCGCAGCCGGGAGGAGCACGAGCAGCATCTGAGAGTTGTTCTTCAGACTTTGAGAGATAGTCAGTTGTATGCTAAGTTATCGAAGTGCGAGTTTTGGTTGGGGTCAGTTGCTTTCTTGGGTCATGTTGTTTCAGGAGAGGGTATTCAGGTAGATCCCAAGAAGATAGAGGCAGTCAAGGACTGGCCTAGACCCGTATCAACTACAGAGATCCAGAGTTTCTTGGGTTTGGCAGGCTATTATCGTCGGTTTGTGGAGGGGTTTTTATCTATTGCAGCCCCGATGACCAGGTTGACCTAGAAAGGTGCCCAGTTTAGGTGGTCGGACGAGTGTGAGGCAAGCTTTCAGATGCTCAAGACAGCTTTGACTACGACGCCGGTGTTGGTTTTGCCCATAGGTTAAGGGCCATATACAGTTTATTGTGATGCATCTCGTATTGGACTTACTGCGGTGTTGGTGCAGGATGGCAAGGTTATTGCATATGCTTCGCGTCAGTTGAAGATTCATGAGAAGAATTATCTAGTTCATGATTTGGAGTTAGCAGCCATTGTTCACGCGTTGAAGATTTGGAGGCATTATCTATATGGCGTGTCATGTGAGGTGTTCACGGATCACAAGAGTTTGCAATACTTGTACAAGCAGAAAGAGCTGAATTTGAGGCAGAGGAGGTGGTTGGAGCTATTGAAAGACTATGATATCACCATCTTATATCATCCGGGGAAGGCCAATGTGGTGGCTGATGCTTTGAGTAGGAAGTCAGCCAGTATGGGTAGTCTTGCATATATTCCGGTCGGTGAGAGACCGCTTGCTTTTGATGTTCAAGCTTTGTCCAATCAGTTCGTGAGGTTGGATGTTTCTGAGCCCAGCCGTGTGTTAGCTTGCACACTCGCTCGTTCTTCTTTATTGGAGCGTATTCGAGATCAGCAGTATGATGACCCTCATTTGTGTGTCCTTAGAGACACGGTGCAGCACGGAGGTGCTAAGCAGGTTACCTTAGGACATGATGGAGTTTTGAGGCTTTAGGGTCGAGTTTGTGTGCCTAATGTGGATGGACTCCGAGAGTTGATTTTAGAGGAGGCCCATAGTTCCCGGTACTCTATTCATCCGGGCTCCGCTAAGATGTATCAGGATTTGCAGCATCATTATTGGTGGAGGAGAATAAAGAAGGATATTGTTGCATATATGGCTCGGTGTTTGAATTATCAGCAGGTAAAGTACGAGCATCAGAGACCTGGTGGTTTGTTCCAGAAGATTGAGATTCCTGAGTGGAAGTGGGAGCCTATCACTATGGACTTCATTGTTGGACTCCTATGGACTTAGAGGAAGTTGGATGCAGTGTGGGTTATTGTTGATAAGCTGACCAAGTAAGCACATTTCATTCCTGTGGTAGTCTCCTATTCTTCCGAGAGGTTAGCTTAAATCTATATCCATGAGATTGTTCGTCCTCATGGTCTGCCCGTGTATCATTTCTGATCGAGGTATGCAGTTTACATCGCATTTTGGGAGAGCAGTTCAGTGTGAGTTGGGCTCGCAGGTTGAGTTGAGCACATCGTTTCATCCTCAGACGGACGGGCAGTCCGAGCGGACTATTCAGATTTTGAAGGATATGCTCCGAGCTTGTTTCATTGACTTTGGAGGCTCGTGGGATCAGTATTTGCCTTTAGCGGAGTTTTCCTACAACAACAGCTACCAGTCGAGTATCCAGATGGATCCATATGAGGCTTTGTATGGTAGGCGGTGTCAGTCGCTGATTGTATTGTTTGAGCCAGGAGACGCTCAGTTGTTGGGTACAGATCTAGTACAGGATGCCTTGGACAAGGTCAGCATCATTCAGGATAGGCTTCGTACAGCTCAGTCCAGGCAAAAGAGTTACGTCGATCGTAAGGTTCGTGATGTGGCATTCATGGCTGGCGAGCGAGTGTTGCTTCGGGTGTCGCCTATGAAGGGCGTGATGAGATTTGGAAAGAAGGGCAAGCGTAGCCCTAGGTTCATTGGCCCGTTTGAGATTCTTGATTGAGTGGGAGAGGTCTCTTATAGACTTGCGTTGTCGCCGAGTTTATCAGCCGTGCACCCAGTGTTTCATGTGTCCATGCTTCGAAAGTATCACGGCGATCCATCCCACGTGTTAGATTTCAGCACTATCCAGTTGGACAAGGACTTGTCATATGAGGAGGAGCCGGTAGCTATTCTAGACTGGCAGGTTCGTAAGTTGAGATCGATGAGTTTTCCTTCTGTTCGTGTTCAATGGAGAGGTCAGCCTGCTGAGGCATCGACCTGGGAGTCCGAGTTCGATATGCGGAGCCGTTATCCCCATCTTTTCCCCGACTCAGGTACTTCCTTCTTATGTCCGTTCGAGGACGAACGGTTGTTTTAGAGGTGGAGGATGTGATGACTCATCACTTGATTTATGAGTAAATTCGATGTTCCCAGGCCTTAGAAGCCTCCTTTTTCCTCACCTCGATTTTCGTGCGCGGTCCGGGCGTATATCCAAAACACTTTTATGTGGAAATGTGATGGAAATGTTAATTTGGCCTTTAAAATTTAATTTAAGTTGACTTCGGTCAATATTCTGGGTAAACGGACCCGGATCTGTGTTCCGACGATCCCGGGAGGTCCACAGTAAAATATGGGACTCGGGCGTATGCTCGGAAATGAATTCTGAGGTCCCAAGCCTTAGAAATCAATTTTTGCAAGAAATTATTTTGTTGAATTGTTTAAGAATTAAAGAAAAGATATAATGTTTGAAATCATTGGTATCGGGCCCGTATTATTGTTCCAGTGCCCGGTACAGGTTCAATATGATAATTATGATATGTCTGTAAAATTTGGTAAGAAACCAAAGTCGTTTGACGTGATTCAGACCCGTAGTTGTGAAATTTGATACTTTGGAAGTTTTGGAATTTTTCTTTGATTTTAATGCTATATTCGTTGTTTAAGATATTAATATGGCGATTTGATCGCACGAGCAAGTCTGTATGATATTTTTAGACTTGCGTGCATGTTTGGTTTAGAGCCCCGAGGGCTTGGGTGAGTATCACATAGGCCACGGGATGTTTTACACTTGAAATTCTCTGCTGTTTTTGTTGTTGCTGGTGTGCCTCGGATTAGTGCTATGCAATCGCATAGCACCTTTCGCGATCGCATAGTGTAAGGTTTTGGGGGTCACCAATTGTTCTATGCGAACGCATAGGTTCCCTCGCGAACGCACTGGGTTAAACTGGGCATGGGGGAGGGGAGCCCAAATACCCTATGCGAACGCATCCCCCACTACGCGATCGCGAAGGCCGATTAGGCCTGACCCTATGCGAACGCGGACAGACCCAAGCGAACGCATTGAAGGTCTGCCAAATTATATTCCAACATATTAAAACACGGACATACCATTTCTTTCACCATTCTTCGAAGACCACAGCCCTTAGGAAGATTTTATCCACCAAAGTTCATCCCCAAAGTGTTGGTAATCAATTCTAAACTTTGCTCTTTCAATTACCCAATGTTTTTCATCACTTTTAAATAAAAAATCAAGGGTTTTCATGGTAAAAATTAGGAATTTGGGTATAGTTAGGGCTTTTTGAATAATTGGGATTTCGACCTCGTTTTGGGTTCGAATTTTGAAACAAATTGCATATTTGCGCTCGTGGGTGAATGAGTAAACATAATTTGGTCCGAACTCCGAGTTTGGACCAAGCGGTCCCGGGGTCGAGTTTTAACCTTTTTTGAGAAAATTTAGGAAAAAATATAATTTTCAGTAAATATAGTTCTTTTTTCTATAAATAGAATTTTATTTATGGTGAATGTCTATATTTAGAGTGATTCTAGTGTTTATTACTTGGTGGCTAAGTCACCCTATCCCTATAAATAGAGGCTTCTATTCCATTGGAATTCACCCCAAAAAATTCAATAAGAATTCCCTTTCTCTTTCTCTGCAATATTTTTCTTGTTTTTTTATTGTTTCATAACACGTTATCAGCACGAGAATCTAACCAATTGAGTGGAAGCTTTGTGATTGAGCATAATGATTTTCAATTGTTCCATGAACTTCTTTCATGATTAAATTATGGATTTAAGGTAAGTATTTTACCGTATTTTTCTCTTTTATTCTATAATTTGATTTTAAATACAAGCATAGACAATAAACTGTGATTAACTCTAATGGAGTTAGTAAGAAATTATAACCACCCGAAGTGGTATAATTTCTATGTCTTGCCATGATCAAAGTCATGTATGATCGCGAGCACAATAAGTGAAAACCCGTCCCATTGAATTTGCTCCATTATCATTCCCTTAAGAGAATGTGATAGCAGTATGTGATAAGTTTGAATGAAGACAAAATTATTACTACGAATGTATCAATGGATTTGGACGTGGCAATAGACGAGATTATAATCGTCATCATTATGATAATGGGAACAATAAGGATTCTCAAAATAATCCTTCACTTTGTGCAAGTAATAGTTGTCATCGATTTGACATGAGATTTTGTAAAGAACATATAGATGATTATGGTCCATTCATTATTTGAATGTGACAACACATGATTTATGAATACATATTCATTCTTGGAAGAATTTGAACGTGCTAGTGGTAGTGAATATACCACACTAACCTCTAGAATGAGGTTTGAGATGAAATAAGAAAATAATATCATTATTATGGCGTGAATGGTCATTGGTCACGTATCTATTGCACGCCAAAATATTTTGGTAATGTGCTTATAAAAGAATAACATTAATGCAAGAAACATATCTTGCATATAATTTTGACCATACCCATAAGGGTATGACTTTCTCTTTCAAAGAGATATTCACCATATGGATGTTGATGAATATGTGGTAGTACCAAATTAATTGAGAGCTTTGGAAGAGCCAATTATTACTATATTGGAGAAACACAATTGATTACCAATAAGGTATTGTGTTGTAGTAAGTCTCAAAGAAACTTATTCAGTTTCCAAAGTATACGCGAAAGCGATTGATTATATTGAGACTGTAAATAAAGGAAATATTTAATATCTTCTATTACTACAACTTGTAGCTGGGTAATATGTATGTGAAAAGCACCCGCTTTATTCTCCGGTTTGTACTACACAAATAAAAGAATACCACAATAAAGTGGATGTTATTGATATAAAAACCCATATCATAATAAACTTGGAGTTTATTGATAATTGCACACGTCATTGTGTAAATCTGAAGTTTATCAATATTGATAATTTATTCAGTTGGCATAATTGGTTTAGCCATATCAATTTAAGTATAATGTGCAAAAATAATGGAAAATTCACATGGGTAAATATTAAAGAACTAGAAAGTTTTTTACGAATTCTCTTATATTGCCTGTTCTCATTAATTAATAGATCAAATAAAATTGGGGTTGAATCCTATGAATGCTGGAAATATCAAATGTGAATATGGGCCCATTCACCTGCCATGTATACCACATAAGATACATCTATGAGATGGTTACATGTGCGATTATTAATAACCCGCAACCTGGCCGATGTTTGCGAGGTAACTTGCTCAATAATTAAATTTCAAGCATAATTTCCAGATTTTCTATTCAAGACAGTTCATCTTGATAAGTTGGTTTACATCACAGATGGTTTAGCAAAATAATTTATTGAGTGCCTCCACTTATTAGCTAAACATTTGCTTATGAGAACAAAGTTATCAATATCAGTTTGATATACGTTATATACCAAAGCATATTATTTTCTCCCCTCACAAGTGGTTCAGGGTCAGGAACAAAATAATCCCATCTTATTATTATTGATGTGCGCGGTATATTCTGATTAATACCATAACGCACAAAGATGAGTTCTCAATGTTGAGGAAACAAGTTAGTTTTTCTAACACGAAGGGGAGACATGATAAACAATCGAGAAAAAGTTACGTGGAATGAATTGTCATTTGTACATTTAGATCCTCGAATAAGATAATATGAACTTGAAGTTCATAAAAAGGATAATTCATCTGCAATATATTTCAAAGCATGCCAAACGCATTTGCTGACCTAAAGAAAGTAACTATATTCTTATTTCAAATGCTCCTATTAAGTCATAGAAGAACAAAGTCTCTGGTACACTTAAAGCATATAGACAAATCGATTTCAAATAAACTTCTTGATAAAGAAGATGAACAAATGATCAAAACAATCATAAAAGGAGGCAAGTGATCTACAAGATCACATGACATAATACTTCATAAAATCTTAGGAGAGGTTTAGGTACCTGAAATGAATGAAGAGATCTCTATGTTATGTCTTTATTAAAATGTTGAAACCTATATAAAATGTTCGTCGACGACATCTATGATAGCGCTAAGTATAGATGGGGATCTTAAGTCTGGAGAAGCAATTTCGAATAGAATTGGTTTCATACGAAAGACATGTAGTTTTGAACATGTAGTTCAAATACTTGAACGTATAAAGTCAATGATATGTGCAATAAGTTTTCGATATCTTATTTGTCTAGCATGACATGAAAACTTGATATGCATCTAATTAAAGTCTATTATATGACTTAACTTATATGACAATCCTTGAAGGATTTAAATCTCTTAAAGCATATACAATTCTCGGTCCTGGTGTACCATATCCAAAATGCAATTTGCGCACGTATGTATCTTGCTATAACTATAAGCATGATAATATGATAGCAAGAGTTTCACCCCTATGTGAAGATATTGAAATGATGATTCTAACACGATCATATGAAGACAATACATCTATTAGGGATAATGATTTCATGTTGAAACAAATTCGTTCGAGTTAATATGGCTGATTTGTTTATAAAATCTCTACCAAAGATCTTTTGAAGATGGTGCACAATATTGGAATGCAAATGCTTAAAGATGTGAATTGATGCTCTCATCAGGGGGAGTTAATATGCGTTGTACTCTTTTTTCCTTACCAGGTTTTGTCCCACTGGGTTTTCCTTGCAAGGTTTTTAACGAGGAAACCAAAAGGTGTATCATTAGATATGTGTACTCTCTTTCCTTTTCTAGAATTTTTTTCCCACTGGGTTTTATGTTAGTTAATATTTTAACGAGGCACATTATCTGTTGAATAGACATTCAAGGGGGAGTGTTGTAAATAGAATTTTATTTATGATGAATGTCTATATTTAGAGAGATTCTAGGGTTTATTACTTGGTGGCTAAGTCACCCTATCCCTATAAATAGAGGGTTCTATTCCATTGTAATTCACCCCAAAAAAATCAATAAGAATTCCCCCTCTCTCTCTCTTTCTCTGCAACATTGCTCTTGTTTTTCTATTGTTTCATAACACTTTTAGCATTAAGCAATGATATTAAGTTAATTATGGTTAGATTTGAGTAATTTGGAGGCCAATTCTAAAGGAAAAGCGGTGTTTGAGGCTTGAGTTGGTCGTGGAAGTTCGAGGTAAGTGTTTGGTCTAACCTTAGCTTGAGGGATTAGGAGTTGTGTCCTATTTGCTATGTGTTATTTGTTGAATACGACGTATAGGCATGGTAACGAGTATCTGTACGTTGGTGTCAAGCATGCCCGTGAGTCTTATATTATGATTGTTATGACTCTATTTGTATTGTTCATGCCTTATGTGATGATTTCTATTGTTGAGAAAAGCTTGTGGAAGTAATATTAGTAATTGAATATTGAAGAGTGCTGGCTCAAGTTGTAAAACGAATTGTGGAAGTAAAATTGGTAACTGAACCTTATAGAGCATTGGCTCAAGTTGTGTAGTGAGTTGTGAAGTAAATGTGAAAAAAAAAAGAGGATTATTATATTGTCTCCCTTGCTGGGATATTGTTGTTTTTAATGTTATCTCCCTTGCCGGGATGTTGATATTTTTGATATTGTTCCCTTGCTGGGATTTGATTGTTGTACTATTGTTCCCTTGCGGGATTTTATTGTGATTTCTTTTATTTCCTTGCCCTTAGTTCTTGTGATTGTTGTTTGGGTGAGGAAGAGTGTTAAAGCACGAAGGGTGATACCGTGCATTGTTTTGGTAAGAGTGTGTTAAAGCACGAAGGGTGATGCCGTGTATGATTTTGTGAGGAAGAGTGTAAAAGAATGAAGGGTGATGTTGTGCCGCACGATGCACAATTCTGTGCCGATTATATTGATTTTATGGTGAGGACGAGAGTAAAAGCACGAAGGGTGATGCCGTGCAGATTATATTGATTCCTATGGTGAGGACGAGAGTAAAAGCACGAAGGATGATGCCGTGCACTTGTTTGATTTCTGATTCTTGATGATAATTGAGTTATGGTGTTCCTTATATTTACCTGCTGTCCTTCCGTTATCATTTGATGGTTCCCCGCAGCATGTTTCCCCCTCCTATCCTTAACTGTACATTCCTGCTTTTATTTTCCGCTATATATGATTTAACTGCACAGGTTTATTTGGTAGTGTCACGACCCTAAACCCTGACCCAATCGTGATGGCGCCTCTCGTGAAGATAAGGCCAGCCAACTATTCCCAATTCGATGTTAAACATTTAAACAGCAAGAAAATAGTCTAAAAACATGATTACTAATACGAAGTAGCAGATAATATCAATAAAATACGGAAGTACAACCCAACACAGCCCTAACCGGGGTGTCACTCGTCATGAGCGTCTATAAGCAATAACACAAGTCCGCTAAATCTGAAAATTAGCACAACTGTCTAATACAAAATGGAAATGATAAAGGAGGAGAAACACGGGACTGCGGACGCCAGGCAGCTACCTCGTGTACTCCGAATGTCCGCCTGAAGCTGGAAGAATCAACACTCGGGAGCGGAACCAGCTACGCCTGAATCTGCACACAGGGTGCAGGGAGTAAAGTGAGTACTCCAACTCAGTGAGTAACAAATGTAAATAACGACTGAATGTATGAAAACACGTAAGGCACAAGGCATTCTATAATGAAGCAGTAAAACCATTTAAAACAGTAAACCAGTAAATAAATAAGTAAAAGTCCTTTTTCCATCAAATAAGCATATAATTTAACAGGCAAATACGGAAAAATAAACACGTAAAGGTTCGTCCCTCGGGCACTATTTCAACAAAACCGCCCCTCGGGCAACATACCAGAACAATACCAGCCCCTCGGGCTCAATCTCACGTCACAATGGGTACCCGCGCTCACTGGGGGTGTGCAGACTCCTGGAGGGGCCCCTTACGGCCCAAGCGCAATATCAAGCCATCTCGTAGCATCAAAAACAGGCTCTCGGCCTCATATCAATATCAAGCCACCTCGTGGCACACAATCTCAGGCCCTCGGCCTCAAATCAATATCAGTGTTTCCTCACAACATAGGACCTCGGCCTTACTCAGTCAAAAATCCTCACAAGCCACTCGGGCGATAGTAAAACAATGTTTCTCTGCCCAAACATCATTTAAAATATCATTTAAGTATTAAAACTGAGCAAACATGGCTGAGTATGAAAAGTAGTGGAAAATAACATGACTGAGTTCGAGTATAAAGTCAAAACAGTGAGGAAATATCAATAAAAATCCCCAAATGGTTCAAATAGTTGGCACGAAGCCCAAATATGGCATTCAGCCCAAATGATGATGATAGCAAATAGATTTCAATGAAATACACGGTAAAATCATCAATCGGGACGGACCAAGTCACAATCCCCAATAGTGTACGACCCCACGCTCGTCATCAAGCGTGTGCCTTACCTCAATATAGCACTACGATGTACAATCCGGGTTTTCAAACCCTCAGAACATCATTTACAATCATTACTCACCTCGAACCGGTCAAATCTCTAGCTTGCGACTCCTTGGCCCCTCGAATCGGCCTCCACTCGTGTCGAATCTATCCAAAATCAGAACGAGGATGTCAAAATATGCTAAGGGAACGAAGCCCAAGCGAAAACAATCAATAATTGACACAAATCCCGAAATTACCAAAACCCGACCCCTGGGCCCACGTCTCGAAATTCAGTAATTTTTACACTAATGGATTCCTCATCTCTCCCCGAGTTCATACATATCAAAAGTTCTCAAATCCGACCCCAAATGGTCCTTCAAATCCCCAATCCAAAGTCTAAATTTCCAAGCCCTAGTTCTTCAATTTTTGGCTTAATTTCCATGATTTTCTAGGTGGAATTCACATAATAATCGACTTTTAAGTCCGAGAATATTACCTCCAAGTGATTCCCCTTGAATCCCTCTTTAATCCCCTTCAAAAATCTCCAAAAATGACCAACAATGGAAGAAATAAACCCAGCCTTTACAGACAAGACGACTTTAAAAACCTTCTGCCCAACCATAACTTCTTTCTTCGCAAACGCGGTCAAAGCCTCGCGTTCGCGAAGCACAAAAATAACTTTGACCAAAATCCTCTTACGCGAACGCGACCAGATCCTCGCGAACGCGATGCTCTACCTAGATGAACCTTCGCAAACGCGTTCCATCCATCACGAACACGATGGGTTAATTTCATAGAAGCTCTGCCTCTAAATTCCTTCTATGTGAATGCGACTACACGCCCGCGAACGCGATGCACAATCTCGCAGCCCTTCACGAATGCATCACCAGCCTCGCGAACGGGAAGGCTAAATTTCCACCTCCCTCATCTGACTCTTTGCGAACGCGAGGGTCCTCTCTGGAGTAGTAGTTGCAGTAGGCGTGTCAGGGGCCTGGGCTCCAGCTGGAACTGCTGGTGGCTCTCCGCTACCAGCTTGCGCGGGTGCTCTGGCTGCACCGCGTGCGCGTCCTCGGCCTCTACCCCTGACCTCTGACGGCTCTCGCAGGGGGTGCGGGTGTCTGGTCACCTCCAGTAGCATGTGTCTTTACCATCTATTAGAGAATGGAAGACAAAAGTTCAGAATTTTGATATCAAAAATCTCGCATGACAAGGAATTCAAATGAAGTGAAATTTTCTTAACAGTTACGTAGCCTCTTGTGGATAAGCACAAACGTCTCCGTACCGATCCGCGAGGCTCTTATAAACCGGCTTGTCATTCATGACTCCTATGAACCTAGAGCTCTGATACCAACATGCCACGACCCATGTTCGCCCTTTGTGAACTGTCGTGATGGCACCTAGTCACTACGACTAGGTAAGCCTAACAATTGCGAAAAAGAAAACAAAATGCAGAAAAACTAATAAAAACCGAAGATAAACAAATATAGAAGTGTTTAAGATGCCGCTCAACATATATCAATACAAGATCTCAAAATTTAACAACTCCCAAAACCCGAAATCTCATGAAACACATGCTATGGATACTATATAGTTTTATAACTACGGAATGTCTAAATCAAAAGAAATACAGAATGGCTATAACTACAAGAGATAAGAGAGGGGGACACCTCGGTCTGCGGACGCGGCAGATATACCTCGAAGTATCTAAAGAATGGCCTCGCCTCAAGGGTAGTAGGGCCGAGTCGAAGAACCTGGATCTGCACACGGAAATCATATGTAGGAAAGGGCATGAGTACCCCACGGCGGTACCCGGTAAATGCCAAGCCTAACCTCGATCGAGTAGTGACGAGGAAGGTCAGGACCCTAGCGGTCATATACATATATATGTATAAGAAAACAAAACAGTATGAAGTAGCATAGTATAATAATGAGAATAACAACAATTAGAATAGGGAGAGAACATCATAGAAAGAATACAGCTCAACACAGAGATAGCAACCGGGGATCTACCAGGATATCATCCTATAGCCCCCAAATGTATATATCCAGCAACCAGGGAACTACTAGGATACCGTCCTTTGGTCCCCAAATGTAAATATCCAGTGGATCTCCCCGGTGTCGTCCCGTAGTCCAACTCATAATGCGGGGGATCTATCGGAATCCCAATTCGTAGTCCCCAAATGTAAATACCAGTACTGGGGGAATCTACCGGGTGCAGTCCCATAGTTCCATATAACTATGCAGGGGGATCTACCGAAATATCAATCCGTAGTCCCAAATAAACAGGCAAGGGGGATCTACCGGGAAATCGCCCGTAGTTCAAAAGTAAACACACAGCAGCAACACGGAGAATATTAAATTCAATCCAATTTCATACAAAGGTAAACAGGTAATTCTAACCTAGCATGCTGCACAGAATTCAGATAAAGCAGTTTGAGTAAGTAAAACAATTGAGTCATTTAGACATGCTTTCCTAAGCTAACAGTAGACTTAAATTTCAAGTAGTGTAACCAAGAAAGAAGTACACAATTATAGTTACTTAATGAAAAACTGAATTTTCAACAATTAGCACATGTACGCACTCGTCACCTCACATACAAGGCATTCCATATATCAACAATACCAAATCCTAAGGGGAGTTCCCACACACAAGGTTAGGCAAGCCCATGGTCCCACGTCTCGGAATCGGGTAAAATTTACAAATTCATAATCCTCACACTCTCACGAGTTCATACATACCAAATTTATTCCAATCTGACATCAAAATCTTGATCAAAACCCAAAAATTAGGCCTAAGCACTTTTCCAAATTTTCTCCAAATTTCCACCCCAAATTGGAATTTAAAGGATGGAATTAAGCATAGATTCATGGAAATTAATCAAAACCGGTTGTACTTATACTACACCCTGCACTTTATGTGCAAATCCAGGTGAGTTAGAGTGCGGCGATCGTTGAGTTCAAGCCGGCTATCTGTGGAGATTGCAAGGTAGCTGCTAGTGTCTGCAGGACCTTGTTACTTCCTTCAATATAAAGTCAAATTGAGTGATTCAAAAGCCTAGCTTGACTAAAAGTTAACAACGGTTCTATCGGAGGCATAAAAAGCGAGTTTAGGGATCGTTTGGCATGAGAAACGAGGCAGAATAGCTGGCAGAAAAATATATAAAACAAGAGTTTGTTCATTCGGTCATATTTTGAGTTGGGGAGCTCCGATTTGGCCAATTTTGGAGGCGATGTTTTACCGTAGGGATTGGGGTAAGTGTTCTCTACTCGGTGTTGGTTATATTTCATGAACCCATCTTTGTTTTTGGGATTTGATTGATGATTTCAAAGTGAAATTAAGGGAGTTAGGGCTTGAGTTTTGGAGAGTTCTAGATAGGGATTTGAGGCACCAAACGGAGTACGATTTTGATAAATTTTATATGGTTAGACTCGGGAGAGGACGAGGGTTTTGATTCTGTCATTGTTGACTGATTTAGAGATGTGGGCCCGGGAGCCGAGTTTTGGGCGATTTTGGATTTTGGTATATTTTGTAGTTTTTATTGTGGTATTCGATTCTTTAGCACATGGTGATGGTATTAATCTGATTATGTTTAGATTCGTAGCTTTTGGAGACCAAGTCCATAGACGAGGGCATCCCGGACTAGGATTTTATGCTGATAAGGTAAGTAACAGTTTTAACTCTGGCCTTGAGGATATAAACCCGGAGAATTTGATATCATGTGATTGTTTGGAGGTGATACCCACACTAGGTGACGGGCGTGTGGGTGTATACCTCGATAGATTGAGACTTGGTCCGTCACGTGAGGCTGTGAGGCCTAATAACCATTATCTGTGTTTATGCATTTACTTGTTGGTGAACTTGTCTGCCTTCACGTTAGAGATCATGTTTAGGCTTCATTCATGCTCACGTTGTTTGTACTCAGTCATAGAAATTATTGTACATGTTTACCTTAGTCTCTATTATTTTGCCGATATGTTGTGATACTTGGTATGAGCCGTGTCCCCTTATTGGTAGTGCATTGTGAGGCTGGAGAGGTACATGACTGAGTGAGGCCGAGGGCGTGATTGTGATGATATTAATACCATAGCACGTGAGCTGTTCGCGTAGCACGTGAGCTGACCGTGCGGGTCCAAGTATTGATACCATAGCGCGTGAGCTGTCGGCGCAACACATGAGCTGACCGTGCAGATCCAGGTATTGATATTATGGCACGTGAGTTGTCCGTGTTTAGCGCTTGGGCTTTGGGAGCCCCTCCAGAGTCTGTACACACCCCAGTGAGCGCAGAGTGTTGAGTGTTCTGAGTATTTTGAGTGTTGAGTGCAAGTGATGAGTGATGGAGTAACACTACTGTGAGGTTGTATTTATTTGTGTTGTTGTTGCATTTATCTGTTAAATTTCTTTGTGGCATTTACTGAGTTATGGAATTTACCTGTTTATTCATGTTTATTGTAAATTGTGAAAATAAATAATTGGACTATTTTTCTTAGCTCATCACTAGTGCTCAGTTCCTTAGTTATTTCTATTACTACTGAGTCGGTTGTACTCATACTACACCCTGCACTTTATGTGCAGATCCAGGTGAGTTAGAGCGCGGCTATCTTTGAGTTCAGGCCGGCTATCTGTGGAGATTGCAAGGTAGGTGCTAGTGTCCGCAGGACCTTGTTACTCCTCTTTTTGTTTCTTCTTTTGGAGAGTTAGACAGTTTATATATCTTAGTTTATAGCTTTAGACGCTCATGACTTAGTGACACCCCGATGTTTGGGGCTTGTTTTCTGTATTTTTCTATATTATATTTAGAGTTGATTTAGTGTAAGAAAAACTTAAATGTTGAAATGTTTTATTGATTTCTTATAATCGGTTTAGTAGTAATATTTTGGGAAGTAGACTTGCCTTGTAATACGATAGGCGCCATCACGATCATGGTTAGATTTTGGGTCGTGACAATAACCTCATGAACTCAAATATATAATTTTGACCCCATTCCATAATAATTTTTGTGGTTAAATCCCATTTTTATCAAAACCTAGGTTTTTATCTAAACCCATATATTTCACAAATTTACATGTTAAAATCTATCCATAATATATGTATTACACTCACATTAGGTAGAAATTACTTACCTTAATAGCTAGGTTGAAATATCCCTCTTAGATGCACCAAAATCGTCCAAGAGTGCAATAAATGAACCCAAAAATGGCTAAGTCCCGATTTTTAAAACACACTGCCCAGCTGCCCTCTTCTTCGTGAACGCGGAAGAGGTCTCGCGTTTGCAAAGGCAACTGGCCCGGGCCCCCAGAAATGACTCATCACGAACGCGACACGGGACTTTCGAATGCGAGGTTGGCTTGGCCTACCCTTCACGAACGCGAGGGCTTCTTCGCGAACGCAAAGAGTAATGGACTCTGCCCACCCCGTACCCTCAGGCCCTTCATTTTACGCAAACACGGGAGGGCTTTCGCTAACGTGAAGGAAAAATTTCCCCACTGCCCAAATCCATCTTTGCGAATGCGAGATGCCTTTCGTGTATGTGAAGAACGAAACCAGAACTAGAAAATCTAGTTTCTTTAACTTGGCTCCGAGTGGTCCGGAACACACCCGAGCCCCTCGGGACCCCGTTCCAACTACACCAACAAGTCTATAAAAGATAATACGGACCTGCTCGAAATATCAAAATGCATAAAACAACAACAATACCAAGAATCACACCCCAAAACCAAATTGAATCAAGTTATGAACTTCAAGTTTCCAAATCGCTCCAAATGCGTCGAATCATACTTAGACTACTCGGAACGACACCAAATTTTGCGGGCAAATCTTACATCACCATATAGAACTATTCCCGGTCTCGAAATCCCAATTGGACCTTGGCAACACCAAAACATACTCCAAACCAAATTTAAAGAACTTTAAAACCTTCAAAGAACCAACTTTCGCTATTAGGCGCCGAAACGCTCCCGGATCATCCAAAATATGATCCGAACATACGCACAAGTTCGAAACCATCATACGAACCTATTGCAACTGTATAATCCTGATTCCGACGTTATTTACTCAAAACGGTTACCAGAGTCAAACTTGGCCCTTTTAGCCAACATTAAAGAACCAAGTAATTCGATTTCAACCCGAACCCTTCCAAATCCCGAACTAACCATCCCCACATAAAATAGTAAGAGCACGTACGGGGAGTCTTATTTATGGGAACAGGGTTCTAGAAAGCAAAACCACTGATCAGGTCGTTACATTCTCCACCTCTTAAACAAATGTCCGTTCTCAACCGGGTCTAAAATCATACATTAGAATGCTGAATAAGTGTTGATATCTGATTCGCGTGCCCTCCTCGTCCTCCCAATTCGCCTCCTCGACTAGTTGGCCCCTCCGCTGAACCTTTGCCACAGAAATCTTGTTGTACCTCAATTAGCAAACCTGCCTATCAATAATGGCAATTGGCTCCTCCTTATAACCCAGGCAGCCATCTAGCTAAACCGTGCTGAAGTCCAACACATGTGACAAGTCGGCATGACACCTCCGGAGCATAGACACATGGAAAATTGGATGAACTTCCGATAGAATGGGAGGCAATGTAAGCTCATAAGCAACCTCCCCAACTCGTCTCAACACCTCAAATGGGCCTAGAAACTTTGGGCTCAATTGCACTTCTTCCTAAACCTCATGACCCCCTTTACCGACGAGACTTTCAAGAAAACCTTCTCACCCACCATAAATGATAAATCATACACCTTTTGATCGGCATAACTCTTCTATCAGGACTGTGCTGTGCAATGTTGCTCCTGAATCAACTTTACCTTTTCCAAGGCATCCTTCACCAAATTAGTAACATATAACTTAGCCTCACCAGGCTCAAACCATCCGATGGGAGAACGACATCACCGACCATGTAAGGCCTCAAATAGAGCCATCACGATGTTGGACTGATAATTGTTGTTGTAAGCAAACTTGGCCAAAGGCAAGAATCAATCCCACTACCCTCCATAGTCAATCACACATGCTTTGAGCATGTCCTCCAAGATCTGAACCGTCCGCTTTGAATGATGTCGTTATGTGGATGAAAGGTTGTGCTGAGCTCTACCCGGGTCCCCAAATCACTCTGTACTGCTCTCCAGAAATGCGATGTAAACTAAGGGCCTCTATCTGATATGATGGAAACATCCTTGGCACCACCCTGCAATACCGTATCCTTAAGAACCAACTAATGCAGATCATCAAACTGACGAGCCTTGATCTGCTCCACTAGTGAAAACTGGGCAACGACGCATGTAAGAACTCGGCTGGGCTCTAAATATCAAACATCATAAGTCTATTAGCCAAGGACTGAATGTCCAAAGCTAATGGCCTCTCCTCTACTGAAATGAATGCCAAGCTACCCATATTTTCTGCCTTCTTGCTCAAGGCATCCACAACCTTTCCTTGATGGTAAAGAATAGTAATATCATAGTCATTTAGTAACTTAAGCCACCTGCGCTGCCTCAAATTGAGATCCCTTTGCTTGAACAAGTGCTGCAAGCTTCGATGATAAGTGTAAACTTCACAGGACAGCCCATAAAGATAGTGCCTCCAGCTCTTAAGAGCATGAAAAATTGCGGCCAACTCCAAATCGTGTACAAGATAATTCTTCTCATGTGTCTTCAGCTGACGTGAAGCATATGCAATAAATCTCCCCTCCTGCATCAATACACAAACCAAACCAACGTGTAAAGCGTCACAATACATAGTATACATCCCCGAACAGGAAGGCAACACTAGAAAGGGTGTCGCAGTCAAAGTTGTCTTGAGCTTCTGAAAGCTCGCCTCACAATCATTGGACCAACAGAACGGAGCACCCTTCTGGGTCAATCTAGTCAAAGGTGTTGCAATCGATGAGAAGCCCTCCACAAATCGGCGATAATAACCTGCTTACTCGAAGAACCTACTGATCTCAGTCGCCGTAGTAGGACGAGGCCAACTCTGAACTGCCTCTATCTTATTGGGATCCACCTTAATACCCTCGCCTAATACAACATCCCCCAAGAATGATACAGAATCTAGCCAAAACTCATACTTAAAGAATTTAGCATATAGCTTATGTTCCCGCAAGGTCTGAAGCACCATTCTCAAATGCTGCTCGTGCTCCTCCACTTTGCGAGAGTAGATCAATTTCACGACCCAATTCTAATTTAGGCCGTGATGGCGCCCAACATCGTTGCTAGGCAAGCCAACAGTGAATAATCTAGTGATTTCCCATTTTCTTTATAAGCTTTTTAAGTAAGTAATTTTCCTTAATTCAACACGAACCATATATGCATCTATCGGCTACCGAGGCGTTCGGCCCTATCCACATTAGCAAATATTTTTTTAAAGAAAGCACAAATTTCTCATTTAATGCCAATTATTGCCTTCACAACTTCAAGTAAGTGAATTTGACCTTTTACAATTCTTTTATCAAATTCTAACATGACTTAAGCAATTAAATTAACAAGTAAGGGCGCAAACATTTCAAGTATAGTACGATACGGGTCCTAGACTACGCAGACAATACCATGATTAGTAGCTACGTATGGACCCTCGTCACCTCGTACGTCTGTAGCTCCCATAAATAGATATACATATTTATTTAATATACCTACGGGGTAAATTCCCTCTTACAAGGTTAGAAAAGAGACTTACTTCGTCTCAAGGCCTAATTTCCGGTCCAAGATTATGCTCAACCCTCAAATGGTGCCGAACAATCCAAAACTATTCAAATAGTGTATAAACTAATAAATATATGTTCAAAAGTTCATATTCTAACTATTTAAGTGTTTACCCAACCCTAAATGTGAAATTCCTAAATATCAGCTTGAGGCCCACATGCCCAGATTTTGGAAATTTTCGAAGAAAGTTGTTATCCATAACCTCATGAACTTAAATATATGGTTTTTATCAAATTCCATAACAAATTTCGTGGTTAAATCACATTTTTATCAAAAACCTAGGTTTTCCATCTAACCCATGAATTCCACAAATTACATGTTAAAATCCACCCATAATCTATGTATTAAACTCACATTAGTTAGGAATTACTTGCCCCCAATAGCAAGGTTGAAGTCTCCCTTTTTGAAGACGTAAAATCGCCCATGTGTATGAAGAATGGGAGAAAAATACCCAAGTCCCGTATTAAATGAACCTCACTGCCTCCAGTTATTCCGCACCTGCGGTGCCTTGGACGCATCTGCTTTTTTCACACCTACGGAAAAATCATTGCAGGTGCGCATTTTCCTCTACTGGCCAAGCTCCGCATCTATGGACTCAAGGGACGGCATCTGCACACAAGCCCGAACATGCGACCACTGATCTAGCACCTGCGATTGCGCAGGTGCGCCAAAACTTCCGCACCTGTAGTGCCTGGGCTACCCTCACTCATTCGCTTTTGCGGCTCTTGCCTCGCACCTGCAAGCCCGCACCTGCGGCTGACCTAGCGCAGGTGCGATTATGATAGAAACCTGATGCTTCAGCTGGTGCTCCAAATTCCCAACTTGGTCTGAGCCTCGTCCGATTGACACTACCAACAAGTTTGTAATCATACAACCCCAAAACAACATTAAAACTAAGAATCACACCTCAAAACCAATTGGATCAAACATATGAACTTCAAGATCTTCAATTTACTTCCCATGCACCGAATTTTACGTGCAAGTCTTAAATGACATTACAGAACTATTCCTGGTCTCGAAATTCTGTTTGGACCTCAATATCACCAAAACCTGTTCCAAACCAAATTTAAAGAAATTCTAAAATCTTCAAAGAACTAACTTTTAGTATTAAGCCCAAAATGCTTCGGGTCATCCAAAATCTGATCCAAACAAACGCCTAAGTTCAAAATATCATACGAACCTATTGGAACCGTCAAATCCCGATTCCGAGTTTGTTTAGTCAAAATGTTGACCGAAGTCAAACTTAGCGCCAACTTAAGGAACTAAGTGTTCTGATTTCAACCCGAACCCTTTCAAATCCCGAACTAACCATCATCGCATGTCATAAATAAGTAAAAGCATGTACGTGAAGTCTTATTTAAGGTAATGGGGTTCTAGAAAGCAAAACGACCAGTCCAGTCGTTACAATTAAAATGTCATCAATGAGACAATGGAGAACTAATCAATATATGGCCTGAACACCATGTTCATCAAATCCATAAACGCCGCTAGGGCGTTAGTCAAATAGAAGGAAATCAGTAGAAACTTAGAATGGCCATATCTAGTCCGCAAAGCAGTCTTCGGAATATCCGAATCCCGAATCTTCAACTGACGGTACCCCAATCTCAAGTCGATCTTAGAGAACATCCTAGTAGCTTGCAATTGGTCATGTAAATCTATCAATACGCAACAACGAGTACATGTTCTTAATGGTGACTTTGTTCATCTAGAGGTAATCAATGCACATCCGCAAATTCCCATCTTTCTTCTTCACAAATAACACTGGTGCACCCCAAGGTGATACACTCGGTCTGACAAACCCCTTTGCTAGAAAATCCTCAAGTTGTTCCTTCAACTCCATCAACTCTTTCGGAGCCATGCGGTACGGTAGGATATATATAGGCTGGGTACCTGGAGCCAAGTCAATACAGAAATCGATATCACGATCTAGTGACATGCCTGGATGATCATATGGAAACACATCAGAGAACTCCCAGACTACGGACTGAATCAATCGCTGGAGTCTCTGTAGTAGTGACCCAAACATAAGCTAGATAAGCCAAATAACCATTCTCGACCATGTGTCGAGCCCTCATAAAAAGAGATGATTCGACCAGGTGTACCTAAAGAAGAACCATTCCACTCCAATCTAGGCAACTCTATCATCGCCAAGGTAATAATATTAGCATGGCAGTTAAGGATGGAGTCATATGGAGATAACTAGTCCAAGCCCAGGATAACCTCAAAGTCGATCATATCAAGCAGCAGAAGATTCTCTCTAGTCTCATAACTATAAAAGGTAACAATACCGGACCGATAGACAAGATCCACAACAACAGAATCGCCCGCCGGAGTGGACACATAAACAAGAGTACCGAAGGACTCCCGAGGAACATCCAGGAAATGAGCAAACAGAGATGACACATATGAATAGGTAGACCCTGGATCAAATAATACCGAAGCATCCATACTGCAGACAGAAATAATACTTGTGATTACGGCATCTGAGGCCACTATATCTTGTCCGCCCGGGAAAGCATAGAATCTAGCTGGAGCGCCACTTGGCTAGCCTCCACCTCTAGGACGATCCCTAACCTTCTGCCATTCGCGTCTGGGCTACCTGGTGGCTAGTGCGGCTACTGGCGTTGTAATCATAGGCTGACAAGCCTGCTGCACTACATTTTCTCGAAGCTTGGGGTAGAACCTCGGTACGTGGTTGAAATCACCACAATCGAAACAACCTCTCGGTACGAAGGGCTGCTGACCTAAAGAATAACCCTGATGGCCTGAATACCCACTAGAGGAACCCTGAATAGCTGGTGGGCTGTAGGAACTCTCTAGAATGGCACTAAAATAAGGTCTAACTGGAGCACCCTCGAGGAGGTGGCGGTGCTGGATCTGTGGGCCTGCTAGGATGACCTCTCCCAAACTGACCTTTTCCCCCAAATGGAGCACCATTGAACCCTCAAGAATAACGAACCTTCGTACTCTCTCAGGCTCAGTAGGAAGTTTCATAAGTTCATGGCGAGTCAACTTAGAGAATCTCACCTCAGAATCAGTCACTGACATCTAACCCTGCTGGAGCTGCTCAAACTGAAACCGCAACTCTTATCTCTGGAAGGGTGGAATATACTTAACCAAGAAAATGCGAGAAGCTGATCTCAAGTCAAGGGAGAAGAACCTGCTGGTCTACCAAGAAGATGAGACAACCACTATCTATGAGCCCTGCCCTCTAGTTGGAAAGTAGTAAAATCCACCCCGTGGGTCTCTAATATCCTCATATTGTGCAGTCTGTCCATGCACCGATCAATGAAGTCCCAGAGATCCTCATGTCGCTCTCCTCTGAAGACAGGAGGGTATAGCCTAGTCATCTGTCTAATAGCTTTTGCGGCTCGCTGGCCTTAGCTGGTCTGGGCTCAGGTACAACTGCTGCTACTGGCTTGGCTCCGTCCACGGGTAGTGTGCCCGGGATCTGATATACAACACATGTATGCCCAAGAGCTTGGCAAGTAGGGGTCTGTGCTCCCCCTCGCACCTGAGATATGGTTGGGTCTACATGAAATAAACCAGCCTAGGTCATAGTATCCATGAACCATAGCATATGGCCCATGACCTCCTGGAAGCCCAGTGCTGACATGAAATCTACTGGGGCTAGCTCTACTGCAGGCACCTCGCCCTGCTCCTGAATAATAGGATCCTCTACTAGATTCGCTGGTGGCATAGCTAGAGCAGCTCTAAGACGTCCTCTCCCATTCCTCGGGCTAGTGCCCTCCCCCGGCCTTTGCCATGGCCTCTAGCAATAAAGAGAGCAGCCCCAAACAGGTCTGGAACATCTGTCGTGCGCGATCTCACCATCTGTGAGAGAATAAGAGAAAGATACTTAGTATAACATCAACTGCACGATATGGGATAAAGAAAGAGTAGTTTCCTAACACCCTATAGCCTCTCGAAGATGTACAAACATCTACGCACCGATCCGCAAGACTCTATTAGGTATGCTCATCACTTGTGAGACCTATGTGAACCTAGTGCTCTGATACCATGTTGTCATGACCCGATTTCTCCTATAGGCCGTGATGGCGCCCAATGCTATCGCTAGAAAAGCCGACAGTGAACTAACCACATGATTGTTTATTTTAATATTTTAAAATAAAAGATTTTTAATTACTGCATAAATAAGAAGAAAAAAACTTAATAAGATGAGAGTTAACTAATTTTAAAAACATATGAGATAAGTAAACTAACCCAAAAGTCGTCATGTGTCTACTAGCATAATTTCCAGCACCTGGTGTCACAAGTGTATGAGCTACTAGTAGAATATACAGAAGAATACCACAATGCCTTCTAATGTGAATTAGATGGAAAATAAAAGCAAAAGAAGGACTTCGGCTGCTGCAGAATGGGCTCGCGAGGCAGCTCACCTCAAAGTGTCGTGGAATCAAGGATGCGCGCCAGAGTGATATCCAGATGCACCTGCCTCAGATCCTGCACATTTAGTGTAGAATTGTAGATTGAGTACATAAACAACATGTACCCAGTAAGTATCTAGTCTATGCTCGAAGAAGTAGTGACGAGGGGTCGACTTCGACACTTACTATGGGCTAACAATAAAATACCGAAATTATAATTAAGCATGGATTATAAAAATACAGATGAAAACTCAATAACAGGAAATAAATAAACAATTTTCTCACTAACAGTAAATACCAAATTAATTTTCATCATTAACAAATTAATCTCTCAAGCCAATGAAATAATATCAATTATAATTGGGATCCAGGAATTTATTACCTACGAATTATGTCGAGGTCGTACGGCCCAATCCAACATACAACTATATATTGTTGTATTACTGTATTTGTGGACCTAATGTGCTAATTACCACTTATTTACCGCTTTGATATTATTTGAACTGTATTAAACTGTCTTCTTACGCCTCTCTTCATAGTCTTCTAAAAATATGGTGCACACGTACGCGTGGCCCACTTTTCTGTTAGAAGTCATAACAAACAGAACGAGGCTTGGGTCAGCAACAAGGCCGGGTAAACTTTCGTGCTCCCGGTACGTTGCCCCCACCTCGGCTCGAGTTGTCTGCTTGGTAAACAATGTCTAGAACACAACCCCATGGTTACAAACCGAGAATAACACAGCCTCATGCCGGATCCCTAGTAGGAACGTTTGTTTGCATTACATGCATTTGACTTAGGGGACTTAACACAGGGGTTGGGTCCGTTCGGCTTGTATGTTGACCGTCTAAGAAAAGAAAAACAACAGATAACCATGAGTGAGATGGAATAGAAAATTCACCTGGTTCTGAAAATCCCGATATTTGAAAATACCTCGAAACGTTGCCAAATTTTTTCGAAAAAAAAGAGAGAGAAAAAGAAAATGTATTTAAAAAATGAAAGGGTCAATATTATATTTTTTTAATTATGTCAAAACTGACCGAACTACGTGGGTCTGATTCTCACCGGATGTGAGATACGTAGGCAAACCTCATCGGTTCCGGCACCCAACTTTCAAAAATCCAAAAAAAATTCCTTCAGTTCCTACTTTAGAAGTCTTTCTTTAGAAAATCCCGAATTAAAAAAAAAGGTTTAAAATCAAAAATATTTTCTTTCATTTAAGAAGTCTTTCATTCGAAAAGAAAATCTGATCATAATCCAAAAAATATTTTCTACCTTTTTTTAGAAGTCTTTTTCCCCAAAAAAAAATCCAAAAAAATATATTTTTCTTTCTCCTTTAGAAGTCTTTCTTTCAAACATTTCGAAAAAAAATAATTTAAAAAAAAAAACCAAAATCAAAAAATTAAAAAATATTTTCTTTTTTCCTTAGAAGTACTTCTTTCATAAATTCAGAATAAATGTCCAAAAATTCAAAAATATTTTCTTTCTTCTTTAGAAGTTTTCTTTCAAAATCCCAAGAACAAAAAAAGTCAAAATTCAAAAAAAAAAATCTTTCTTTTTTAGAAGTCTTTATTTTTTTTAAAAAAAATAAAACAAACAAATTGAATTCCAAAAATATTTTCTTTCTTCTTTATAAGTCTTTCTTTCGGAAAAAATAAAAAAGAGAGTTAGTTTATTTACTTTTTTCCTAATTTTTTCGAACTATGCAAGATCTGATTCATGTTCCCACATGATACGTAGGCAACACACATTTGGTTCGATCAACCAAAAAAATGAAAAAATCGATGAAAAAAAATAATGATAATAATAAGGACCGAATGAGTCCATTCTAACGTGTCTTTTGTTTTGAATTGTGAAGAAAGCTCGAGGTGGTCGGTTTGTGGCAAGCTGAGAACATAAAATCCAAAGGAAAAAATGACAACTGACATCGAAGCTGTTGCAAGCAGTCATGAGACTCAGGGTCAGAGGGTTGAACAAGAGTCTATTGCGCTTAAGGAAAATAGAGTACTGAAACAAAAAAAAATGACTGAAATGTGTCAAGCATGGGCCAATGGTCAAGGATCGCCCTTATCTATTCCTGGTTTCCCAGAGTTCACACCCATGTCGACTACTACCACTCAGGTCTCATTGTCTGATCAATCCTATCCACCTAGGTTCAGTCTTTATCCCAACTGTGCGGCTACAGTTGGAACTTCTGTTGCGCGCTTCCAAAGTATGCCATCGATACCACTATTGTTATGTCTGTCTTCACCGCCCCACAGTCGATGGTGGTGCAGAGGAAAACTCATGAGCCACAGTTTGCTACCCAGCATGAATAGTCCCACTCTCTTGAGTACCACTCGTACCTATTTGATCTTCCTGCAAAGATTGAGAAGCCTGCCCTAAAGATGGCACATAAAGAAATGACCCGAATAGTGAAAAGCTTAGAACATTAGTTAAAAAACATGCAAGGGTTGGCAGGTCAAAAGAGTATTTCCTTCAAGGATCTATGTATGTTCCCCGATGTCCATTTGCCACCTAGTTTTAAGACTCCCAATTTTGAAAAGTATGATGGACATGGAGACCCTATAGCCCATCCGAAAAGGTATTGCAATCAACTAAGAGGTGCGGGAGGAAAAGAAGAATTACTTATGGCTTATTTTGGGGAAATCCTTACATGAGTAGCCTCCGAATGGTTTATGGATCATGACACATGTAACGACCCGACCGGTCGTTTTGAGCTTTTGCACTTTGATCGCCAGTTCTCGGGCATGACTTGCCCCATGTGATGTATTACGACTGATGTAGATCGTTGGTTTTGATTTTCAGGAAAATCAAAATGAATTTGAAAGAAGAGTCTCAGTTGAAAGCTTTGAATTTGGAAGGTTTGACCAAGAGTTGACTTATCTGTATATGAGCTCGGATCGGAATTTTTATGATTTGGTTAGCTTCGTTGAGTGATTTATGACTTAAGAGTGTGATCGGAATTGGTTTTGGAGGTCCGGTGTACAAATTAGCTTGTTTTGGTGAAGTTTGTATTTTGGCGACTTCCGGTTGGTAGTTGAGATTTTGATCCGAGGGTCGGAATGGGATTCCGAGAGTTGCAGCAGCTTCGTTATGTGATTTGGGATGTGTGTGTAAAATTTCAGGTCATTCGGAGGTAATTTCGTTGGGTTTTTGATCGAATGCGTGTTTCGGAAGTTTTAAAAGAACTTGGGCTTGAATTCGAAGAAATTCGATAGTTTTAGTGTTGTTTGAGGTGCTTTGATGATTGGAACAAGTTTGAATGATGTTTTAGGATGTGTTAGTACTTTTGGTTGAGGTCCCGGGGGCCTCGGGGTGATTTCGGATGGCTAACGGGAAGTTTGGAGTTGAGGAATATAGCAGAAAATGCAGCAGCAGTGCAGGTCCAAGTTTTGCCTTCCCGATCGCGTTTGAGTCTCGCGTTCGCGGAAGGTCTTTTGGTTGTTCATCGCGTTCGCATTTCAGTGGTTGCGTTCGCATAGAGTTGTTTGGCGCGTGAAGGTTCCAGAGCAAATGCCCTTCGCGTTCGCGGGAGCGGGGACCGCGTTCGCGTAGGTTTAGAAACCCAGGGCATCGCGTTCGCGTGTGGGACACCGCGTTCGCAAAGGGTAATTTTGATCAGAGGAATAATTGTTCATCGCGAACGCAAGAGGGCCATCGCGTTCGCATAGAAGAAAAATCATAGCTGGGCAGAAGGGTTTTAAAATACGTCATCCGCGAGCCTAAGTTATTTTCCACCATTGTTGAACATTTTGAGAGCTCTTTGGGAGAAATTGAAGAGGGATTCGAAGAGGATTGATTGGAGGTAAGTTTTATGAACTAAAAACGTGATATTATTGTGAAATTAACCTAGAAACTCATGGAAATTTAGCTAAAAAGGGGAGAACTAGGGCTTGCGATTTTGAAATTTTAAATTGGGATTTGAAGGGCCATTTGAGGTCGGAATTGAGAACTTTTGATATGTATGAACTCGTGGGAAGATAAGGAATCTAATGATGTAAAAATTTCTGAGTTTCGAGAAGTGGGCCCGGGGCTCGGGTTTTGGTAATTTCGGGATTTGTGCCCGTAATTGATTGTTTTCGCTTGGGCTTTGTTCCCTTAGCATATTGTGATGTATTCGCTCTGATTTTGGGTAGATTCGACGTGCGTGGAGGCCGATTTGAGGAGCAAAGGCGTCGCGAGCTAGAGATTTTGTCGGTTCGAGGTGAGTAATGATTGTAAATGATATCCTGAGGGTTTGAAACCCTGGATTGCACATCGTAGTGCTATGTTGAGGTGAGTTGCACGCCGGATAGCGAGCGTGGGGTAGAGCACCATTGGGATTATGACTTGGTCCGTCCCGATTGATGATTTTACCGCGTATTTGACTGAAACTTATTTGTTATCATCATGGTTTGGGCTGACTGCCATATTTGGGCTTCGTGCCAATTATTTGAACCCTTCGGGGAGTTTTTATCACTGTTTTCCTCACTGTTTTGACTTATACATGAACTCAGTCCTGTTGATATCTACTGTTTTACAAACTTAGGCACTCTTACTCAGATTTGAAACTTAAATGATATTTTGGGCTGAGAACTACTGACTTACAAATGCCCGAGGGGCTTGTGATGACTTTCGGACTGAGTGAGGCCGAGGGCCATATGTGAGGATATGCTGAGTGACATGAGGCCGAGGGCCTGAGATACATTTATATACCACGAGGTGGCTTGAGTGATGTGAGGCCGAGTGTCGAGTGATGGGAGGCCGAGTGCTGAGTGATGTGAGGCCGAGTGCCGAGTGATGATGCCACGAGGTGGCTTGATATAGCGCTTGGGCCGTAAGGGGCCCCTCCGGAGTCTGCACACCCACAGTAAGCGCAGGTACCCATTGTTCTGAGTGATTGATACTATGCTGAGAGTGAGCCCGAGGGGCTGATATGAGTGATGGTGAGGTAGCCGAGGGGCTGATACGAGTGATTGTGAGGTAGCCCGAGGAGCTGGTACTGTTCTGAGATATTGCCCGAGGGGCGAACTTTTATGTGTTCATCTTTCCTATTTCCTTGTCATTTTACCTGTTATGTGGTATTTGTGCCCGAGGGGGCGGATTTTCTGTGTTTATCGGCACTAACTGTTTGAAATCACCTCGTAACTGTTGAAAAGATCATTTTCAAAAGAGGTTTAAACTGAGCCAAGATATTTCTAAAGATTTCACAGTTTCACTGTTTTCTCAAAGGATTGTACACTGCTTCTATACAGCATGTTTGTTGCTTTACGTGATTTCTTACTGCTCAGTTGTTATTTACCTTTATTACTCACTGAGTTTGAGTACTCATTTTACTCCCTGCACCTCGTGTGCAGATGCAGGTATTTATTCACCCGGTAGCGGGTTTTGGCTGATTAGAGGCAGAGTTATAGGAGTTAACGAGGTGACTGCCAGCGTTCGCATCACCGCTTTTCTCTCTTTGTTCATTATTCCGACTTTGTACATTTTAGACCTTTGTAGTTGGATTTACACTCTAATAAACGCTCGTGACTTGTGACACCCCGGTTTGGGCTGTGTCGGGTTGTGCCTCCGTTAATTATATCATTAAATCGTATTTAAATTGTTTATTAATGTTTGACTATTTTTGAAAAGGCGATATGGGTTTGTTGGCTGGCCTTGTCTTCACAAGAGGAGCCATCACGACCGGAGCGGGGTTTGGGTCGTGACAACACATCTCGCTGGTATGTTTGGGATGACATGGCATAGGCCTTTGTCAAACAGTTTCAACACAACATCGACATCGCTCCAGACCGCAATTCCCTTTCAAACCTGAAGAAGAAACCAACTGAAAGTTTCAGGGAATGTGCTATTAAATGGAGAGAGCAAGCGGCTAGAGTTAAGCCACCCATGGATGAGCACGAGTTAATCACTGTCTTTCTTCGGGCTTAAGAGCCAAATTATTTTCAAATCATGATGTCCGCAATGGGCAAATCCTTCTCGGAAGCAATCAAAATGGGGGAAATGGTTGAGAATGGCCTTAACATAGGAAGAATTATAAGTCAAGCAGTTCTCAAAGCCGCAGCTCAGACTGTCCAAATTGACTCTGATAATTTTTGTGACACGAATGAGAAGGATGAAGAAACCATGATTATATCAGGGTGGAGAAGAGGTCCTAGGAGAACATCTCGAAGGTATTAACAACCTCGTCTAGTTTCCGATGATTCCCCTGAATACTATTATCCACCTCAGACCCCTCAATACTCTGTTGCTTCAGCTCAGTATGTTACCCGGCAACCAAGACACCCCAGAAGGCGAGCACCAGCACCACAAAATCTCCACCAGCCTCAAGAAAATTTTCAAGTGCCCTATAACCCACATCCAAGACAGGGGTATAAAAGGGAACAAAGGTTGAAAGATAATTTTACACCAATAGGGGAGTCATATGCATGCTTATTTGAAAAGTTAAAGCATTATGACATGATTGCACCCATTTCTCCAAATCATGTGGACCCACGTGCAAGAAGCTTTGACCCTTCTAAAAGGTGTGAATATCATTCCAATGCCTAGTGGCACAATGTTGAAAGTTGTCGGAATTTGAAAAGAGAAATAGAAAGGATGATCCAGGAAAAACTAATTGTGATCCAAGATAATGACACCCAGAATATCACGCAAAATCCTTTACCTGTACATGATGATGCACATTTTGTGGGGATCATGCCTGGTGACATGGAGTATGAGAATCCTCTCAGGAACATGCCGACTGAAATTGGAGAAGGCCATGGTGATTCTGATGAGCAAATTTGTGGCTAAATGTCAACCTTAGCAATTGAAAAGTCATTCTCTCCTTACTAGGAAGGAATCTTCGTAGCTTGTTTTGATGTTTTTTCTATTATATGGGTTAATTTAGGGTTGTGATCCAGATTTTATATGTTCTATTGAGTCAAACCCTTCTATCCGTCTATTCTGTTTGCGTGAGTCTTGTCTGGTTTTGTTGCCATTTTCATTAGCCGGGTTATTTTAGGGTTGTACTCAGATTTTAGGTTGTTTGTCTTGTTGTTTACTCAATGAAATACAATTTGTCCTTTTATGTCATGCCATGCTTAGTTCTTTTCTCGCTAGTTTTAGTAATATGACATGCATACGGAATTGTTGGTCAAATCTTAGAAAATTGATTTAAGCTTGAATTGGATAACTGAGAACAAGACTTTTTTGAGGATGAATAAAGAGTTGAAATACTTGGGAATTAAGTTTGAGTAAAATTCACCTTCAAATCATTGTGAGGATCGGGCTTTAGGATGCTTAATCAATTTAAGCTTGGTCGCAAGTTTGACATTAATGGATGGTAAGTGTCTTTCGACCACAACACACCAAGAAGATAGACATGTTCATGAATGCTATGATCACGAAAAGATAATATGTTTGGCGTTCTCGAGGCTGGGAGGCCTTTTTTCTACTACCCAAACACTTTATACCCTTTGTTACCCCTTTTGAGCCTATGTTATTTTCTTTGACCACCCTCTTTTGGAATCACGTTTAGAGTCAAAAGCCCAAAAAAAATAAAAAAAATAATAACAATAAAGGTCCATGCCCCAAGAATAAAAACTAGGGTGGCTCTTTGAAAGTTCAAGTGAAGAAAAAGAAGAAAAGAACCGTTGAAGGTCCATGCCCTCAGAAGATAGAAGCTGGGGCAAACAAAAAGAAAAAAAAAGAAAAAAGAAATAAAAAGAAGAAAAAGAATAGAAAGAAAAAAGACAGAGGAACAGAAAGAAAAATTATAGTTAGGTCATATGTATGAACTACGTTCAACCTGATTCCTTAAAAAAGGATACGTAGGTAGCCTTACACGGTTCGGTCCAACCAAAGAAGAAAAAAAAATCCCAGTATCTGAAACTAGGGCAAAGATTTTATTTCACTTTTGAAAGAGTCGATTCCAAGAGTTGTAAGTCTACAACCCTTCATTTTGAGTCTACTTTGAGCCTTCATGCCGACCCTCCTTTCCAACCTTATCCAAAAGCCTTCCAAATAAAGACCTCCCGATCAACCTTCAAGAATGCCAAGAGATGCATGCAGTGAGCAACGGTTGTCACACGACATAGAACATTGTCAGTTGCTCACATAAGAAAGCAAAAGAAAAAGAAGAATAAAGAAGAAAAAATTAGAGAGTCTTACTAGTGAAAACCCTCACGTACACTGTAAGACGATGGCAAACAGAGATGAATAAATGAGAGAGACTTGTTGGTGAAAATTTCTCGGGGCACCGCTAGTTGAAAGTGAGTCATGAAGCCGATGCAAAGGATCAGCACGAACAAGGCCGGTTTCAAAGGTCATAAGAATGGTAAAAGGGAAGATTAGATTAGTTTGATAGATCAGGCTGTTGAGTCCAAAATGCATGTCATTATAATTAAGGCTAGTTATGAAAAAAAGAAAAAAATATCTTCCTTCCGTCCTTCTGACAAGGGCATTTCTTGTTAGTACTTGTTTCTTTGCATCGTTGTGTCCTTCACTCTGAGTCAGTCCTTGTCAAAACAAGCAAGAAAAGATTTCAAAATCTGCTACCAGCTTTTCAATTGCACAAAGTAAATTTGGCCAGCATACTCAGGTATTACAGTCAACATGACTTGAGGATTCATGCAAATGCTTCCCCCCAAAAGACTCTTGTCAGCCTACTTGGCGCAAGCAAAGATAACTTGTGATTCTCTCTGACAGACAAATTGCTCAAAAACAGGAAGTCATTGAACATATCAGGAAAGGTCACCTGAGCAAAGATCTCCAGTCGGGATAAGGCTGATTGAGCCACAAAACACCAATGGCATTGGGAGCGAAGCAATCGGGATTGATACAAGAAGAAAAGGTCCTTTGAAAGCAACAAAAGAGTCTCCAAACAGTGCAGTCAACTACCGATGTAGTCGGTCTTCTAAAAGAGAATAGACACAAAGCCAAACTGCCAAAGACGTCAAGGCCACAAACCGACCACCACCTTTTAAAACTGACAAAGTTTTCTTTGTTTGAAACAGGAACAAAGCAGTGCAAGGAAAGTGGTTCCAAAAAAAAAGAAAAAATAAAATAAAAAAAAGAAAAGAAAGAAAAAGAAAAGAAGAGAAGAGCCGATAAAGGGAAGTTTCTCAAATCTTTGCCTTTATTTGTCTTGCTAATGTGCATAAAATGTTGCCATTGCACTCACATTTTTCCTCCTAGGGTAAAAAGCTCTAGTCTGATGGATTTTCTCCCAATAAAAATCTTAGTCAGATGAATTTTTCTCCTAAGATAGAAAACCTAGTCTGATGAATTTTCTCCTAGGATTGAAATCTTAGTCTGACGAACTTTCTCCTAAGATAAGAAAACCTAGTCTGATGAATCTTTCTCCTAGGATAACTTTCCTAGTCTGATGAATTTTTTCCTAAGATAAAACCTAGTATGATGAATTTTCTCCTAGGATAACAATTTAAAAAAGGGACCTAGTCTGATGAATTTTCTCTTAGGGTCAAAGTCATAGTCTGATGAATTTTCTGCTAGGATAATAATTTAAAAAGGGGACCTATTCTGATGAATTTTATCCTAGGATCAAAGTCGTAGTCTGATGAATTTTTCACCTAAGATATATATAAAAAAAGGGACCTAGTCTGATTAACTTTCTCGTAGGATAAAAATCTTAGTCTGATGAATCTTTCTCCTAAGATAGAAGACCTAGTCTGATGAACTTTCTCCTAGGATAGAAATCTTAGTCTAATGAATCTTTCTCCTAAGATACCAAACAAAAAAAACCTAGTCTGATAAACTTTCTCTTAGGATAAACATCTTAGTCTGATGAATCTTTCTCCTAAGATAGAAAACCTAGTCTGATAAATTTTCTCCTAGGATAATTTAAAAAAAAAAGGGGGGGGGGGGGGGGAAGTTTGGATTTGAAAAAAAAAAGGGTCATATTTTAGTTTTCTTATGTTATCAATCTATAGTTTTCTTGGAATCAGGGATCCCGCCTGGAGAATAGGGTCAATTTTTACATTAGTCAAGCTTAGTTTATATTTTTCCGCAAGCTCAATCTCAATTCTAGGAGACACACTTCCTAGTTCGGGTTATTCAAGTTTCATCCCTAGGAGACGCACATCCTAGTCGTGTCTTTAATTTTACTCTCATCATTGCATCCTTCATCAACAACGTAGGTGATTTATAGTTCTGCTAACAACTCACAAATCTTCCTAGTACAAACTGGGGTAAAAAAGTTTCTTTTGTTTTGTCTGTTTTGTTGTAGTAGCAGGTACCCACCTGGAGAACAAGGGAATTCGTTTCGGAATTATTTCATGTTTCAAGTCAGTAGCAGGCGCCCACCTGGAAAATAAGGGAAGTCATTTCAGAATTCAATTCAAGTTAGAAATAGCAAAAGCTCGCGGCAAGAATGCGAGTCAGCAATCCGAGATGACCAACAGAGGTAGTCTCAATCCAAAAAAAAAAGAAAAGAGAAAAAGAAGTGAATAAAAAATGCAGGAGCAGAAAAAAGATGTGAACTGCTCAAGACGTGACTGAAGTCACGAGCATGACGTGCCCCGTTTTGATCCGAAGAAGCTGTGGAGGATTGAACTAGCACCTACAACTAGCAAGCATCAAGTTTCGAATATAAAATCTGCATGAAGAACCATTCAAGACTTAAGATCAAGCTTCAAAAGACTCATAGATAGGAATCTTGTAACTTGTAGCTGATAGGCTTAGTTAGTCTTTTTAATTTTGATTTTTGATGTAATAACAGGACCGCGGACCGGAGCCTCGACAGAATCTCACTCGACTCTCGAACTCATCACTCTATCATTCCTTGAACTATACGCGACCTGATTTCCTTATGACCCAGGATATGTAGGCTGTCCAAAACCAGGAGTCGGTTGCACCCTTTTTCTTTGTTTATTTTCCCTTTTGAATGGATGGTATGGTCAAAATTATTCACATGGCTCACTTTGTCTTTGCCTAGAAACTCTTCATGTTTTAAGGCAAAGAGGGGCATTGCTGTGAGCACCTAATATTTGATCATAATCGGAGTTTTCACCACTTTTTAGTATGTAAATATTCTTTAAGTTTAATCTTTATATTTTAGCTTCATTTTGTTTTTTTGGTTGATTTTATTTAATAAAATTAAAAACTACAAAACGTAATCACATTTTTGTATTTTCCTTTAATTCTAACTATTATTGATCTTTCTATACTTTTTCTAAGATAAGAATTTTATTAGTTTTAAAAGAAATGATAAAAAGAAAAATGAAGAAAAACAAAATTAGTTGGTTTATGCCATCTCTCGGCAAAAGAATAATGGATAACAAACATCTTATTTCAAAATATTCCTTTTAGCCATTACCAGCATACTTTTTGAATGCACATGCACATATAACTTATAATACCCGGCCCACTCACAAAAGATTCCTTCACCAGTACTTACCCTCCTTATCCACAATAAAATACTCAGCACATAGATCACAAGGATGGACTGAAAAAAGGAGGCAAAACAAAAACAGAGCACCAAAAAAGGGCCGGAAAAAACGAAAAACGGGTGGGGAACGGGATAGAAAGAAAACAGAGAAATAGATCTGGGATAGAGATACAAAGGGAAGAGAGAGAAAAAAAGATTGAAAACAACCCCAGAGAGATACAGATCTGGAAAAGAAAACGAGAGAAAGAGAGGATCAACGCTCAACCAAAGCCTCACAAATTTTTTTATCTTCTTTCTCGTCTGCTTCTCCTTTCTCATATAGCAGTTGAAAAACCACCATAACTTACAAGAAACTAGCCATGTAAGCCATTCTCTGTTAGTTCCCTGCCTCGCCGGTGTTTCGTCAGAGTTCCGCCATCTCCGACCAGTTCTCTCCACATTGGAATATCCCCAAACCAAGCCGAAGAACTGTTGGAAATTACAGTCCAATAATCACCCTTTAAAACACCTACAAAACCCATCCAGCGAACCTGGCATCTTCAACCAAATGTTGCCGGAACCACCACTAGAGTGAGGTTCAGCTCCAGATCGCCGGTTTCGGCGAATTTCTCGTCCTTAGACCATTTTGGAGTTTGAACTTCTGGAGCTCCTCTTCATTGTAAACGCTGAAAAATTCAGCAATGAAAGGTCATTTTTCTCTTAATTTTATTTCAGTTCATTTAGCATTACTCTGTGTTTGCGTGTTCTTTTGTTCGTTATCTCGATATATTAATCCATCTCTTTCCAGATATATGTTTAACAATGCTTTGGGTTATATATATGTATTTTTCTTTTAGTTAAAATGTTTTTTTGGTCGGTATGTTGACTTGTTCTTTGGATAATTTCGTTTAATTGTTTCATTATTCTTTTTGGCATCTTTATTTTGTGTGAAAGTAATTTAATGAATAATTTGTGAGTTGCTTATTTATGTTGATGGATTTCCTTTAGCTTATGAGTTAGTATATTAATATTAGTGATTGGAGTTTAGACTTTAGTAAAGAAATGCTTTAGGAAGTAACTGATTTAAATGGGTAGGGACTCCGGCGGTGATAATGTGATTAAGTTGTGCTAAAATATTTCTTCACTTCCAAAATAGCTCCTTCCATAATTCTCATGCCTTACAATAATCTAAAATTAGTTTTAGGGAAATCATGAACATCGTAGTATATTTTAGGCGCATATTAATGAATAAGTTATCGTGAATATATACACGTTCGCGTGACACGATTGCGATTTTAAAAATGAACACTCGTAGAAATACTTATAGGCGCGCATTTAATTTATTATCATGATTGTGTACACGTTCGCGTGACATGATTACGATTTTCCAAATAAATTCAAGGTATGCGTTCGCGCGAACTTGGACAAGCTTTTTCTTAAATAAACTAAGTGTTGTGAATTGTGTACACATACGCGTGACATGATTCTTGATGCGCCAAACTAAATGAGAATAAGTACGCGTAACTCGTTTCAATATAATTCTTTCATTACAAATAACCATGTGATTAAAAGCGGTAAAAGGTAAAAATGTACATAGGTTTTAATATGTAATTAAAATGATTAATTAAGCCAGGTATGATTAAAGCGACCGTGCTAAAACCACGGAACCCGGAAATACCCAACACCTTTTCCCAGGTTAACATAATTCCTTACCCGGTCTTCTGTGTTCGCATACCATAAATAGAGTCAATTTCCTCAATTTGTGATATAAAAAAACCGGTGACTTGGGATACCATAAATATTCCAGGTGGCGACTCGAAAATTGAATAAATAATCCAAATTCGATTATTGTCACTTTAATTGGAAAAACTCCTTATGCCCTTGTCGGGTAAAACGGAGGTGTGACAATCAGTACAACCAAACCCATGTACTAGTTAGTGCTAATCCTAGCCTCGACGAAGTAGTGACGAGGCTAAGGCGGGTCATTACACTAAAACCTGTACGCAGTATATAATAATAACAGAAACAATGGAAATACGTAACAGAATTTAAACAGTCAATAGAGAATGAGAACTACAACCTCGAGAATAAACCAGTGTCGCCCCGAGTTACCAATCTTTACTAGTTCAAACAAAGTATATCTCAAAAACAGCGCAACTCAGGAAATAGAAATATATATATATTGTTGCAGCGCGCAACCCGATCCCACCAGACGACACATAATTCTCCCTTATTCCACCGTATCAATAACAATATCAGTAAATAACACATATTTGTTTTGGTGTGCAACCCGATCCCACCAGACAGCACATAATCCTCCCTTATTCCACCGTATCAATAACATTATCAATAAATAACATATATTTATTGCGGCGTGCAACCCGATCCCACCATATATCAATATCAATATCAATATCATGATTCACCCTTATTTCACCATATCAATCCACCCTTATTCCTCCTGTTGCGGCGTGCAACCCGATCCAATCGAATATACGTATTCACCCTTATTCCACCATATCAATCCTCCCTTATTACACATGTTGCGGTGTGCAGCCAGATCCCTCCATATCAGTACCAAACACCCAATGTGTACAGACAAATCAAGAATTTAAATCACAAAACTTTTAAGATAACTAAATACCAAACTGAACACAAAAGTGGAAACCATGTTCTATATAGAGTCTACATAAATAATACTACACAGCGAGACCAAACCAATAATTTACCGTTAGAAGGTGCAAATGAGTCAAATTAAGCAAATAGCGGGGATTGGGGAACTATGAAGAGAGGTAACATGGTTAACATTAGAAGATATTGATTAACACGTAACAGTTAAGCATGGAAAGCATTTAGAGCATAAAACAATTAAGACACAGATGGAAACAGTTAAAGTAAAGCAGTAAATCATTGAAAACAGATAATACGACGACGTATAAGCACTCGTCACCTTGCATATACGCCGATCACATGGATTTCATGTAGCAAATAAGTCAAGGTTTCCTAACCCCCGGGCCCGCTTGGTAAAAACCCGAGGTTCGGACCAAAATCTATTTACCCATTTCACCCCTGAGCCCGAATATATAATTAGTTTTGGAATCCGACCTCAATTCGATGTCTAAATCCCCAATTTTCTAAATCCCTAGTCTCTACCCAAAAACACCAAATTCTACCATGGAAATCTTAGATTTTTGGTTGGAAATTAATGAAATGTGATGATAAATTGAAAGAAAGTGGGTTAGGATCACTTACCAAAGTTTTGGGGATTAATTAATCTTGGAAGAATTGCCTCTAGGGTTCTAGGATTTGGAAATTTGTAGAATGGGAGAAAAATCCCGTCTAAGTCTCTTTTTGTCAGCTGTAGATGTCGCATTTGGGACCTAGGCTTCGCAAATGCAAAGCTCACAAATGCGTGAAAAGCTTCACAAATGCAAAATCCTCGCATCTCCGCTGGCTACGCAAATGGGAACTATTTTTCTCAAATGTGGCCTGAGATGATCGCAATTGCGATCCTGAGCTTCGCAAATGTGAAGGTCCCCTTCCAGCCCCACGGCTCGCAAATGTGAGGCTCGCATTTGCTAGCCAGACCTCGCAAATGCGAAGTATGCAGACCTGAAGCCCACCAGCTATGATTTTCTAAGTTCATATCACTCCATAGCCCATCCGAAACTCACCGGGGCCCTCGGAACTCCAAACGAAACATGTACATAAGTCTTAAAATATCATGCGAACTTGGTCGTGCAATAAAATCACCAAAATTACACCTAGAAGTATGAATTTAACATTAAAATAAATGAAATTCTCAAGAACATCTTAAAAATTCTATTTTCTCATCCGGACGTCCAAATCACGACAAACCAACGCCGTTTCTCAATAAATTTCTAAGATAAGTCATAAATATTATATTGAACCTGTACCGAGCTCCAAAACAAAAATACGGACCTGATACCAACAAGATCAAACATTAATAATTTTGTAAAAACCATTAAATTTTCAAACTTTTGATTTTCATCAAAAATTCATAACTCGAGCTAAGGACCTCCGAATCTTGTTCCTGTCATATGCCTAGGTCCCATATTTTGATACAGACCTACCGGAATTGTCAAAACATGAATCCGAGTTTGTTTACCAAAAATGTTGACCGAAGTCATCTCAAATGTAGTTTTTAAGCAAAAATCCTTATTTTTATCAACTTTCAACACAAAAGCTTTCCGGAAACACCACCGGACTGCGCACACAAATCGAGGAGGGATAAAATGAGGGTGTAAAGGCCTCGGAACACAACATTTGGTTTTAAATCATAAGATGACCTACCGGGTCATCACATTCTCCACCTCAAAAATAATCATTCGTCCTCGAACGGGCATAGAAAAGTACATGAACTGGTGAAAAGGTGGGGATATCTGCTCCGCATATCGGACTCGGACTCTTAGGTAGCTGCCTTAGCAGGCTGACCTCTCCACTCCACTCGCACTGAAGGATAACTCTTCGGCCTCAATTGACGAACCTATCGGTCTAGAATAGCTAACGGCTCCTCCTCGTAGGCCAAATCCTTGTCCAGGTGGACAGTGCTGAAATCTAACATGTGGGATAGATCGCCATGATACTTCCAGAGCATGGACACATGGAGCACCGGATGGACTGCTGATAAACCTGGTGGCAACGCGAGTCTGCAGGCCACCTCTCCCACTCGCTCAAGGATCTCAAAAGGCCCGATGTACCTAGGGCTCAACTTGACCTTCTTTCCAAACCTCATTACACCCTTCATGGGTGATACCCGAAGCAACACTCTCTCTCCGACCATGAATGCCACATCACGAACCCTATGGTCAGCATAACTCTTCTGTCTGGACTGAGCTGTGCGAAGTCTATCCTTAATGATCTTAACCTTATCCAAGGCATCCTGTACCAAATTTGTACCCAGTAATCGAGCCTCCCCCGGCTCAAACCATCCAACCGGCGATCGACATTGTCTACCATATAATGCCTCGTAGGGAGCCATCTGGATGATTGACTTATAGTTGTTGTTGTAGGCGAACTCTGCAAGGGGCACGAACTGATCCCATGATCCTCCAAAGTTTATAACACATGTGCGGAGCATATAGTACGCTCAGATTGTACGCCCGTCTGAGGATGAAATGATGTGCTCAACTCAACCCGCGTACCCAACTCACGTTGTACAACCCTCCAGAAGTGCAAGGTAAACCGCGTACCTTAATCAGAAATGATAGACACGGGCACACTGTGAAGACGACCGATCTCACGGATATAAATATCTGCCAATCGCTCTGAAGAATAGGTAACTGCCACAGGACTGAAATGCACTAACTAGGTTAGTATATCCACAATAACCCAAACTGCATCAAACTTCCTCTAAGTCCGTGGGAGTCTAACAATGAAATCCATAGTGATACGCTCCCACTTCCACTTAGGAATCTCTATCTTCTGAAACAAACCACCAAGTCTCTGATGATCGTACTTTACTTACTGACAATTTAGACACCAAGCTACATATGCAACTATATCCTTCTTCATCCTCCTCAACCAATAATGCTGCCGCAAGTCCTGATACATCTTGGCGGTACTCGGATGAATAGAATACTTGAAACTGTGGGCCTCCGTTAGAATCAACTCACGAAGTCCATCCACATTAGGCACACAAACATGACCCTGCATCCTCAAAACTCCATCATCTCCAACAGTAACCCGCTTGGCATCATCATGCGACACTGTGTCCCTAAGTACAAGCAAATGAGGGTCATGATACCGCCGCTCCCTAATGTGCTCAAACAAAGAAGACCAAGCGACGGTGCAAGCTAAAAGAAGAGTGGGCTCAGAAATATCCAACCTCACGAACTGATTGGCCATGGCCTAAACATCTAATGCAAGCGGTCTCTCACCGACTGGGCTGTACCCAAGACTGCCCATACTAGCTAACTTCCTACTCAAAGCATCGGCCACCACATTGGCCTTCCCAGATGATAAAAGATGGTGATATAATAGACTTTCAATACTTCCAACCACCTCCTCTGCCTCAAATTGAGATTGTTTTGCTTGAAAAAATACTGCAAACTCCGATGATCCGTGAACACCTCACACGACACGCCATAAAGATAGTGCCTCAAAATCTTTAGCGCCTGAACAATGGCTGCCAGCTCCAAGTCATAAACAGGATAATTCTTCTCGTGTACTTTTAACTACCCTGAAGCATATGCAATAACCTTTCCACCCTACATTATTACTGCACCAAGTCCAATACGAGATGTGGCACAATATACTGTATAAGGCCCTGAACTTGTGGGCAAAACCAACATTGGCGGCGTAGTTAAAGCTGTCTTGAGCTTCTGGATGCTTGCCTCATACTCTTCTGACCATCTGAACAGGGCATCCTTCTGGGTCAACCTGGTCAACGGGGCTGCTATGGATGAAAACTCCTCCACAAATTGACGCTAATAACTTGCTAATCCTAAGAAACTACGAATCTCTGTGGCTGTATTGGGCCTAGGCCAACTCTAAACGGAATCAATCTTCTTAGGATCCACTTCAATACCCTCTGCCGTTACAACATGCCCCAAGAAAGTGACCGAGTCCAACCAAAACTCGCATTTTGAGAACTTAGCATACAATTGGCTATCTGTTAGCATTTGAAGTACGATCTGAAGATGCGGCTCATGCTCCTCTTGTCTGCGGGAGTAGATAAGATATCATCAACAATACAATCACAAAGGAATCCAGGTAAGGCTTGAACACCCGGTTCATCAAATCCATAAATATTGCTGGGGCATTTATCAAGCCAAATGACATCACCAGGAACTCATAATGCCCATATCGAGTTCGAAAATCTATCATAGGGACATCGGATGCCCTAATCCTCAACTGATGGTAGCCAGACCTCATCGATCCTTAAAATCACCTTGGCACCCTGAAGCTGGTCAAATAAGTCATCAATCCTTGGCAATGGATACTTGTTCTTGATGGTAATTTTGTTCAACTACCGATAATCTATTCATATCCTCATCGATCCATCCTTCTTCTTTACAAAAACCACGGGCGCACCCCAAGGCGAGACATTAGGTCTAATAAAGCCCTTATCAAGCAAATATTGCAACTGCTCCTTCAACTCTCTCAACTTTGGCGGGGCCATACGATATGGTAGAATAGAAATGTGCTGAGTGCCCGGAACCAAATTAATACAGTAGTCAATATCCTTGTCAGGTGACATCCCCAACAGGTCTGCAGAAAATACCTCTGGAAACACACGAACAACTGGTACACAATCCATGGAAGGAACCTCCGCACTAGAATCGCGGACGTAAGCCAAATAAGCTAGACACCCCTTCTCGACCATACGCCAAGACTTCATATAAGAGATAACCCTGCTGGTAGAATGACCAGGAGTCCATCTCCACTCTAATCGAGGCAACCTCGGCAAAGCTATGGTGACTATCTTGGCGTGACAGTCCCATATAACATGATAATGTGACAGCCAATCCATCCCCAACATGACATGAAAATCGACCATATCGAGAAGTAGAAGATCAACACTAGTCTCAAGACCTCAAATAATAACCACACACGAATGATAAACACGATCTACAACAAATAGAATCCCCTATAGGTGTGGACATATATACAGGGGCACTCAAGGAATCACGGGGCACAACCAAATATGAAGCAAAGTAAGATGACAAATAGGAGTAGGTAGACCCTGGATCAAATAGAACTTAAGCCTCTTTACTACAAACTGAAACAGTACCTATGGTAACAGCATCAGATGACTCAGCCTCAGGGTTGGCTAGAAATGCATAACATCGGAGCTTGGCCCCACTACTCTGAACCATATCCCTAGGACGGCCCCCTGTTGCCTGGCCTCCACCCCTGACCTCCACCTCTAATGGCCTGACCTTCACTTCTATTGGCCTGACCTCCACTTCTAGCGGCCTGACCTCTACCTCTAGCTGCCTGACCCCTACCTCTGGCTGGCTGAGCGGGCGGTGGTGCACCCGGTGCCGAAATCATGGCACGAGAACTTTGCTGCTGTGGCAGAACACCCAATAATCTTAGACAGGTCCTCCTGATATGCCCATAGCCACCACACTCGTAACATCCATCCTCATAATGTGGCCGCGAAAACTGAGACAAACCCGATCGGGTCGAACGACCACGATAATAACTCAGAATAGGAGGTGCACTGATGGGATCGGGTGATGCACTGTAGGCTAGCAGATCCGAATAATGCATATGACGACCACGACAACCTGAAGTACCAAAGGATGCTTGTAGTGCTGAATGAAATGGCCTGGGAGGATGGCCTTTACAAAAAGTACCTCAACCTCAAGATAAGGCCCACTAAATCCACCGGAATGACGCGACCTCTTGTAAGACCCCTGACCATTCCCCTGAGCTAAAGCCATCTCGATTCGCCTGACAACATTTGCTGCCACCTGAAATGAAATCTCACTCCCAGTCTTCTTGGACATTTGCAATCTTATAGGATGAGCTAGTCCCTCAATAAACCTCCTCACCCTCTCTCTCTCCATAGGAAGATGAAGAATAACATGACGGTCATATCCACAAATTGAGTCTCGTACTGAGTGACAGTCATAGAACCCAGCTGCAGACGCTCGAACTACCTCCGATAGTCCTCTCTCTGAGTGATAAGAAGGTACTTCTCAAGAAATAGCTGAGAGAAATGGTCCCAAGTAAGAGCCGGCGACCCAGCTAGTCTGGCCAGCATATAATCCCTCCACCATTTCTTAGCATAACCCGACAAATGAAATGCAACAAAGTCAACCCATTGGTCTCCACTATCTCCATGTTCCGTAACACCTCATGACAACTGTCCAGATAGTTACGGAGATCCTCTAAAGATGTAGCCCCATAGTGAACTGGGAAAAGCTTGGTAAACCTATCCAATCTCGGCAAAGCCTCAAAGGAAATAGTTGATCTGTCGCCGGAGTCTGAAATTGGGGAGCCTTCTGCTCCGGAGTGTGAGTAGTGGGAGTCTGGACTCCTCACCCAGCCCGAGAGATGGCTGGTGCCACAGGAAACGTGCCGGTCTGAGCAACACTCTCCATAAGGCCCACTAGACGAACCAAAGCATCCTGAAGCACTGAGGTGGCTATGAACCCCTCCAGGACTTGAGCTGGTCTGGCAGGAATAGTCTGGGCTAGAACCTCATCATCAAATTCCACTTGAGGCTCCGCTACTTATGCTGCTGCCCGAGCTCTGGGCTGAGCCCTGCCCCAACCTCGGCCTCTGGCACGGCCTCCGCCTCGACCTCTACTCATCGTAGGAGCTGCCACTAGGGGCTCTGGCTGATGCTATGTTGAAGATGCGGTGCGTGTTCTCGCCATCTACGAGAGAACAGAATAGAGGATTTCAATCAGCAATGATTGAAAAAAATGCACGACAGAGAATAATATAAGTGAAATTGTTCCTAATTCCGGTGCCTCTGGAATATATGTACATACTTCTCCGTACCGATAATCCAGACTCTACTAAGTTTGCTCAAGACTCGTGAGACCTATTTAACTCAGTGCTCTGATACCAATTTGTCACGATCCGGAATTCCCACCGTCGGGATCGTGATGGCGCCTAAAATATCACTTGCTAGGCAAGCCAACGTTAGAACAATTTATTCATTTTAAGCAATTTAATCAAATAACGAAAGATAATTTGAATAACTAAAATATCAATGCGGAGGATAAAACTGCCAAACGTCAATTACAATTCCCTGAATCTGGTGTCACAAGTGCATGAGCTTCTAAAGTAATGCACATAAAGGTTTGAAATATGTACAAAGTTGTCTGAATAATGTTGTACAACTATAAGAAAATAAGATAGGGACTGCAGGAGCTACAGTGCTTAACAACCATACCTCAAGTCTTCGCTGTAGTCCGATCCGAGCTTGCTAATAACCGCTGTTGGGACCATCTCCAAAATTTGTATAGTGTGCAAAATGTAGTATCAGTACAATCGATCCCATGTACTGGTAAATGCCGAGCCTAACCTCGACGAATTAGTGACGAGGCTAAGGCGGGTCACTTACACTAAAACCTCTACGCAGTATATAATCAAGACAGGAATAATGGAAATACCAAATAGAATCTAAACAATCAACAGAGAATGAGAACTACAGACTTGAGAATAAACCAGTGTCCTCCAGAGTTACCGATCTTTACTAGTTCAAACAAAGTATATCTGAAATACAACGCAGCTTAGGAAATAGAAATATATATATTACTGCGGCGCGCAACCCGATCCCACCAGACAACACATAATCCTCCCTTATTCCACCGTATCAATAACAATATTAGAAAATAACACATATTTGTTGCGGCGTACAACCCGATCCTACCATATATCAATATCAATATCATCATTCACCCTTATTTCACCATATCAATCCACCATAATCCCTCGAGTCAAAGATAGACACGACATTTACCTCACTACACGGGCCACTCAATGCTCAATTACCGCTTTTCCTCTAGTATCCAGCTCTAAAACACTCGTATATAGTCACAATTAACTCAATAACATCAATTGTTGCTAAAGGAATCAACTACAATGCATAAATTTAAATTTCTTAGACTTTCCCCCAAAAAAGTCAAAAACCGACCCCATGCCCACTTGGTCAAACCTGAGGTTCAGACCAAAATCCATTTACCCATTCACCCCCGAATCCGGGTATATAATTGGTTTTTGAACCAGACCTCAATTCCAGGTCTAGATCCCCAATTTTCTAAATCCATTGTCTCTACCTAAAAATCCCAAATTCTACAATGGAAATCTTAGATTTTAGGTTTGAAATTCATGAAATGTGATGGGAAATTGAAAGAAAGTGGGTTCGGATCACTTACCAAATTTTTGGGGAACATTTAGTCCTGGAAGAATCGCCTCTAGGGTTCTAGGATTTGAAAATTTGAATAATTGGAGAAAAATCCCTTCTAAGTCTCTCTTCATCAGCTGCAGATGTCACATTTGCGATCTGGGCTTCGAGAATGCGAAGCCCGCAGATGCGAGAAAGGCTTTGCAAATGCGATCTCCTCGTATCTCTGGTGCCTTCAAAAATGCAAACTATTGTTCGCAAATGCGGCCTGAGATGATCACAATTGTGACCCTGAGCTTCGCAAATGCAAAGGTCCCCTTCCAGACCCACGGCTCGCAAATGCGAGGCTTCATCGCAAATGCGAGGCTCACATTGCGAGCCAGACCTCGCAAATGCGAAGTCTGTAGGCCTGAAGCACACCAACTATGATTTTCTAAGTTCAATTCACTCTGTAGCCCATCGGAAACTCACCCGATACCTCGGGTCTCCAAACCAAAGATGCACACAAGTCTTAAAACATGATACGAACTTGCTCATGCGATTAAATCTCCAAAATAACAACTATAACTAGGAATTTAGCACCAAATAAAATGAAATTCTCAAGAACACCTTAAAATTTCTATTTTCTCAATCGGACGTCCGAATCGCGTCAAACCAACTCCATTTTTACGAAATTTTACAGATAAGTTAAAAATGTTATATTGAACCTGTACCGGGCTCTTGAACAAAAATACAAACCCGATACCAACATGATCGACATTAATAATTTCTTAAAAACCCTTAAATTTTCATACTTTCAATTTCCATCAAAATTTCATAACTCGAGCTAGGGACCTCCGAATCTGGTTTCCGGCATACTCCTAGGTCACATAATTCGGTACAGACCCACCAAGACTGTCAAAACACGAATCCAGGTCCGTTTACCAAAACTGTTGACCGAAGTGAACTCAGATGAAGATTTTAATTAAAAATCCTTATTTTTATCAACTTTTAACCAAAAGCTTTCTGGAAACACGCCCAAAATGTGGACGCTAATCGAGGATTGATAAAATGAGATTCTAAAGGAATTAGAAGACAGAACTTGGTTTTAAATCATAAGATGACATACTGGGTAATCCACCCCCTTGGCCCTTCTTCTACGCGAACGCGGGAGGGCTTTCACGGACGTGAAGGGCAAATTGCCCCACTGCCCAAATCCTTTTTGCAAATGCGAGATGGCTTTCGCGAATGCGAAGAAGGTAACCAGGACTGGAAAATCCGGTTTCTTTAAATTGGTTTCGGGTGGTCTGAAACAAACCCCGAGCACCTCGGGACCCCGTCCAACTACACCAACAAGTCTATAAACATAATACGGACCTGCTCAAACTATCAAAATGTGTAAAACAATAACAATACAAAGAATCACACCCCAAAACAAAATTGAATCAAGTTTCCAAATCGCTCCGAATGCGCTGAATCATACTAAGACTACTTAGAACGACACTAAATTTTGCGTGCAAATCTAAAATCACCTTACGGAACTATTGTCGGTCTCAGAATCCCAATTTGACCTTGATAATATCAAAACCTACTCCAAACAAAATTTAAAGAACTTTAAAACCTTCAAAGACCCAACTTTCCTTATTAGGCGCCGAAACACTCCTGGGTCATCAAAAATCCAATTCGAACATACGCCCAACTCCAAAATCATCATACGAACCTATTGCAACCATCGAATCTCGATTTCGAGGTTGTTTACTCAAAATCTTAACCAAAGTCAAACTTGGCCCTTTTTGCCAACCTTGAGGAACCAAGTGTTCCGATTTCAACCCGATCACTTCCAAGTCCCAAACTAACCATCCCCGCAACTCATAAAATAGTAAAAGCACGTACGAGGAGTCTTATTTAGGGGAACATGGTTGTAGAAAGTAAAATGACTGGTCGGGTCGTTACACAGGCTGTGTGAGCTTTCGCGTTCGCAATTGGGCCGTCGCCTTTGCTAATGAGGTTTTGGACTGAAGGAAATTTTATGCTTCGCGAACGCGAGGAGGCTTCTGCGTTCACAATGAAGGATTTCACTGGGTAAATATAAACATTCCAAATCGAGGGTTTTGCCATTTTTATCATAATTTGAGATAGAGAGCTCGGATTTGGGTGAGATTTTGAGGGATTTTCAGAGGCATCAATTGGGTAATTATTCTTCACTCGTTTTTGGTTATATCCCACTAATATATCGTTATTTTAATATATTATTAAGGTTTTGGGTTGAGAAATTTGGGGAAAAAGTGGGAAAGTTCTTCAATCAATTTTTTGGGTTTTGATTGCAATTTTAATATCGGATTTGAGTAATTTTGGTACGAGTGAACTCCTGATTGAATAGGTGTTCATATTTTTTGAGTGCACGATTTCGAGATGTGGGCTCGGGTTTTCTCTAGTTATATTTATGGTATGTAATTGCTTTTGGCTAGATTTGGGCCTTTCAGAGTCGGAAAGTCGTGGAAAAGGCATTCTTACTGATTGATTGAGTTTGGTTCGAGGTAAGTGGCTTGCCTAACCTCGTGTGGGAGAAATCCCCTTAGGATTTGGTACTGTTGTGATACTTTTGTGATATGTGAGTACCATGTACGTGAGGTGAAGAGTTTGTATCACATGTCTACTTGTCCTAATTGCTTATCTGAAATCTGTGCTACATGTTTAGTTGATTTCATGTTTTTCCTTGACTTGTACTTAGTCTTAAAAAATAGGATTTCTTGTTGCAATTATTATTTCAATCAATTTCGAGTTGTGCGTTTACTTTTGGGACTACGAGGTGGTACCTCAGGAGATCCCTGCTGCATATTTACTTTTGGGACTACAAGACGGTATCTCGGGAGATCCTCTACTGCATATTACTTTTGGGACTACGAGGCGGTACCTTGGGAGATCCCCAGTTGAGCATTTACTTTTGGGACTACGAGATGGTATCTCGGGAGCACCCCTATTGTTTATCCCTACGTGCTGTGCTGTTATCTTCATGTATCCCTCATTGTTAAATTCTCAGTCTTCCATTATATTTCTATATCTCCTGCCTTATTTGTTATATACCAGTGGGCCATGACCTAACCTCGTCACTAGTCTACCGAGATTAGGCTTGGTACTTACTGGTACCGTTGTGGTGTACTCATGTTACTCTTCTGCACATGTCTTGTGTGTAGATCCAGGTACCTCCTATCAGCCCCGCTATTAGTTTAGTACTTATTGTTGCTACGAAGACTTCAAGGTATATCTGCAAGCGTCCGCAGATCTCGGAGTTCCCCTCTACCCCTTTTTTTCCTAAACACTAATGTATAGCGACAATTAGACATTTCCTTAGGGCTTGTGACTTGTGACTACCGGGTTTTGGGAATATGGTTTATACTCGAATGTTGGTTTACTTGTACATGCCAAGCGATATTTTTCAGTTATAGTTATATGTTGAAGTTTAGTTGTTAAATTCTGCTTTTATTTCAATTCTGCAATTGATAGGCTTACCTAGTCGTAGAGACTAGATGCCATCACGACATCTTGTGGAGGGAGATTTGGGTCGTGACAACAACTTACGTAACTGAAACTACATCATAGAGTGTAATGAATATTACAAAAATATTAGGACAAGTAAAACATATGAGAATCAATAAGTGCAAGTAAAATAGTTAAAGGCGAGTAGCAAATAAGCATGGAGACATAGAAGCCACGAACAATATAATATAACAATAATTAAATGAAAAATAACTATTCCGGAATAGAAGTCAGATAGAGCATGTATTAATTAAGGCATGGAGAAAGATAATTGATAAAGTAAGGAGAAAAATGGAAACAAATATCTTGATGGGTATGTATACTCGTAACCTTACATATACGCTATTTTCTCATATAAACCACACAACACATAGTTCAAAAAATCTTAATTCCCTCAGGTCAATGTTAGATCCAACAATTACCTCATTCCGCGAACCAAAGCAATAAACTAACAATGGCCTTGCCTTTTGAGAAACTTTCGAAACCAACCAAATCTAGAAAATATTATTTAAAAAATTTAAAATAGGCTTTAGAAACAGTAACGACTCGGCCGGATTGGGGTAAGTGTTCTTTATCCGGATTTAGTTAACGGTAAATTAGTGATTCGAATGGAAGAAAATGAGAATTTTTATTATAAACTTTCAAAAATGTAGAATCAGGATTTGAATGCCGATTTGATGTCGCAATTGGATAATTTTTGTATGGTTGGACTCATATCGGAATAGGTGTTCGGAATTTTCGAATTTTGTTTGCTTTTGAGATACAGGCCCGAGGTTAACTGTTCGGGTTGACGTTTAGTTTTCATTAAAGATGGAATTATTATCCGTCGTTTTTCCTATGGTTTTTATTTATGATATTAAGTTATTTTAGCTAGATTAGAATCGTCCGGATATTGTTTCACACGAGAAGGCCATTTTAGAGTATCAGTTTAGCTTCTTGAGTTATGTATCTTGTCAAACTTTTAGCGAGGGAACTACCCCTTAGTATTGGAGTCATTTGTCCTATTTGTGTTATGTGAAAGCCGTGTATGCGAGGTGACGAGTATGTACTCGGGCTTATATGTGGAAACTTGACCAGCACAGATTCTTAGGCTTCTTTAATGTACTTATTTGGAATTGTTAGCACTTGTTATATCTTTTATTCGTCATGTCTACTATCACATGTTTTATTTGAAGTTATCATTACATGTCACATTCTTTACTTATTGAGTTTGCTCTTATATGATTTTTTTGAAGTTGTTATCACTTTTATCATTATGTGATTTCGTTTATTATGGAGTTACTCATAGTTGAAATTGTTGTTACATGATATTCTTTTTTTCCGGGTTATTTTCATTCATTTAGATGTAGTGCTAGTTCGTGAAATCTCTTCCATCGTTAGCCTATTCTTACACTAGAATCCGAAGTTTTCCATTTCATAGAAATACTTTTACTATTGAGTTTACCCTTAAACAATTAATTGGGATTGAGGTTATCGAAAGTCATTAATCTATTTTAATTGAAGTTGTGTTTTAACTGGGGTGTTGTTCCTTGTTGAGTTACTTTCCCGTTCATTTTTTTATTTATTTAGATTCTATGCACATTGTGCTGAGCCGTTGGCTATTTATTGTGGAAATATTGATATTGTTGGATCTTTGGAAAGGTTGTGGGCCATGGACATGTAACGACCCGACCGGTCATTTTGAGAATCAACATCTCGTTCGGCAAATTAAGATCTCGAGAAGCTTTGTATCATGTGTTATTACTTGCGTGTATGGCCGAGTTCAGTTTTGGAATGATTCGGGATCGATTTGGAAGGAGAATTCCTATTTTAGAAGCATAAGCGGCAAGAGTTGATTGGAGATTTGAAATTTAGGTAGACGACTCCGAAATGACATTTTGATGATTCCAGCAACATTGTATGGTGATTTTGGACTTAGGCGTGCATCCGGATATAAATTTCAAGGTCCGTGGGTTAATTTGAAATATTACGGCAAAATTTGGATAGTTGAAATTTTGGAAGGTTAAGAGGTTTGACCGAGCGTTGACTTTGGTGATGGTCAAAATGCAATTCTGATAGTTGGACTAGCTTCGTTATGTCATTTGGGACTTTCATGAAAATTTTGACATCATTCCGGATTATCTTGGTATGTTTCGGCACGAATTTTGGATGTTGGAAGAATTGAAATTTCATAATTCGATTCATGGTGTAATTTGTAGTTCCAACGTTTATTGACGTGATTTCAGAACTCGAGCTGATCCATATAAGGGTATGGAACTTGTTGGTATGCTTGGACGGTGTCCCGGGGGCCCCTGGTGTGTCTTAGACGAGTTTTAGATGATTTTCAAGCTTGTAATCAGGTCTGGTTTTGGTGCTTCACACCTACGACATCTTGGAGCACATGTGCAGAGCCACTTGTCACGACCCGGAATTCCTACCCTCGGGAGTCGTGATGGCGCCTACTCGTAGAAGCTAGGCAAGCCACGAAATTTAGAAATTTTAAATCTTTCATTTTAACCCTTTTTAACAACTGGTAATAACATGTGATCAACATTTAAATAGTAGCGGAAGACGAAATTAAGCGAAAGACTTAGACTAATATAATACCAAAATAAATGTGAAAATGCCAACATGTGTCTCTACCCAGAAACCAGTGTCACAATATTCACGGACTGTCTACTCCTCATAAGACATGTCCTCGTCCACCTGGACAGTGCTGAAATCTAACACGTGGGATGGATCGCCGTGATACTTCCGAAGCATGAACACATGAAAAACTGGATGCACGACTGATAAGCTCGGAGGCAATGCAAGTCTATAAGCCACCTCTCCCACTCGATCAAGAATCTCAAACGGACCAATGAAGCTAGGGCTAAGCTTGCCCTTCTTCCCAAATCTCATCACGCCCTTCATAGGCGACACTCGAAGCAATACCCGCTCAGCGACCATGAAAGCCAAATCGCGAACCTTGCGGTCAGCATCACTCTTTTGCCTGGACTGAGCTGTACAAAGCCTATCCTGAATGATCCTGACCTTGTCCAAGGCATCCTGAACCAGATCTGTACCCAACAACCGAGCCTCTCCCGGCTCAAACCATCCAACCGGAGACCGACACCGTCTACCATATAAAGCCTCATAAGGAGCCATCTGGATACTCGACTAGTAGCTGTTGTTGTAGGCAAACTCCGCTAAAGGTAAAAACTGATCCCACGAGCCTCCAAAGTCAATGACACAAGCTCGGAGCATATCCTCCAAAATTTGAATAGTCCGCTCGGACTGCCTGTCCGTTTGGGGATGAAATGCTGTGCTCAACTCAACCCGTGTGCCCAACTCTCGCTGAACTGCTCTCCAGAAACGCGAGGTAAACAGCGTACCTCAGTCCGAAATGATAGACACGGGCACACCATGAAGGCGAACAATCTCCCGGATATAGATCTCAGCTAACCTCTCAGAAGAATAGGAGACTGGCACAAGAATGAAATGTGCTGACTTGGTCAGCCTATCAACAATGACCCATACCGCGTCGAACTTCTTCCGAGTCTGCGGAAGTCCAACAACGAAATCCATAGTGATCTGCTCCCACTTCCACTCGGGAAGCTCAATCCTCTGAAATGAACCACCGGGCCTCTGATGCTCGTACTTAACCTGCTGGCAATTCAAACACCGAGCCACATATGCAACGATATCCTTCTTCATTCTCCACCACCAATAATGCTGCCGCAAATCCTGATACATCTTCGCGGCGCCAGGATGAATAGAGTACCGGGAGTTATGGGCCTCCTCTAAAATCAACTCTCGAAGTCCATCCACATTAGGCACACAAACTCGACCCTGCAATCT